>NC_022017.1:17477658-17533160 GCF_000317375.1 Microtus ochrogaster
AGAAGGAGGAGGAGGAGGAGGAGGAGGAGGAGGAGGAGGAGGAGGAAGATCTGGCAAGGTCACTGTTAATGTGGAGGATGAACCTAGGCAAGGCACAGACAGAAGGGCCCATCTTTCCACAGAGGTTCAGGAGGAAATGCTTGTTAAATAAAAACAATTTCCTTGTTTCTCCATTCAGCCATCCTTTTCCTCTGAGTTTCGCTTAGTGCCATTCCAATGCTCTGCCATCTTCTTCCATTAAATACTTTGGGGATGTAACAACAGCAGCTTTTACTCATTAGTGTTTTTTATTACACAGGACTTCCTACGCCAAGGAATCATCACTAAAGAATTTTGAAGATCAACAGTTTTTCTTCTATCTGTCGGAGCGGACATTTCTTTGTTTAATGATGTGGCTTTTGCCGGAAAGTGTCTGAATAGTTAGGTATCTGAAACTAGAAGGGACTAAGCTGTCTCTTTTATTTTGTCCAATAGGATTTTAATTTCTTTCCCGCTTGTCTACAAAGTCACCAGGTTGCCGGGCGGTGGTGGCGCACGCCTTTAATCCCAGCACTCGGGAGGCAGAGGCAGGTGGATCTCTGTGAGTTCGAGACCAGCCTGGTCTACAAGAGCTGGTTCCAGGACAGGCTCCAAAACCACAGAGAAACCCTGTCTCGAAAAACCAAAAAAAAATAAATAAAAAATAAATAAAGTCACCAGGTTTTAAACCTCCACTGCCCGCTGACTTTATTCGCCTTGTTAATGTGGTCATCACAAGTCCTAATGAAATAAATGGCACATAGAGACATTTAAAAAGAACCTTCTCCTGGTGGTAGATGCCAGTTAGCACAGAGACCACCCCCAACCTGGTCAGCATACAGGGAACAAAAGACATTGGAGCGTTCTGAAGCAGACAGTCGTATCTCACCCCTCACCCCTAGGGATCTCTGTAGAAGAGAGGTGGAAATATTGTAAGATCCAGAGGAGATTCTTGAAATCAGGAAAACTGTTTGCCAGCACAGCAGGGAAGATGCATATCCCTATCTGCACTCAGTGATTGGAGAAGCATGCAGGAGCTTCTCAAGCTCCAGGCAGAGGAAACCTCAGTCTAGAGGAGGAGGACATGGGGGACATAGCCCCACCACTTGCTGAGGAACTGTTGGCCTTTGAAAGCTACTAGGAGGAGAGTCAGTTTTCTCTAATAATGTGCCCCTGATGAGCTGACCTCACACCAGGGCAGGCCTCAACCCCAAGACTATTGGAGCAACACAAACTGGACACCATGGGGAAAGATGAAGGAAAAAGACAAAAAGAAAAATATCTCAAAGTTGGGAAGGTAGAAAAAGCCATAAGGGAAGGTGTTAGGAAGTAAATGTGTTCAAAATGCATTGTAAAAAAATATCAACTAACTCATAAAAATATTGGTTAAAAATGACTTGTTGATGTGGTATAAACATAGGGAGGTGATGAATAAAAGGGGTGCCTCATTCTCTCTAGCGTTCACCTATCAAGCAACAGACATGAGTTGGAAACAAATGATTAAAAGGGCTCAATGAATAATCTCTTGTACTGTTTTAGTTAAATGCATACCTGTAAAAAGTAAACAATTGCATAGCAGTATAGTCCTCCAATACACATCTTTTTTGGTCCTAGATACAAAAACAAAATCTATTTGTGATCTTACTATCTGCTTCTATAAATAAATAAAGAAAGAAATCCCAAAACTATTGAGTTGCAAAGTAAATAGAGAAAGATGCTAAGGTGTGCCCAAACCATGAACTCTGGGCCACAGCTAGCTACGAACACAAATCAATGCAAAACCATAAGCTCACTTAAAACATTGTGAGGTGATTTCACAAATGGTTTTTGGTTTGGTTTTGGTTTGGTTTTGGAACTCAACTGTGCAGTTCTGAACAAGAACTTAAATTTGTGACAGTCATGTCATAACATCCAAGTTGGACATACTGGGAGGCAGCAATTAGTCCGCTGCTAATATGAGATAAAACTGGTTTGTCTTCTTTTCAAGTATCCAGAGGACCATGCAGGTATAGGGTTAGCAAGGTGTTTCTGCTCAGTGGGATGCAGCAGGGGGGTTTGAGACCTGGGCCTAGGTACTATCTGGATGACCTTGGGTAATAAGCAACACAAAGTACAATGGAGCTTTTCAAAGTGCTTCTCTCCTAGGGGTCTCTTGAACACCAAATGATTTAAATTGATAAATCACTTGCAGCGTCATCTATTTGCTAGTAAGCACTGGAACTTGTTTATTATCATTAGGCCCAGTAAGAAATTAACAACTACTGGTGAACTAATTACAACAATGTAGTAATGTTACTTAAAACAGGAATTAATACGAAATCTTCCATTTGCTAATATTTTTGGACTACCGCTAACAATGGATAGCTGAACCTGTAGACCCTAAAACTACCTCCACACCTCTGTTTCTCAATAGCCCCTTTTAGCTCCTCACCTCTTGCTCGTATCCAAAGAGCCATGACTCCTAAGCAGGGGAGGGTCAGCTCACATCTGCTGGTTCCCTAAGAAGTTTCACAGAAGCAGCAGGATGGAGGGCAGTGGGGAGAAGATGGTGCTACCAAAACAAAAGAAGGTGTTTTGGCAGCAAGCTGGTGACTCATTCACTCATTGCTAAGGGTGTTTGATAGCTAGAATAGGAGACAGAGCTTGACAGAACAAGACAAAACCAGGTTCATTCATCTATGGCCACTGAGTTTCTAGAGAACTTTTTCAGTTTGAGGAATAAACAACATTTCTTGAAAGGACTTTCATCTTGACAAACACACACACACACAGAGAGAGAGAGAGAGAGAGAGAGAGAGAGAGAGAGAGAGAGAGAGATGCAAATTGTTTTAAATGTGTTGCTGAGTGTGTGTGGAAGTTTGAATGTAACTGACCCCCTTAAGCTCATAGGGAGTGGTGCTATTAGGAGGTGTGGCCTTCTCACTGTGAGGGTGAGTTTTGAGGTCTCATATATGCTCAAGCCATGCTCAGAGTCTCAGATCACTTCCTGTTGCTTTCAGGTCAAGATGTAGAACTCTCAGCTCCTCCTCCAGCACTGTCTGCCTGCATGCTGCCATGTCTCTCCCTGAGGATAAGGGTTGAACCTCTAAAACTGTAAGACACCCCATTAAATGCTTTTCCTTTGTAAGAGTTGTCGTGGTCTTGATGTTTCTTCAAAGCAATAGAAACCCTGACTAAGACAATATGAGAATAAGAAAAGTGTTCGAACTCCTAATTTTCTAAATTCAAAATTGAAGGAAGAAGTGTGAACAGCCAGGGACAAGGTGCCATCCCTGGAAAGAGAATGAGAGTCTATTGCTGGGTGATGATTTATAAAACAAAGCCTTCTGGAACATGTATAGACTATGAAAGGCAAGTCTGAATTAATAAGTGCTGGAAATCACTAGACTGCCCAGATGTGTTTTCTTCTGCAAGCTGCCCAATATTAATGACATCATTGAATATTCTGAAAGTAAAGATATGTGCTGGGGAGATTAACTCTTGGTAGAATGCTAACGGAATAAAGAGGATTCCAGGTGCCCCTGATGACATACACCCAGTACATTCAGAGGTTAAAAGGCTCAGAATTCTTGGGAGACTCTTTCTGCCAAAGAATGTGGGTGCAGTCTTTGAAGCTGACAAAACAGGTATCTAAGGTTGACAGAAGATTATATCCCATCACAAAATCCCAAGGGCTAGTATTGGGTAGCTTTATCTGTTTGGCTTGTAGACACTTAAGAATGAACCAACAGAAACCTTTCCACCTAGGCCATCTTTGCCTGCGCACCAACTCTCAGACTTCCACACACACTAAACATATAAATAGACTCAGGCAATATTACTGTTAATTGATCATTTTACTAATAATATATTTGTTTTTTGGTGACATATTGTGTGACAGCAAGGTCACTTCTTGTTTTTCTTTGTCCTTTTGTATCTTTGTGCCATTATTGATTTTCATATAATGTATTCAGAAAGAGCTACTGAATTACATTCTTCCTTCTCTACATAAAATTATACTTTGTTGGAGGACTCTGGCTCAAACTTTAGCACTGCAAAAAACATAAAAATAAAGGTAAGACTATTTTGAGTCAACATTCAGGTCTAGTCCAGAAATTGCCGCTACTATCTACCCACATTTACCTCTTCCTTTCTGAGTCATAAGAATGTCTTGGTTGCACTGTGACACTATATGCATCAAACTATATCCCAGGACAGAAAGAAAAATATGAACAACCAATAAAATCTCAAGAGTTCAAGTAAGATAATGGACTTGATTCACTAGTGAAGCCAGACATGTTAAAGGCCTTGCTGGGTGATCTGTCCATTCCTGCGCCATGTTCTGGCCAAGGCAATGACGTCTACTGGGCAGGAGTCTGATTCCTACAAGCTACCTTCTCACCCTGGCCTGACTGAACTTTGGATAAACTCCCATAGAAAGATTCCCACACAGGTCAGGTAGAGGGAGGTCTGCCTTCTCGTAGTGCTGAGGTCTGACTCATTCTGCTCATCCTTCTCTGTCTTCGTGTGCACACAGCACCTGCTCTGACTTTCTCACCACTCAAATGCTCCATTGAAAGAGGAGTGAGTGGAGAAGCCACTATTGCTTCCTCATCCCCTTCTGGGTTAGTTGCCAAAAACCCAGTTCTTGCTTTCTTGAAGGCCTCAAATGTCTTCAAATTATTGTGTTGGTGACATCAGTCTTGAGGGTGGTATGGCTGGTGGAATAAATTACATAAATTACATTTTATAAGGTGGCTAATGTGCTAATATGGAGGGGGGATAAGTTCTCTGCTATCAAAATTCCTATTTAGATCTCAGAATGAACCAAGAATAGAGAAAAACACTTCTAATTAGCTTATCCAGCATGTTTCATTATGGCTCTATTGGATAAAAAAAGAAAATAATTAGGCTATAGTGGTAGCATTCACTGTGTGGAAACCCACATACACACAAAATATATAACCTTACTTCCTATAACATACCATAGAAGGATAATTTTTCATTAATCAGTTTAGGGAGATTAAATCTCCTGCCCATTCAAAATGTCTTAGACCATCTAGGCTTTTAGAATGAACAACTTTAGCCTAGGTGACTACAAACCAGGAATGTATTTCTCATGGTTCTTGATGCTAAGGAGTTTTCTGATCGAGGCATCAGTAAATGATGTATCTGTGTCAGATGATGGCTCCCATCTGGCTCACAAACGGAACATTCTCGAATTTAGTCTTCACACGTGAAAAGGAAAGAACAACACAGCCACCTAGACTTTTTATTTCCCCATGGGAACGGGGGTGTGGCAGGATGGCAGGATCTCACCATGGATCTGTGCTGAGGCCAAATTAATTTTATCAATAATCTTATCAATAAGTAAAAATAATTATAATTACTTCTCAGAGTTCACTCATTAATGTCTTCACATTGATTGCCAGGCTTAACCCAAGAATTTTGGTAGGACACATACATTCAGATCAGAGCATCACCATGTGTACTGTAGCAGCATTGAGCAACCATGGTAATTTGACCCAAAGAACTTCACTTTAGCATCACTAATGACATCCTGTGCATACCATGTACTATTTTTTAAAAATCATGTAATAAAGATAAGTTTTTACCTCAGAGGGATTCCTATCTTACAGCCCCAGTTCCCATCTAATTGTGTAAGAGAAAAAAAACAAACAAATAAATAAATAACCAGGCAAAGGCGAGTGTAGACTGGGAGCCCTTACACAGAGCAGTTTGACAGTCGTGAAAATTAAGGAAAAATTGGAAATAGTCACAAACCAAAGGCGTCTAGAAGACCATGACAACGAAATGCCATGTGGTACGCTGAGCTGGCCCTTGGGAATGAACAGAGAGCATTAATGGGAACACTGTGAGACCTAAATAAAATCTTGAGCTCAGTAAAAGAAAAAGCATTCAAATGGCCTTCAGGTTGAGTCTGCCCAGAATAATACCCCAAGCACCACAGAACAACACTGAGAAGCAGACATGGACGGTGATGGTGTCCACAACCCACAACCCACTTCAGCAGTGTCAATCCTCAGGAGGAGCAGGGATGCACGGACCACTCGCTTGCTCATTAATTCAAAATACAAATTGAGGGGCTGTGATGGGCCAGGCTCTTTAAGAGACTCTGTCTTCGAGAAAGGCAAATTGGGCCACCATCTACATCCAATCCTTTTGGAATCAATTTCTCATCTTTTGTTACCCTATTGTTGGCTATGTTTGGGCAGTAATGTAAAATGCCACAGAATGAGTGTCTTAAACAACAGACATTTATTTGCTAATAGTTCTGGAGACTGGGGAATCCAAACTCAAAGTTGCAGCCATTCCTTTTCTGAGGACAGATCTCCTCCTGCCATGCAGACAGCTGTCTTCCTACTAAGTCTTCACATGGAGCATGTGCAATAGAATCTATTACAGGACAGCAGCGTAAGCTCAGAGCACCACCCTCGTGACCTCTATTAAATAATTTGTTAGTCAAAATACAGCCATAATAGAAGATGGGGCCTCAACAAATGAATCTAAATGTAACAATTTTATTCAGTCCATTAAAAAAATCAAAAAAAATAAAAATGGGTGAGCTATTGAATCATCCAGATACTGGCCTAGTACTTGGGCCACTTGAAATGAAAATGAAAGCAGGAAATTTAAAATCCACCTCTTTAGGAAACTGTGTGTTTCTTATGCATCCAAGAGAATGTGTAACTTTGTCATGGCAAAAAGTTGGGGCATCTTCTAATTGTGGGTCTGCTGCAGCTACCTCCAGCTAGATACGTATTCCAGTTAGTTGACTTTGATTAGTTTCTGACCCTGCTTTTTAGTCCCTAAGAGGAGGGGAAAGGTCTGACTCTGGATATGGCCAATGCAACATGGACAGACATTAAGTAGGAGAGCAAAGGTCAGTCTACGAAGACAGAAAGAGGCATACCTCTGATTATAGAAGTCTTCTGAGTTGAAATGGGTACCACTGCCCAGACATTTTGCTGTGAACACATGATGCAGTGCTTGGTGGCATGGCAGGACAGTCATCATCATCAACCCTGTAATTGCTGGAAATCAGCCCACTCTTTTCTAACAAAGCACGGAGTTCTGGAGAGAATAGATGCTCTAGTCACAGTGACCTTAAGAGAACGGTTTCCTCTGGAGGGAGGCTGTTTACTTAGAGTGAGTCTGCCATTGGCCTCCTTGTACCATGTCCTCCTTAGCCCTGGTGAAGAGGCAGGCACAGTTCCCAGACAGCAAATTGTGGAAGACACTTTTTTTTTCCCCACAGTAGCATCTGGGCATCTGGTATTTTGGCAGGAAACTCAGGATGATCTTAAAATGGTTAGTTTTCTCCCCCAAATCTTTTTCTTTCCTTTAAACACTTAGAGAGGCTGAACTTTCTTTCTGAGCTAAGAAATGTTCAAGAGACATTTTGAAAGACTCAAGAAAGAACGTCATTCTGGGGACCAGCTTGGAGGAGAGCTAGAACTCACCCTTCCAAACCCCACTCCTCTCAGAGGCAAGGGAATGTGAGCTTTCTCTCTCTCTAGCCAGCTCTTTCTCTTTCTCTTGCTTTTTCATTTTCTCTGAGAATGAAAAACTAGAACAAAATCAATACCAATTTACTTGGAGTTTTCCTAAATGGAATTAGAAATTCCCCCTTTTTTTCTGAAATGTCTGAATCTCATGATCAAGCTTCAGGTTAATCCTTTGGTATCTGAGTGGAGAAGGGTGGAGGGAACAGAACACTAACACAGTCTGCAGATTTAGATGCAAACGGAAGATTTCCAGCGTGTCTGAAGGAGCCAAGCCTTTCAGGAGTTTAGTCTGTGTAATGATAAGCACAGAAATTTTATAACAGAAAATCACATGATCAACACAGCACTTTCAGATTAATCCTGCTGCACTACACAGAGTCAAAAATGGAATCAAACTAAGGTGAGGATGACAGTCAAGGCGAAGGTGGCAGATCCTGAAGGTGCATAGCAGTGACAGCAAGGTAGCCTACGTGATGTGTTTGTTCGATAGATTCAAGTCTTTTAACTGGAAGCAGAAGGTATCTCCCTTTGTACTCCAGGGCCAGGCTCTGGGATATTAGTCCTTCCCCTGGACCCTCAGCCCCGCAAGCTGAAGGCTAAAGACAATTGTCCCTCCATCCTGCCTCCCCCACAGGGATGCCAGGGGGCCCAATGTCCCTGCCACACACTCTCTCTCTCTTACATAATTTTTTAAATGAAGTTCACCTAATCCACTTTAGTCCTGCAGCTTTATGTTAATTTTTGTCGTCCCTCACCTGTCTTTTTGGGTTTGACTCTCTAATCCACACACTTAATCCTCAGGAATGGGCTAGTTTTGGATTTTTATCTCGCGGGAGTTGGGCTGCAGTATTTCAGCCTGAGCGATTGTAGTTTTATTCACGAATTAACCTTTTAGCTCATTGACTCACACTGTTTCATCTTCCATTTTTAAATCTCACCTGTATTGGATTTCTAAACTTTTAGCCTTCATTTTTAGCTAACCCTATGCCCTCTTTGGAAAGTTCAAATCCTACTTAAACCACTGCCCCCTTTTATTTTTAAGATATTTCACGCTTTCTTTTTTTTTCCTTCTTATTTTGTGCTGTTTCTGGTTGCTAGCCTGTTTTCAGAATGAGCATGAAAGGCCATAGAAGATGCCAGGCCTCTGTAAAGAGGGATGTATGAGCTCCTCTCCCTCATCCTCACTTCCATTACCTAACCTTCCATACCTCCAGCATCCCGAAACTGTCCCCAAGAGACCCTAGGATCTCTGCCTAATAAGACTGGATTTAAAAACTGAAAGAAAATAATAGTTTTGTTAGTGAAAAGAGAAACTATGTTTGCAGTGACCATGATGTCTGCCAGCTACAGCCTCTGTGTAGACCTGCCCTGGTGAGGGGCAGGGGTTGTGAGCATCCTGGGTCAAGATAGCACGGAGGCGGCCCTACCCAGGTCGCCGGCAGACTTGTTGACATTGTATTTCCCGGTGAGTCTTCCTACAAGGAAGATGGCCTTATGGTCTTCTCTTCATTTCAGTATGAAGGTGAGAGGCTGCCCAAAGGAGCAGTTAGAGCACACAGAAGTTTTGGATAGCAGAATCTCACTGCTGGATGCTTCCTTTTGTCATGAGCCACACTGGGGAACCTAAGGAAAAGCAGAAGGCTATTTTATGTTCACATAATGGAATTACGTTTCTCTCAGAAGCTTCTAGGGACATAGCTGAGTGGATTCTTGGGGAAGGGCCGTGATTGTTGTTGTTGTTGTTTGCTTGTTTGTTTATTGTTTCCTGCTTTCATAAGGACCAAGACTCCAAAGTCATGTTTAGTCACAGTCTGCCACAAGCACGATCCTCACACTGGGGACTCCCACCAGCTCATCCCTCCAGGGCTGAGTGGCTCTCTCTTCTGAGAACCCGTTCTGTATCTTATTACAGAGTTATCTGTAATTCCCGCTCTGCCTCAAGAAGTAACCATGGCCTCCAACCCTTCCTCTCAGAGAACACACCAGATGCCACGCCTCTCACATGTCACTCACCGTGTGCACACCAACTCCCAACCTGCTGCAATGACCTGGTTTGAAAAAGTGAAGAAGCAACAGCCAGCTGTAACCCTAACTGCCCAGAAATGCTGCCCCCAGGCACATCCCCAGAACCCCGAGAGCGTTGATATTTTAGCTATGTGTTCACTGAGAACTACAGAATGATATCCCCATGCACTGTGCCTGTGCGCATCCCCACGTGCTCTGAGCATGCCCACATGATGTGCACGCATCCCCACACGCTGTGTGCATCCCACGCACTCTGCGCATCCCCATGCACTCTGCGCATCCCCACGTCCTGTACGCCATCCTTGCTAACAAAACAATGCTTCTACCATCATGGAATTTATGCTTGTAAAGAAAGATAGGAAATGAGAATGTGTTTAAGTGGAGGCAAGGGTAGGAGGGGAGGACAAAGGAGAGTGGTATTGGGGTAACAATGTCTAAGGAATCTCAAAAAGACTCTATAGAAACCTAACATCTTATAAGCTTCGTATAGATATGAGTTCAGTTGGAGTTACCCTACACAGGAGATTAAGCTCATCCCAAAGAGACCCATGTATTACCCAACACCCGGTGGCAGGTATGGGATACCTTTCCACAAGTTATTGGTCAGATGTACCCCCAAGGCCCCCCAAAACAATACAGACAATTGCCATTGCTCTCTGTTGTCCACCAGAATTTAATGGTAGACCCTACAGCTGAAAACGCCACACATTGGTCACAGAACATGCAGAAATGAAGTCTTACTGACCAGAAAACTTGTTCCCCCAGGCTAATTCTCCCAGTCGTAGAAGACTGCAGTCTCTCTCTGCCATCCTGGCTCCTCCCCTTATAGAGGCTCTCCCTTACCTAACATCCATGCGCATGCGCCCTCACGTTCCTCCATTTCACCCACTCCCTTTCCTCTGACCACGATGTTCTCTACAAACCCTTCCACTGCCCTCAGCCGTGCTCGCTCCAGCTGCCCCGTTGTTGAACCGGGATTATTGGTGCGTACTTTGTCTCTTTGTAAGAGAGCATTCCCATCCCAGGCAACTCCTTCCTCACAGAACGGAACGGAATTTACATTCTCAAGAAGTGCCGGATGAATGAACCAGGGACTGATAATACTGAAGCAGCAAGAAACAGACACAACAAAATAATAACGGCAAATTGGCCAATGACCATCCCCACAGAGAACAGGGAGGCTTCACCAAACACTTCCTCCATAGGCTCTCTTACCAAGTATTAAAATGTTAGAATAGTCAGGGATATATTCCTTCATCTCTAGAGGGATGAACTTTTTTCTCTAACATCACAGTAAATGCAGAGTTATGTCAAATAGCTTTATGTGTTTATTATCACACATGTGTGTTCTCGTGAGAACTGGGGGATATAGAAAGGGGTGCGTGTGGAAGTCAGGACCATTTTGTGGCTTAGATTCTCTCCATCCACCTTTGCATGAGTTCTGGGGATCCGGATTGAAGTCTCAGGCTTCCGTAGTACTGTTTTCCCCCCTGAGCCATCTCACTGGCCCACGCTGTAGTTTGCAGAATACGAGACTTATGTGTGAAATAGACTAATTGTTTCTCTGCACGTGTGCATGTGTGTTCCTTTTCTATGGAGTCTCACTGATGATCCAAGGAATGTTGCGTGAATCACACCAGCACCTCGACCTGAAACTGGGCATGCAGGTCAAGTGTCCCTGCTGAAGGCTGACTTTCAACGCCTTTTGGGTGAGGTCATCTGTACGTGGTCTGGAGTCATATGAAAATTTTGCCCTCAACAATCACCAAATGGCAGGAAGGTAAACATTATTTCTCTGTCTAGACAAACTTTCTCATGACTTTTTGCAATTCAAGGTCAGCATCTTTTCTGCTGAAATGATGTCTTTTGTTTTCAATTTGTAGTTTGTTTCAGGCTAGAGGTGATGCATGGACTCTCTCCTGGTTCCCCTTCTCCTTTCCCAGTATTTTAATTGGCAGGGCCCAGGACAATGCACCCTATTTGTATAATAGGGCAGGGCTGTAGACCTTTCCACTCCTAATTAGACCTGACTCTTTCACCTTCATAAATGATAGATAAAAATCTGAATGGGAGCAGATGAGCATTTTTAAATACTCTAAGTAACTGGGTCAAAACGAATGTCAATATTGTGCCATGGTGAAGAGTTTTGTCTGAGCAGAGCTCCAAAGTCTGCACACATTGCCTCAGACATGTCTATGGCTCGGTCATGACAATCTCTGTGTAGCTGACAGGTGAACACATTTTACTAGTGTTAGCACACTCTGTGCCCAGACAGTGTTAGAAAGTGGGAGTATAATAATTAATAACCTCTAGTCTGGCCCTAGTAGATGTCTGTGTATTGAGGAAGATAAGCATGGTGTGCGCATTCTGAGCTTCTGTGACTTCGGGACTTGGGAGGATGTCAACCCAATTTGGAGAATAAAGAAAGTCTTGTAGAAGAGAGTCTTTAAGTGAAGAACTGAGAGAGGAGTGGGAAGTAGATGGTGAAGATAGAGAGGTGGGAAGGATGTTTTAGAAAAAGGAACTGTGATCTTCAAAAACCTGAAGGCAGAAAAGAAAAAGTCATTTTAAGGACAATGCAATTAATTCTCCAAGGCTAAAGCACAAACAAAAAAGCCAGCCATTGACACTCCCACTGGGAAGGAAGAAGGTGCCCCTGCTGGAAGGCTTAGGAACCCTACCCCACTCTGTGTGGAAGACCAAATCACTATCCAGGTTCACTGTCCAGGACACTTCCGAGTCCATATCATAGTACCAGATAAAGAGATGATGTAAAATGAGCAGAGAGATGCCCAGATGTCCAGGGGAAAGATGGAGCCCCATGGGGGAAGGGGACTGGGAAACTGGAGGAAGAAGACAGATACCCTATTGCTAAGGAGGGAGAACTGGCTGATGATAGTGACATGGCTGGAGATGGCTTTGCATCAGGGACTGTTTCAGTGTCTTGGTTCTACCCGTCTTTGTGGGGGGAATGAAGGGATGCAATTGAGGTTCTGGGAGGATTGCAGTCTAATATCTGGGTCCGGTCTATGACTCTATCCAAGGAGGTTTCTGAACCCGAGTTTGAGACGAGAACTGTGCATAGGTGTATGGCAATTTAGATTTGGTTCCAGTGAGCATAAAAAAAAAAAATGGGGGGGGGGCAGTGCCATTTCTAAGGCATTAATGTTGACAAAGTAGACTATTTGTTGAATTTCTCTTAGTCCCTCTCCAACCCAGCCCAGCGGCATGCCACAGATCATAAAATATTTTTCCAAAATACACTGTTCCCTGAAAGTTTCAGAAGCCATTCGGAAGCAATCAACTCAAAAATATTCTCATTAAGTTTCTTCCACATGCAAGCACCCTGCTAAGGTTCTGGGTGCAAAGATGAATTTCCTCAGGGCCTACCTCAGAAGTACCCACAGAACAATAGGCAGCAAACAAATACTTAGCAGGATGGAAGTAGAAGACATGAAAGCTTCAGACAATCAGAGAAAGCTTCACTGAACCAGGGCTTGGAGATTTAGTCGGGCATCTAAGGTAGGAGGCCTGGAGGTTGATATGAAAAGGGACATCGCCAAGAGCACTAAGCCATCTCCTGGAGTTTCCATTCGAAAAGCAGCAGGAGCTCAGAGTGTCCTGGAGAAAGCAAAGCTGAACGGCTATGTCATAGCTGCCCTGCTGACCGTAATGCAGAACACAGAGAAAAAACCTGTTGGGAGGCTGTGCAATACTCCATGTGACAATTGTGACAGCCTGAACTGAGCCGGTGACAGGAAGATGGAGGCTCCCTTAAGAGAAATTCCAGCAACGATGGAGAAAGTGGAGAAGACAATTTTAGATGTACGCCAAAATTAAAACTGCACAGCCGCGGGAAGAATATGAGCTACATTTACGTCCCTTCCCAGCTTACTGGTATCTGAAGTTAGAAATGCTTGAGATGGCATCGGAGACTTTGGAATTGATTATGGTGACGTCATCTAATGCCATCCTACTACAGAAGTTCTCTGGGCCCTGCTGGTAGGCTTGGAGCCAGCTGGAACCAACGAACAAAGAGATTATCATGAGTGTGTTGGGTGATAAGCCCGATCCTTGGTGCATAGAGGATCTGGGCTTGCAGACTGCCTTCACTAACGATTGCACAACTTTGAGCTCAAGCCCAATCAGAATTAAGTGTCATTTGGATGATCATCTTTACATCACGTGGACCGTCAGTGAGAAGGAAAGAGTGTGTGTGTGTGTGTGCATGTGTGTGCGTGCGTGTGTGTGTGTGTGTGTGTGTGTGTGTGTGTGCATGTAATTTTAAACTGGATAGTGAAATACATAGTAGGAAGCTCTTCTTATTTTTCCAGAGAATTGCTGTGGCGGGAAACCAGCTTCAATAGTCCATCACTGGGAAAAGGCTCCCAAGTCCTTGTCTATCACGTGTAAGTGTTCCACGTTAGCCAAACGTCTGTAAATATTCCCAGACTGACTTCAACTAGTTGGATGTTTCTGAATGTTTCAGTTACTCTCAAAATTGAGGTTGGGGGTGGATACTAAGCCGTTCTTTCCCTAATAGTTCTGTAGCGCAAAAGAATCCAAAGCGATTGAGCGACATAAGGAAATAGGAGTTTTCTGAGCCCACATTTAAAGCTGTATTCATTCTCAAAGGATGTCCTTGAAAACCTCGCTCCTGGAAAACATAAATAGAGGCACATTTTGCAAATGATATCAGTTGTCTTTCCCAGAACCTACTACCTCTACGTCCTTTACGTTTCCCAAGAACTTAACCACATCTATCAATAAGATCCTGAAAAGTCTTTAATTCTAAAACTACACACTTGCAAACAGACTTCCAGAAATACGTGCAGGCATGGTTCCATACATTCATGAGTATACACTTCCATGCATGCAGGCAAGCATGCTTTCAAACAATGTGCAGGGATACTTTCAAACAAGTATACTTCCATCCACGCATGCATACATGCAGGCATATTTCCATACATACAGAAACACTACGTACATAAAAGCGTACGTACATACATATGTACAAGCATACTTATTAACATGTATGCAAGAATACCAGTAATATATATTCAGGCAAACTTCCAAACACAAATGCAGGCCTACTTACATATATACATACTTCTATACATACATACAAGCATACTTCCAAACATACAAGCAGACATACTTCCAAACATGCCCGCAGATCTGCTTCCATAAGTACCTGCATGCATGCTTCAAAACATGTCTGTAGGCATACTGACAAACAGGCATGTGGACACACTTCCATATACATAGAGGTATGCATACATTTGCGCCGAGTTCAGAAACAGGTGTGTTACTCTTGGGGCTACCAGCAGCTTCTTCTCCCCCTCATTTGGTCTTTTCTCACTCACTGGAGCTCATGTTTACCCCGGAGCTGACATTTCCACGTCATCCCACCAGGTGCCTAGAGTTGTCTCCCCCATCACACTCCTGTAACAGATGGTGCAAATGGCCCAGCATGTGGATTCAGATTCATTGCAGGAAAACAAACTGCCAGACGGCTGACGAGCTGGGGGTGGGTGGGGGCGGGGGAGCAAGTTGTTGCTTTTAAAAAACCATTATGAATTATGTGTCACATGGTGACTTTGCATTTGTCCCTGCTAAAGGATGATTAGCAATTTATTTAAGCAGATTTAGTAGAAGCTGCTAGAGGACTGCCCTGTTTGCAAAAGCATCCATTGGTGGCAGGAACTTGTCAGCCTAGAGCAAAAAGCAAACAGCTGAGAGTTCAAACAAAATTACATTGGATGCAAATTGATTTTCAAAAATTAATTTAATACATGGGCTAGTAAACATGCTTCGACAAATCCCGCTGATACAAGTTCCAAAGCTCTAGACCAGAACTGAACCTTAATACTGCCAATAGTCTCTGGAACAAAAGGATATGTTCCAAGAACATTCATTCGTAAGTTAGTGATTTTTGTATAAAGGGCTTCTTTTTAGACCATTTGGAAAAGGCAATTTGAAAATGTGATCAAATTCTCCTAGGCAGAGAAGGGGTCTTGTATTGTCAGAGCCTTGAAACTAGATACTCCATTTCTCATCATTCCCTATGTGCACCTACTCTTACTTGGAGTCGTTTTTTTTTTAATTTATTTATTTATTAAGGATTTCTGCCTCCTCCCCGCCACCGCCTCCCATTTCCCTCCCCCTCCCCCGATCAAGTCCCTCTCCCTCATCTGCTTGAAGAGCAATCAGGGTTCCCTGACCTGTGGGAAGTCCAAGGACCGCCCACCTCCATCCAGGTTTAGTAAGTTGAGCATCCAAACTGCCTAGGCTCCCCCAAAGCCAGTACGTGCAGTAGGATCAAAAACCCATTGCCATTGTTCTTGAGTTCTCAGTAGTCCTCATTGTCTGCTATGTAAGTCCGGTTTTATCCCATGCTTTTTCAGACCCAGGCTAGCTGGTCTTGGTGAATTCCTGAAAGATCATCCCCATTGTCTCAGTGAGCTTATAATTCACGATCCTAGAGAAGCTAAATTAGAAGGTGAATCCAAAGACAAACATATAGGCATCCTCCTGAATATTAACCTTCATCAGGCGATGAAAGGAGACAGAGACCCACATTGGAGCACCGGACAGAAATCTCAAGGTCCAAATCAGGAGCAGAAGGAGGGGGAGCACGAGCAAGGAACTCAGGACCGCGAGGGGTACACCCACACACTTGGAGTCGTTTTGAGAGCGGAGAGATCTCTTGGGTCTCCCTGAGAAGGTTCATCTATACTCATTTCAGCCCCAATAGCACAGAGCTTAGACTGAGACATAATGCCAGAAAATTAAGGATGTCTTGACTTGGCATTTACCGCTGTCATTGGAGCTGAGGTCTCCATAAATTCAGGAGTTTTTAAATTTGAACAAAATGTATTATCAGACCACAGCAGTAATTAGATAAGGAATCGGTAGTCAGGAATGATACAGGGACCCCTCAATCTTGTGTCAGAAAATTAGGGAAGACACTTCTAAATAGCCAATGGATGACAGAGGAAATCAGAGCAGACCTTTAAATGAATAAAGATGGGGACACTGTAATGTGCCAATGTGTTTGAGCTGCCACTGAAGGAATATTTACAGGGAAACCTAATCACTGTCAATGTATGTGTCATATGTACGCACACACACTCACACACACACACATAAAATCAAAGCATTTTGCTCAAAGAAAATCCTGACACAAATTCAATTTCACTGAAATTAAAAGCTTCTAATAGCTTCTAATCTTGATGAATAAACACATGAAAGGGACTCAACATCACTGATCATTAGGCAAATATAAAACCATAATAGGATACCACTATACCTCTAGCAGAGAGACTCAGATTGGTGAGACTAGCAAAAGCAAGTTATGGAAAGGATGTATAAAAACTGTAACTCTCACAAATTGTCAACAGAAATGTAAAATTGCATAATCACTGTAGAAAAGAGTCTGGCAGCTTCACAGAAAGTTAAACGCACCTATTCATCCACTCCCAGGCCTTTACCCAAGAGGGAAGAAAACACACTTCTCTACAAGTGTGTGCATTGACATTACTGCAACTCTACTTTAGTCGTTAAAGAGCTGGAAAATCCTAAATGTCCATCAGTAGATGCATGGATAAATGGTTTAACCAGAAATTTTATATCACTCAGCAGAGGAAAGGTACTATGACAGGGATGAATCCCAAAATAATTATTCTGATAGAAACAATCCAGGTATAAAAGAATGCACACCTGTATGTCTTATGTAAACTTTGGAAAATACAAACTAGACCTGGCAAAAATAAGTCCGTCGCTTGCCAAAATGGTAGAAAGTGGGGTGATAGAAGCTCCAAGGGTGTTGGATTCATTACTATTTTGATTGTAATGGAGTTTCATGGTATACATGTGTCCAAATTGATAAAATTATGTTTTAATGTATATCAAAAATATACAAAGCTATTTGGAGGCAAAATACTAATGTAACATTGACCACTATCTGGAAACATTACAATCCCATCTATCAAAGATATACAAATAAATGTTTTTCAGGTTGTGTTTTAGGGAAGTAGTTATATTCCTCTTTATTTTAACTGTTGCCGAACCAAAAAAGTGAGGTTATTTACTTAGAGACACCCAGCTGGAGTCTATTAGAGATCTAGATCCCTTTCCCTAGTCTCTCAACTCCGGTGCTCTTCTTGGTTTCCTCACACCAAGCTTGCCAAATGTAGATGTTTTCAAAGGTTTGTCATCTCAGCACAAGTAGATATTATACTAGATCCACCTAGGTAAAGAAATTTTTCCTTGTATGGAACCATGTATTGTGAATCAGAAGAAATAAGATTAATGGGGCATAAGCTATATCCCATGGTTCACTTTTTTCAATTACATGGGAAGTTAAACAAACATAAATTAAAACAAAATGCTTTAAAAATATGTTAATATAAGGTAGCGGTAGCAAGGCATGATGACTCACGTAGGAAGCAAAGCTGGAGTTTTCAGAGCTGGAATTTGAACCTGGCTGATTTCAGTACCTTGTTCGTCCCCACTGCTTTATTTCTGGTTTCTTGAGACAAGGTTTTTCTATGTAGCTCTGGCTGTCCTGGAAGTCACGCTATAGACTGGGCAGAAAGAGGGCAGAGATGAAACTGTGGAACTGGAATACTAGGGAACATATTTCTTCTTGATTTAGAGTATTTTCTGCTACAAGAAGAAAAGGTAAAAGGCAAGACTAGGAATAGATGTTTTACTTTATCCCTAAAACTTAAAAAAAAAAACAAAAATGAAAATTCAGGGTACCTAGAAGAACAGATATCTCAGATAGTAACACCCCATCGTGTTGCACTTCTGAGAATGTGTTGCACTGAAAAACATATTCTGGTAGATCTGTTTTTGACAAACAAAGCACCTGTGTCTGAGAGTCCCTAAGGAGTACAAAAATGTTCCCAACCAGCCATTTATGAGACCTCTTCATCTGACCTAAAGACGGGCCAGATGAAGATGCCCAACCTTGAGAATCCCTTATCCTTAGGCAGCCATAGCTACCTCCCCAACACACACACACACACACACACACACACAATCATGCACGAGCGCGTACACACATACACATAGGCACACACGCATCCAGGCACACGTGCACACACATACACACAATTCTCTTCACAAATTTTCTACTAACTGTAGCCTCTGTGAGACGTGACTACTCAACAACAGAAAGCCAGCATCAGCTGGATCTCTCCCTTTCCCCAGACTTTGACCTAGCTCTCCAAATTCTAGCCATTTTCTGTTTCTCTTCTCTGTTCTTCTCCATCATATCTTCCTCTTCCTCATTCTAGAACTGACCATCTTGCCCTTTAAATATGTTTAGAGCTTATTAACTCCATCTTGCTCTCTGCCAAGTCAGCTTCTTTGATGTCTAAAAATTCCCTCTAAATTAGAAGGGCCACCAAGACACTGTTCAATCATTAAACCTCTCCCAGTGTCTACCGCGTAAGTACATGGTCTTTAACAATGGCACAGACAAACTCATTCTGGTGAAGTTTCTGTTAGATGCAGACACTCAGCTGACCGACCCTCATGCCTCCATTTTTATGAATCGGAAATAATAATTTTTAGATACTACAGCACATCATATTTCAGTGATCATGTAGTTTACTTTGTCTAGAGAACCTCTTTCCATATCATTCCACTTAGTGACCCCAACAAGTTTTTCTGACCCATATCACACATTAGGTCTTCACAGGGCCTATGACTGAGATATCTAAGTGTTTATATTCGTGTTATGAATGTGTTTCTATGGCTGCCTGTCATATTCAACTATCTTCATCTCAAGTCTGGAGACTGAGACTTTTGTTGATATAACCTCAGTGCCTAGCATAAGAGCTTAATTTAATATAACTGACAGATCAGCCCTGGTTCCAAACATGTTAATAAGGATAATATTTTTGAAGGATCTATTCTAGGAATTTCCACATGCCTTGCTGACACTACCTAATAGAAATCCATTTAAAACAGAATGTCCAAGGGCCAAGGGGATGGCTTGGTGGACAAAGTGCTTGTGACACACATGGGGACTTGCTAGATCATGTAAACATACAGACAGACATGCAAAATACCACACATATGCAAAAATTCCTCTGCAGCATCATGAGCCAAGTGTTGCATATCAATAGACTCTGGGAAAGGTACCATCTAGGCAGACATCCAGAAAAGATGTCCCTATGAAGGTCCTGCTGGAGGACAAGCGCATGCCCATTCTAACATTATAAAGTGGCAAATGATTTGAGAGATTTGGGATTCACTGGTGCTGATGCTTTAGGGACCCCAAATCGATCCTCGGCTCCCACACTGGCAGGTGGTGCCCTTCATCACGGAAAAGGCTCTGTCAGGATGAATCAGATGTTACTGCACTGAGTCAACACCCCCAGCTCCTCCGAGTCAATGCTCCGCTAAATGCTAACAGCACATCATTAACAAACTGCACAGCTCACGCTACTGGCTGTGACAGTCGGCACTGCACTGGGAACATTGAAAGGTGTTGTTCCTAAACCCAACCGGATTGGCACAGCAGCAACTGGCTCCTTAATCTCCTTTATTACAGGCCACGACTACATAATAAATTCTTTAAGTGCCCCAGCATTTCCTCCCACCAGCTTTAAGGATTGCTTCTGTGCCTGCTTTGACTTCTTGAAACTTCTCTCCTCTCCCACCGTTAAGTGCAAAGGAGATTAAGGATTTTTATATAAGTTTACCAAGAAAAACAAGATAAAACTTATCAGCACAAGGATAAAACTTATCCTTTCAGGCCAGACAGAACTCAGCCCTCCAAGTTGAGGCTATAACAAGAAATACTAGTTCCTCATACATGGACTTGATTTCCAGACATGGTCTGTGAGTGGGACATTCTTGCTCCACTCAAAAATCCAGTCCTGTGTTTCAACAGGAAGAGCTGTCTTCACTAACAAACAGAGTCCAACATTTAGAGGCTTCTGTTAACCCCCCAAATGGAGGAAATACACTGTAAGAAAATTCTACCTGGATCGTGCCTGAGGGCCAGTGGCAGACCGCTCATTCACCTTGCACTTGTGAGGACAGGGGCACATTTAGTCCGTTTCTGCACCATACTGTGAAAGCAATTGTTTTTAAATTCCACTTCAGCAGAACCCTTAACCTAAAATTCAATACCTGCACCTCAGTATTGCTCAGCATGCAAAAAAATTGGGAGAAGATGCAGGGAAAGATGAAGCATATTGCTAAGTGAAAGAAGCCAATCAAAGGGATGCATCCTCTGGCCTTCCACCCGGATGACATTCTAGGGAAAGACAAGAGAGTGAGATCAGTGGCTGGGAAGGATTGGAGGGGGGGGCAGCCACATGAAGCACAGAGAATTTGGGGGGACAAGAATCACAAATATAATATACCCGGATGACATTCTAGGGAAAGACAAGAGAGTGAGATCAGTGGCTGGGAAGGATTGGAGGAGGGGGCAGCCACATGAAGCACAGAGAATTTGGGGGGACAAGAATCACAAATATAATATACATATATGTGTTTCTCAAAACACACAAAATCTTCAATAACTTAATTTCACATTCCAACGGCAGGTTTCTTTCCTTTACTCTTTCTCTTACTTGTTTCTAGAGATTAAGACTGAGGCAGAATAGGAACACAGTGAAAAATATTGGGCATAAGAACAAAGACCCCCATATACCTAAATCTGGTTGGAGAGTCTCAGAATCAAGAGTTTCTGAGAATCAAGAGTTTCAGCACAGTTAACATTTGTTTAAGCTCTTTCTCCTTTCCCAGCTACAAACCTGCAATTTTCCAGGCATCGCAACAGAAACCCCATGGACAGTAAAAACCAGGTCTTAAGACCCTTGGGCAATCCTAAGGACTCCAGGTTTTACTTTATCAGGTTTTAATCCCATCCAAGGCATCTCCAGAGCCATCCCATAATCTCACTTATCAAAAGGAAAGGAAAAGCCTTCCTAGCAATCTTTGGGATGTAACTTCAGAGCCACCAAGATGCTATCTATGTCTACTACTAAGATACTTAATTATGACTCTCCTGAGAAACACACATGCTTCCTTGGGTAGGTTCTATTTTTTTCTCTACGTGTCTCTCTATAACGCCGATGCTTAAAGTCTAAAACATATGTTCCAATATATTAAAAATATATTTTAATAAACTTTGACTTCTCGGAGAAGCCCAAACCACGCCCTCGGTTGTACTTTACTCTTTCTCTGAGGGCCTATTTTTCTATTAAAAAAAAAAAACAACTCCAACTCTGTTTCATAATGACTTACCCAGAAATTCTTTTCTGCATCAAAACGAAGGGCCTGCTTTAGTTTATTTGAAGCCCTTAAAATTATGCCTCAGATGGCAATGTGGGGACATGACTCTGTCCATGCTGCCCTTGATGAACCCTAGCACCTCCTTCCTGCTAGAGAAATGGCCACCATTGAACTACATCCTAGTCTTAGGACTCCATTAAATCACTCATTCAGAGTGGCAAGATAGCCCAGGCTGACCTTGAACTCCAGATCTTCTTGTCTCCATCATCAAGATGCTGCTGTTGCCTGACCTGTGCACTACCACACACAAACAGGAGTGGCTGAGTATGTGGGGAGTAGGGGAGGGAGATGAAGAAATCCCTAGCATTGTCTTGGTTTTTCTGCAAACCCAAAACTGTTGGCTTTTTGTTTTTTTTATATTTAAAAAATAGAGTCCATTCATTTAAAATGTTAAGCCAAGACTGCTCTAGGTGATTACACAGGGATCCTTCCTCTGTTTTCCAGACCATTCTGCAGTCTTTCCTGAAGAGAATAGTCTTGGAATATATCTTCAGATCTCTACTTTTTAATTGCAATAATCTCTCACTTACCTGTTCTCACGCAATCCAAATATAAGAGCCAGGACTGAACTAAGAATAGCTGAGGCTTGTTTGATCACTCTCTTTTGGAGCATGCTGGATCTCCAAAGAATAACTGTACTGGGATTCCATGTTCATCAGTGTAACTGGTGCTGCAATGGTAACAAATATTTTATTTACAGATATCGATTTCACAGAAAATACACTGCAGGAAAAAAAACCCTCTTAAATAGTGCGGATTCTCCTGGTTCACCACTGGCTGAACTCACTCTTTCTCAAAGCATATGTCCCATTTAGAACCAGATACCCTTTAAATCAAGATGAACCCCACAAAGGCAAATGAGTTCCCTTCCACGAGCTGCTTGGAGCTTGTTGCTCTCTCCCACATTTCTCCTGGCCCATGCTCAGCCGCAGGATGGAACCTTATTTTTAATGAGCTATAAAATCAACTAGAACTCTTAGATGCATTGTGACTGAATGCAGTGGTTTAAAATGTGTTTTTTTCCCAAAGAGATCTGGATATAAGCAAATTTGAGCCAATCCCTTAAGAGTTTTACAAGGTTGCTTCTAATGTCTTTCCCAGCAGTGTGAGCTCGATGCTGCTTGTCTTTCAGAACTGAGGGAGTGGGGCCCCCTCATGAAAGACAGCAGAGCGCTCAAGCTGTTTTACATGGGCAAGGATTTCCTAATTATTTCTCCACTTGTCCTCTGATTTTTTAGCTTTCATTGGAGCAGGTAGGGCGGAGCCCCATTTCCCCTCTGGCAGGCCTTCTGCAGTTCTCAGATAATAAAACTTGGACCTCCCTGATCGAGGCATTCCCTCCATGTTTGATAGAAACGGAGACAGTTTCTCAGTCTGAGGCAGCCCTCCCGAGAGCACAGACACATACAGTTCGTATTATGTGTGCTCTTTCTCATGAAAACAATTCAAATGTCTCCGACAACAGCGCAAGTAAGAGACTGTTGTGTTCGTCCTCAGAGATTTCAATAGCTGGGTAATAGAGAAGCAGAAAAGTGAGTGTTCTAAAGTAGTTCCTCCCTGTTTCTGGTGCTTAGCTGGCTTTTGGGAACCTGGCCTCCATGCTGAATTACCTTGTCCTGGATTAACGCAAGGGGAATAGCTCGATCCTGCCTCAACTGGATGTGCTATGCTTTTTCAAGTCCTTAAGAGGCCTGTCCCTTTCTGACTAGAGATGGAGGAGGGGTGGGGGAAACCTGGAGGAGAGGAGGGAGGGGAAACTGCAGTCGATATGCCAAATAAATGAAAACATGTTATTTAAATTAAAAAAAGAAAGTAGGTCCTGGATGTGCGGTCCAGGCCAAATTCTTTGGTTTAGACAGTTGTTTATCTATTGTTTTGTTCAGTTTTTGTTTGTCTGTTTTCTCTCTCTCTCTCTCTCTCTCTCTCTCTCTCTCTCTCTCTCTCTCTCTGGTACCATACTCAGAAGTTTACAAAAAGTTAACCATCTCAACAATCTCTCTTGAGCTTGTAACCCCTCTCCTTAGCATTATTTGGCACCTCAGAGAAAGCCATCGCCAGTGTTGGCAGGCAGCTTTCTGAGCTGGTACCCTAGGTGGTCTCACACCTGCTTCTTAGCCAAGGAACCAGCAGCTGTTATTCTAAGACTTGATGTGAGTGGTGTAAATTTTGTTGATACATTTCCATGGGGCCATTGATGAGGTAATGCTTATGGCTTAAGACCATGCGAATTGCCACGTTCCCGACTAAAAAAGTAAAATACAATAAAAATTTCATTGCATCGTCAAACAATTTGCTTCGTGTAGAATACACATTCACCTGCGAGATCCTCCCACCTTTAAATATAGTCCCCAAACCAAAGCCAAATCCATCAGTCCGTGACAAAGTGAAACACAGCCATGTCCTTGCAAGTGCCTCTATTATTATTATTATTATTATTATTATTATTATTATTATTATTATTATTGCTTAAATACTCCCTGTAGTTGCTAGCCTGTGCTAAGACAGCCCCTTTGCTAAAGATTTTATGTCCTGGGTCTTCCACGGTCTAGGAGCGGAGATGCACATTCTCTCCTTGGGTCTGCATATGACAAGTCTGGCCAGGATAGAAATAATCCCCCAGCAGTCAGCAAATCAAACAAACCTGCATCATCTTGACTTGGATGTATGACCAGACTCTACACTGGACAATGGATTCTCAGTGGACAAAAATGGCAGTGCTCGATTTTTCAAAATGTAAATGATTATAACATAAATTCCATCATAAATTGTTGATACGTTTGCAAACCACGTGTGCCCTAAGCAAGTGTAAAGAGGCCTAGAGCTTTCTAAATCATATACATTTGATCCAAAGCCTTTATTAATCAAGATGTGTGCCTCTTTGTGTTTGGTGATTTTGATTACAATTCCAACAGGTTCCAAAGGGTAAATTTTCTTGGTACAGAACACTCGCCACAGTTCAAAGACTTTTCAACATAATAGCAAATAAGTGTTGTTAAGATCTACGTACTTATGATGGCTAGTCTTCGTTGTCAACTAGACATGCTTGGGAAAAGGACGTCAGCTGAAGAATTGCCTCCATGCTATCGACCTGGGTAGATCCCTGAAGATCATTTTCTTGTTGCTACTTAATGTGGGAGATGAGAGCCCACTGTGGGCAGTACCATCCGTAGGCAGGTGGGCCTATGCTGTCTACAAAGAACAGTGGTGAGATCATGACAGCAAGCCAGTGAACGTCATTCCATCACAGTTCCTGCCTCTGCTCTTGCTGGAGTTCCTGCCCTGACTTCCCATGAAGAAAGATTCTGATCGGAAAGGCTAAGATGAAATAAGCCCTTTCAAAGTATTTATTGAAGTTAATAGAATCCAAACTAGGGCAAATCTTACCCCCATCTTCAGGCTGGCCATCACCACTAAAGTTTTCAGTCAATGACACCAAATCAGCCGTTCAGTCCCTGATCGTTTAGTTTCCCGTGTTAGTGCCATTTCGGTGAAGAAGCAATTCTTCATTTCCTTCTTTCTTCATCCCTTACACTAGATTATAATAATATGTGTGTGTGTGCCCAGACAGGCATACATGCCTTCTGTTTTATATTGTGCATAGAATAAAAGAAAATATCTCATTAACATAGAAGCAGCTAACATGCCTTAGACACAGGTATGACTAACTAAGTGGAGATCACATCAGATTGGTTTCCTACAGAATTGTTTCTACTAGAGCACATCTTTATGTTAAGTCTTTAACCTTCAACAGAGAAGAGAAGAGCTTGGCTGGCCTCTTCTTTCAGTCTTCTTGAAGAAGTGCTCCGCATTGGTAAAGCACAGGACAAAGCACTTGGAAAGCATCCTCTCAGATACAGGAGTGAGCGCTCTCAAAAGTCTAAGGCCTAAGCGTGGCTCAGGGCTCAGCGCCACGGCTGGTTGTCTGCATGCTCTCTAGAAAATGTCCTAGCCTGTCAGTGCCTCCTTCCCCTCACTGGTGACAGAAGAGCTGCTGAAGGCGATGGGAGGAAAAGCCAAGTCACACACACGCACGCACGTGTGCACACACACGCAGGCACTCACACACAGAGATATACTTGCCCATGCACACACATGCATGCATGCACATATGCACGCACGCACACAGAGACACCTGTGCACACACATGCCTATACAAACCACACCTAACAGTTTCGACACCATAGTAAATGGTTTTCATTACTTGTGGAGAGTAAAAGCCGTGTGAGCATCCACATGCACGTTTTCATTTTGACCACTCAGCACTCAGGCAACCCCTTGGTACTAAACTGTAGTAACTGATAATACTTCGCAACACAAGTGTCTATATTCTACTTCTTTTCAAATCTATATTTCCCCTAGTTTCGGGAGTTTTATTATTCAATTATAACTATCTAGATAACATTTAAATTGCTTGTATAAAAGAAGGAGGAAAAGGCTCACAAAGGTAACCATAGGAATTATGGGTAACTTTCAGCTTTAAATACGCAGGTGTGGGTATACCCGAGATAATCTGAGTAACTATGGAGCTTACATGATTTTAGAGGACATGCAGATGTTATATTATCAACTGTTGTAAGAAATAAGCATTAGGCAAACTGAGGTGATCTTCCCAGAAAGGAAAAACTAAAAATGGATTTTTCTCATTCACAATATAATAGGGCACCTGTTTTGTATACAAGTAAATTATATATTTTGAATATATAAATTCAAATTTTGTGAATTTTGTATCCTTTTGAATTGGATGTCCTCAAAATTTGAAATTGTTTATTAAAAGGAAGATCCTTTTAGTGACATGATCTTATTGCTCTCTGCCCAGGCTTGTATGCAGTCCTACAAAGCAAGCTCGTTTGATCCCACATGCTGCCTTAAATGCCTTACTAACAAGTAAAGATTCCTTTGATCCAAGTGCACTATATTCATGTAGTCCTACTATGTGGGAGGCATGGTTAGAATCAAGAGTTTGAGGAAAACCTGGACTACGTAAGATGACCTTGCTTCTGAGAAAAGAGATAAACAAAAGATATTAATTGCATAAAAATTAAACAAGGCTAATTAGCAAAAGTAACTATCACCATACACCTTAAACCCTTACTGGTTCTCAAAAAGGAATGCATTCAAAACTTTCTTCTATGCAAAAGTTACACAGTGCACACATGAATCAAAACAGCACATTGTGCCCCATAAACATACAGAATTACGATTCTAACTAGGATTGACTGGTTAAATTTCTCGGCTATCTGTGAAAGAGAAGTTTCAATAAAGGTTTCTATTCTAGTTTGCTTTCTGTGGCTCTGATAAACACCATGCAATTTAGAAAGCAAAGCCTTTATTTCATCCTCCAATTTCTAGTTCATCCAGGAGGGAAGTCAGGGCAGGAACTCAGGCAGAAACCTGAAGGCAGGAATTGAAGCAGAGGCTGGAGAGGATTTATTCCCTGGTTTGGCTTACTTCTGGGCTCATACTCAGCTTCCTTCCTTATACTGCCCAGGCCCACCTGCTCAGGGATGTCACGCCACTCCAACCCCTCACCCTTGGCTAGGCTTTGCCACAGATCATTCAGCAAGAAACTGCCCCACAGACATGATCACAAGCTAATCTGATGGAATCAAGCCCTCAACAGAGGGGCTCCTTGCTTAGGTCACTCTGGTTTTTGTCAAGTTGACCAAACTAACTAAGATGGTTTGGAAGACGCCAGCTACAAACAGTTGAGAAAATAGCTAAATAATGGTGACAAGAGCCAGATTTCGGTAGATCTTGCTAGTGTTTAGTTTGGGTTTTTACACTGGGCTGTCAAAAGGGGCTTACTCATACACTGGCTGCATGGGCGTACCTGAGGTCAGCCGGGCCATGCACTGCAAGCCTACGACAGGATTCCAGCACAGTGGACTCCTCAGGAAACCACCCAGTTCACAGGAGTGCCCTGTTTGAGAGTGTCACCAGGTGCAAAGCCACTCTCAGGATGATTCCCCTCTTCTGAGAACCTTCCCATAAAGGGGTGAAGGAGGAGGTTCCTCCCCCAGTGGAAGGGATGGAACCCAGAGGCCATGTGACAGGATCTGCCGCAATCCAGGCCATGCACCGAGATAACGGACGGTAGGGTTAGTTGCTGAAGCATCTCTCCTGATTCCCTCTGGGCTGATCATGTGTGATATAGATGGTGGGCTCACATACGGAGAGGGGAGGGCGGGGCGGTGTGAGGTAGGAAGAATGGAGAGTTAGCCAGATCAGAAATAACAACTGTAGCAAGAGAAACAAAGGAAGGGAGAGAAGCACAGTCGTTTCTGGAAAGCCAGTGTACAGTGACCCCACACACACACACACACACACACAGGCCAGATGCATAGAAAGCCCAGCTTCACAACTCTCCACGGGCCAGATGTACAGTGATATTTTATTTATGTTTTAATGAATAAAGCTTGCCTAAAAGTCAGAAGGGCAAAGCTAAACCACTAGCGGTCAGGCAGTGGTGGCACACACCTTTAATCCCAGGCTTTCAGAGACAGAGGCAGTTGGATCTCGGTGAGTTCAAGGCCACCCTGGGCTACTCAAGATCAATGCAGAAACAAATCCCAGGTGGTAGTGGCTCACACCTTTAATCCCAGTACTAGAGAGGAAATAATAAAATGGGAGGAGAGAGAGGCTCTGTCTGCTTAGTTTGCTTAGTCTGTGGTTGCCCAGACTTGATAGAGGTAAGGCTTCTCTTGTGGCTTGGCTGCTTTGCTTTTCTGGTTTTCAGGTTGAACTCCAATAGCTGTCTCTGGATTTTTATCATTCGTGCTATACAGATGCATGGTTCAAAGGAGGTCATTGTATTTCTAAGCCTTTCCCCCATTTGTAAGAAAACTGTAAATAATCTACCTCAAGAATTAAATGAGATGATGTAAAAACAGACTTCAGAAAGGTAGGTCAACAATTCTAGCCCTGGTGATAAATTCCTGGAAGTTCTGGAGACCCAAGCAACTGCTAACTGAATCCCCAAATACCTCTTATCCAGAAGACACTAACACAATTATAAATTCCTTACTCTCACCGTTAAAGTATAATATGGGCTCCACTTTCTTTTGTCAGTGATTATTTCATGACTAGCTTCCAAAATATTCTAGCACACAACAGGTTTGAATGAATTCTATCTTAGATTATAAATTAATGTCAGTAGACTTGGTGTGCTCTTGACTATGTGTTCTCCTCAAAAGTCAAAACTAATTTTATATTCTCAGCATCCAGAGAAGAAAGGGCACAGAAAGTGAGCATACAGGGCTGATTTCCCAAAGAGAAACAGTTGAACTCACTTCACGTCTCTTGAGTCTGGTTCCTTGCCTCTAAGTGCTATACGAAGAAAGAGCTTCTAAAACACTGGGCCTGGTGGCCCATGCCTGAAATTCCGCTTACTCGGGCAAGACTACAACTTGAGTTCAAGGACCTCAAAGGCAAATTTGAAGGACTCTGTCTCAGAGGAAAAGTTACAAGGGAGCTAAAGGTGTAACTCGGTAAAGGTTTTCCTCCACATTCAAGGCTCTAGGTTCAATGCCCAGGGAGGAAGGGAGGGAGAGAAGGACGGACAGGAGGAAGGAAGGGAAGGAGGGAGGGAGGAAGAGATAGATTATAAACGAGTTTTTCCCTTTTTGTATATTTTGAACTAGGTGTATATACACATACATATACGTATGAGCAGAGGTCTGGAAACATCTTCCAGGGCAGACTGCAACTGTATGATCTTGAACAAATCGACCTTCCTGGTTGTGGGCTCAGCCCTCTGCAAACTGGTTGATCTAACTCCAAGTGTTCTGGAGTTTCCTCCTTCTTGGAACTCTAAGCCACATTCATCCCCTCAAGTCTCCCAAGTCATGAGCCAAAAAGACTAAATTGAAAAAAAAATAATGATTTTCCCATGTGTTACCTGAACCCTGTTTCCAGCAGGCACTATCTGAAGCCTTCCTGATCAGAGATGTCTATAATTTTCTTTTTGATGGACAAACCCAGTTCTACATCAGCCATTCCCCTGGTATAAGGCCTACTATAGTGTCATGAACGGTATCCCACAAAGGGGTATGTCCAAATCTTAACCTCTGGCACTTGTGAATGTTAATAGAACCTATGCGGATATAACTAGTGAAGGCAGACTGAGTGTGGTCCCTGAGCCTAGTGACTGCTACATAAGGAAAGCGTGTATCCCTCTTGACCTGGGGCTGAGAATTGTTATTTCCAGGCTACAAAGAAGAGCCTTACAGAGAAAGGGTAAGAGGGCCGTCGTTATGAGCCAGAGAACTACGGAGCCGTCAGAAGCTGGGAGAGACAAGGAAGGGTTTTCCCTGAGCCCTAGAAGGTAGTGTGGTCCCGCTGAAAGCTTCCTGCAGGATTTGTACATCCAGTGCTTCAAGAGAATATATTGGTGCTATTTTAAGTCAGCAAGTTTATGGTGATTTATTATAGCAGCCACAGGAATTAACAGGCTCGCTCTTAGCTTTCAGGACAGCTCTCATTTTCCACTCCCCTCCCACACAGTCAGTCTCTCCAGCTTCACCGACTCCTGCTCGCTCTCCTTAATCCCATAATGGAGTGTTCCTGCAAAACTTTGTTCTTAGCCAATTTTGCACAACTTGGACAGCTCTACTGAGTTATGCAATGTCTTGCAATACAATCAGATCCATAGTGGGTGATAAGTCCTAGGACTCTTGTCTTCTATGGGCAGCCGAGCACCTCTTCCTGGATCGCCTACATCCGGTCGAACTGTCCAAAGCCAATGTCAGAACCTATTTCCACAGATTTCCTGACCATAGCCATTGTCTAAGGCAGCGGTTCTCAACCTTCGTAATACTGTGACCCTTTAACACAGTCCTTCAGGTTGTGGTGACCCCAAGCACAAAAGACATCTTCCTTGTTGACATCATGTCTAGCCCAGAGAGGTTTCTTGAACACATCTTCCTTTGCTGATTTCTAGATTCTTTGTGTCATTTCCTTTCTGGTATTCTACTAATTGAATATTAACACTAAATAGACTACTTAAGTTACTAGTATTCTGTATTTGGGTATAGGCCCAATATTTGACCCCATAGCCTTCTGACCTATGTGGCCACATGGCCTTCTGTCACTATACCTCTGTGTCTAATTTCCTTTCCTTCTCTTCTAAATGGATCCAATCAGTAGTTTACAGACTCCCCTGAATCCGGGGTGAACTCATCAAAGACACGTATTAACTTCTGAATAAAAAAATCTTACTTTCCAAAAGGTTTGACTTCACAGGCTTAACAGGGTAAGGCTTAGATATCTTTTTTTTTTTTTTTTTGGTGGAGACAATCCAATCCATTGTTATACATCCCCAGTAGTCTACATAATAATAAGTTGTTCCTGGTGTTATAATTATAATTCTGTTGGCCTGCTCTGTCACGTGGATACCCTGTCCATTTAAAAGACAAGCTCAACCCCACCTTTCCCAAGGAAGCAAACTATCTGGAGCCTCCTCTCCTTCTCCTTCTTTTTCAGGGTCAATCCTTCTTCCAAAGAGCCAGCCTCTGCCTCCCCTTTCCCTCTCTTCCTCTTTCCTCTCTTTTTCTGTCCCTCTCTCTCTCTCCCCTCCATAACCCACTTACCCTTATACCTTATACCTTTCCCAACACCCACTAAATAAACTCTATACCCACTCTCTCTCTGCATGGCATATCTGTCTGTCTCCCACCCGGACCTGCCAGGGTCACCCGCCATAAATCATAACACCTGGGCCTATTGCCTTAACCAGATAATATGCACCTTGAGGACAAGAATTATTACATTCTATTTTTTTCTTTTCTAAGTTCTACAGTTGACAATCGCTCGTAATACCTAGTAAGTGTTCAATAAATATGTTGGTGAAGAAAAGGTGGGTGGGTTCCAAGAAAACTTGGCCATTTCCTTCCCATGAAGCTCTTCTCAGCCCTGAGGTTTCCAAGAACCTTCCAGACTGATACCCTTAAGAAGAACCAAAGTCAACTCCCCATAGGCCACAGAGAGAGGTGCTGCACATCTTCTGTCTGTTCACTGAGCCAAAGACCTGACAGCCTTCTCCTGAACAGTTAGGTGGGCCTCGAACATGGAAACAGAGACCGAGGAAGATCATTTCTGCTTAAAAGGACAACCAAGATGTAAAACCTGCTTCTATGATTCCAGCCCCCTTAGCACTCATTCAGAACCAAACAACAACAACAACAAAAGCTAGCCTGGGTCTTCCCTCACACAGGATAGTTCCTCGGTTCTCAATCCTCTGCCAACCATGCAGGAGCCCTAGGAAGTCCTTTCCCGATGGAGGAGGGTCATTTGTCTATCTGTTGCTTTCATTGGTTAATTAATAAAGAAACTGCTTGGCCTTTGATAGGACAGAAAATTAGGTAGGTGGAGTAGACAGAACAGAATGCTGGGAGAAAGAAGCAGATTCAGGCAGTCGCCATAGCTCTCCTCTCCAAGATGGATGCAGGTTAAGATCTTACCGGTAAGCCACCAGCTCATGGTGCTACTAAGAGGCTAGAGCTAATGGGCCAAGCAGTGTTTAAAAGAATACAGTTTCCATGTAATTATTTTGGGTAAAGCTAGCTGTGCAGGAGCTGGGCAGCAGGAAGTGGCCTGCCACTCCACACTACACTTTCCAGTTTCCCCTCTCCTCTTGGAAACTGAACACAGCTCAAGAATCAGAAAACTACAGCTCTTGGCCTAAGGCAAAGCACCAAGTTTTCCAAAGGCTCCTCTGTGTATTTCTAAAGTTCAAAGATAAGCATCACTCTACCACTCAAAAGAAAAGCAGTGGACCCCAGATTAATCACCCTAACAATTCCCATTTACAACTGGACAGCTAGTAATTAGCCACATCTTCCCCTCTCAACTTGGGACTTTCAAACTACTTACTAAGGCCAAGAAGTACAATTGTGTCTCACTGTTGCACGATTCAGTTTCATCTTTATCCCAGAAAGAAGTCAAAACAAACAGGAGAGGGGGAGAGAGACACCTCTCAGCCATGCATAGTTAAGGATTTGGTTTCAGATCGATGTTAAAAAGCAAAGATAATTAAAAACATCGTCTGATTTGTGTACAACATAAAGGCTGCACCGCTAACTGAAACCATAACTGACCTAATTCTGCTGACTGCTCCAACGAAAATGACAGACGTGCACAGAAAGAAATGTAACACTAGCAGTGGACCGCCTGTCCTTCCCCCTTGAGTGTCAGCAAGATTCTCAGACGGAGACAACGCCAAATGTTCCTGACAAGAGTGCAGACCCTCCAAGAGCCAGCAAAGGGTTTCTACACATCAGAAACCCACAGCCTTATGGCCACTTGACCCAAACAGGACTTTAAAAAAAATGAAAGCACAGTGTCTCAAAAAATGATATAGAAAGATGGTTAAAAATCTATCCATCAGGGTTGGAAAGATGACCCAGTGGCTAAAACAGCTTGCCACTCATGTGGAAGACATGGGTTCAGTTCCTACCACCCACATCAGGTGGTGTCCAATTGAAGAGAACCTCATGTCCTGTTCTTGAGAGTCAAGTGTCTCTGCACGCAGGGGTAGCATGCATACCATAACTCCTCAGCACCTTGTCTTTCCTCCGTTGTCTCCTCATTGCAGTCACTGCTCCCTACAAACCTGCTGTTGGGAAGGATGTGTGCTTTGTGGTTACCTCAGACCATCTATAGGCCTGAATTCTACTCTGCCATCTCCTTTGCTTTGTTCAACTTAGAAATGCCTGCTACCAGCTCTGCTTTCTTAAGGAGTCAGGCTGCACTCTTTTCCCTGACTGTTGTTTTTCTGAATCTTGTGGGCAAATGCTAATGGAGTCTGGCCAATAATGCCAACAAGAGTCAATAGCGTCTGAAACAGCCGGAACGAGGGGATCCAAGGAAAATTCTTGTGCACTGTCAAGAAGAATGAGAGCACCAGCAGATTAAAAAAAAAAAAATCTACCTCTGACCCATCTTATCTCTCTCCAGTCTGCTGCATTATATAAGGGGCTTATCATCTTCCTCCTTCCTTCCTCAGGGCCAGCCCTGCAGTCTTCATTCTAAGGACTCCAGCAGCAAAAGCAGGAAGGATGTCCTCTGCAAAGGTGAAGAATTTCACCGTGTTGACACACAGCTCTTTTATTAGGAAGGTGCTGTCTCAAAGCAACTGCAGATCATAGCATCAGTGCCTGTTAGACTGGTGATGCATTGTCTGTGTAAGATCCTGCACAGACAGGTCAGTCTTGGGCCAAACACCCAGCAGTTGCCACAGCCAATATTCTCAGGTCAGAGGAAGCAGGGATTGCAAAATCTGGATTTTAAAGGTTTCCTAAGGCTAAGTAGCTTATCAACGGGAAGCAATTCTCTGTGCATGGAACTTTGCATTTGGTTTATTAGAAACTGTCCCTTAAGTGATCTCAGTGAACATTTATTGAACCTGGGACAGACATTGCCCCACAGTGGGGAACACCACAGTGAACAGAAACTATGTCTTGACAGTGGGCCATGGGAACGAGATTTATAAGCAGACTGTCAGAGTCTAGAAAGACCAAGTCCAGGGTGTTCATAGGGCACTGTGCAGAGTTCAGCAGGCCTAGGTTCAGTCCACTCTCAATCTTAATGCAGCGGGAAACAACTCAGAATTGCATCTTTCTTAACTCACAGACAACTCAGAATCGCAACTTTCTTAACAACATAATGAGGACAGCCTCTTTATAGATTCATTTTGAAAAGTTAGTGACAAAATGTGTCTAAGACACCCACCATGGGAGATACCCAGTTAAACCTACTGTCTTTGGCTGCTTTGGACATGAGGATTTAGAACAATGGTTCTCAACCTTCCTAATGTTGCCACATTTAAGTACAGTTCTTCATGTTGTAGTGGTGCCCAATTTTAAAATTATTTTCATTGCTACTTCATAGCTGTAATTTTGCTATTGTTATGAATCGTAAGGTAAATATCTGATAGGCAGCTTTTATGATATATGACCCCTCAAAGGGGTCATGACCCACAGGCTGAGACCCACCACTTTAGAGATTACAGAAAGATGGACACTGCCTCCAGCTCAAGCAGAACAGAATTTGCCATAAGGAAAAAATATGTAAACCAGGTCTCGAAAGACGTGGCTTCAAAGATTTATTTCTGTGCTATGCTTACTAATTCTCACTCCCTAAAAATGCTTATTTGATTTTACTCTTGCCTGTGTTGGTCAGGGATTCAGGAAGGGCTCAAGATCTCCCAAGATCTTTCTGTGTGTCATGGGTTTCTCCCAGTCAAGAGACCCTTGGGCTAGCCAGACCTGGTCCACAGCAGTGAGTTTCCTCCATAGCAAGCATTCTGAGGGACAGGAAGTCGAAGCTGCTAGTTTCTGAGGCTTGAGTTTATCATATTATTTTGATAGAATAGTCACAGAGCCTTACTTGATTAAAAGGAAGGCGGTGCAGATGCAAACCTCATCTCTCAATAATAAATAAAGCAAAGGAACCTTTCATCTATCACAGATATATGGGAAATCCCCAGGCAGAGATGCAGAAGCCTAGTCCTAGAATACAAACTGAGGAGATCGAGGCTGGAGAGGCACCCAGAATTCTTTCTCCCAGCTCTGAGTGTAAGGCATCTAAGGGGAAGGGAGAAGAGGTGGAGCTACTTACTTCCTTTGTTGAATATGTAAAGTTGTCTGTGAGAGACCACTTCCTTGTGGAAAAGGAAACTGACCCTGGAATTCAACATTTCTCAGCATGGGGATGCTTTATCTGGGGCTGTGGAAGTCTTGTGGACAGTGTTACAAGGGAAGCTGTTTTGTGTCTACTCTTCCCCGTTCTTCTGTGCTTGTGGACAACCTCCATGGGCTCTCTGTAGCCCCTCAAGTCCCCCGAGAGAAGGGTTTGCTTATTGCATTCTGGGGACACCTCATGCATTTCTTCACCTGAGTTCCCATCAGAGTGTAAGCGCAGAGATAAGGTTCAGCCTTCATCTTCCCATCTCCTGCTGCAGCACACGCCTTTCCCGCTCTGAAGCAAGAGTAGTTTTAGTGAAGCTAAAACATAAGAAATAAGATATAAGTTGTATCCTTAAGGCACCTCGCATATTGAGGCATCATAAAATGATGGCAGATCCCTCAACATAGAAGAGCAAAGATTACCCTGGCCAAGAGAGGACCTGAGGTATCAGCTGGCCTTATGACTATCACAGGAGCCTGGGTGACTTATAAAGACTGTGCAAACACACACACACACACACACACACACACACACGGAGGAGGGGTAGGATACAAATTTAGAAGAGAAAAAAAAAACACTCTCTGAGCAACGTTCTAGAGAAAGGCATATGTTTTAGGGGCGTGACATATGTTGACCATATAAATGAGACAAGTAAATCTCAGTGTTTCCTTTCTTTCTTGCTTGCCTTAAATGATCTTGCGGCAGAACTGAATCAGCGGCCATTGCTGCCTGTCTCAACCGCTGCCCCTCTGACCCAGCGTTCCATCATCTTAACTATCGTATAGCTAATGAGCCTTGGACAGCGCTTGGCATTCTCTGCCAGTAAAATGTACCCCCTTCCTTTTCAGCCCACACTCAGATTTTCCTCAGTGTGAGATCATTCGGGAGCGCATCACGGGGAAAGCTATCGGAAGCAGAGGGAGGGAGGAGAGCCAGGCTGCCAGCCATGAGGCGCCGCCCTCATGCCGTCCCACACACTCTCCACTTTCCCATCTCTCTGAAGTCACTTTTGCTGCTTCATCTCTCATCGGCTCCAAGCCCCCTCATAAATAACACCAAAGTCAGCTCCATCGGACAGAATTTCTACCTAACTTAAAGGGAACTCAGAGAAAATCCCCATCCAGGCATGACTTTGTAGAGCAAAACATGAGGCCCAAACATTTACAAATGTCTTTCTCCACATCACAGAACCAGAGTTCCTGATGCCAACGTGGCAAGTTCCAAAGAGAAAGCAGGATGAAGCCTTTTTCCTTCTGAAGATTTATTTTTTTTCTATTTTTAATCACGTGTGTTTTGTGTATGTCTATGTGTGGGTATGCACATGAGTGTAGGTGTCCCAGAGGCCAAAAGAGGTCCATAGATCCCTGAGAACTGAACTTAGGGATGGTTTTGAGCCATCCCACATGGGTGTTGGCAATCCCACTCAGGTCCTCCGACTCTTAAGGGCTGTACCACGTACCCCTCTAGGCCCTGCACTCCTAAGAGAATAGTCACAAGAACACTACTTCATATAAATGACTCATCCCAATTACTCAATTCGAATGGCCTGAGATCATCTCAGATTTCTCCAAACTCAAGAAAAGGGGCTACATGTGAGGATTTTACATCAAATCAAGGAAAATGCCTAATCTTAAAGAAAGAACACACTGTGCTTCCCAGGGTCTTTCTGACCCACAAGGAATGCCCATCAACTGTTTTGTATGTGAACGTAAATGCTAAATGAAAATTCACTCTAAGAATAAGACATTCTGTACATTGTATCTTTGGGGTCAAAATCTTTGCCTTTCATAAACAGGTGATAACAATGCAGATTAAAATGTGTATTGAAGGACAAATGATTCTTTGATGATAAAAATATGGTTTTATCAACACACAAGTGACAGCGCTGAACTGCCATAAAATAGACAGCTTCCCTTTAACCGTTAGAGAGGAAACTGGCTTACAGGATGCCAATTATATAATTAGGAAAACTATAATAATGTTTGCCTGTTTTGCTTTAATAACTGTGTTATTATAGGAACAAAATACTACTTGTGTTATTCTCACACTGAAGCCAATAAAAATTATAAGGTAGCTGATTTTATTTAAAATGTCTGCTCATTACAGATTTCTTTTCGATTTAGCCACCACAAAAATGACTTTATGGCTATAAATATGGACGACCAGATCATTTAATACCACATTATCTTAGCCAAATCAAATCAAAACATATTTGACATTTACCTTCCACACAAGTAATTTTTCTTTAGCTGTATTTTTCCCCCAACCTTTCTTGATACATTCTGACTGGCTGGTTGTCTAGCTTTTGCTCAGCAACCACAGTCATGCACTATGGACTGCAGGATGTATAGGGGTAAGCCTTGTAGTAAAGCATCACACATGTGCAGAGTTAAGGAGCGGGACCACTAGGATGAACTAAGGCAATGTTGGTTGGGGGAAGCAAGTGACAAGCTCAGGGCTTGGGAAGGAATGTCAAAGGTAAAATAGAAGTTTCTTCAACTGTGTCCACTGTTGGATTAGACGAGGTTGGCCCCATATCCTGGAGAGTGCTATGACCAGAACGTCCGTTTGGACTCACACAATCCAGCAACTCCCAAGCTGAGAGTCCAGACGCTTGAGTTGTGAAGGTGGCATTGGTTTACCAAGCTGTGAGAGGCACAAGGTAGAAAAATTCCACAGAATATCCCACATGGAGGTAAGCATGGAAGATAGATAGAGCCAGGGGGTAAAAAGAAGTAAAATGTGAAGAATATATACATGGTCCCAAGAAGAAAGGAACTAAACTCTAAACGTAAAAAATGCCAAGTGTGTGAGCTGTCAACAAAGCATTTGAGGCTCCTGCCTTCAGGAGCTAATCTCTTGGTTACTTCTGTTCTTCCTCCCTGCCTTAAGAGACCATAGTAACATACACCTCAAATTTAAGGTACCTTTTGTTCCTTAAATTTAAGGTACCTTTGTTTCTAGAAAATATTTAGCAAATATTAGTCAAGATACATTAAGAATATGTGTATATACCCCATGATACATTTTCCACAACAAGTATAAAGGTATACACCTAACCTAATGTTAGGAGGAGATAGGTCACATCATAAGTTCAAGGACAACCTCGGCTGCTCAGAGAGACTCAAAAAAGAAAAAGAAAAGAAAAACAAGCCAAAAGCAAAACTAAACAATACAAAAATTAAAGGAAAAATTACAAAGTAAACTCTTTCCCTTCCCCAAACAAAGAAATAAAAGCATTTCTATTAGATTTCTATGAGCTTTCATTTGTCCGAGAAGCTACACTGTCTGTGATATGGAAAGATTTCTTGAGTAGTAGTCACTGGAGGAGCACAGATAATTGATCACTCACTAATAGGAGACTTTGCTGTAGCATTATATTTGATTTTATACTGTTACTACTTTCTAAACACTTGACGATTAACATGAGAAGACATCTAAATATTAAATATCCAGCAAATGTACATTACCTCCCCTCAAGAACATCAACTTCTTTATTTTCTTTCTTGGTACATTTTATTTACTTGAACTATTTTGAAATAGTATGTGACTAATCAGGAAAATGATGTGGTTTTAATCAAATTTAAGTGACACTAAATTCTGCAATTCAACAAAGAAAAAGCTGACTTTTAAAAAACCAACAAAAACCACTGAGGATCTCCAGAACTTTATTCCTGCTCCATCAAGTATTGATGGGCACTAAGGAGTGACCAGAAAGCAGAGGGATTCTGCCAGAACTTCCTTTCCTCTGCCTAGTCCCTGACAAAGGTGCTAGGAAACAGATCACCCACAAAACCAAGGGTGAAGGCATCAGTAGGGACATGGCTCATGTGACTCTTCCAAGGCCAGTCCCCAGCTTAGCTCAGGAAAGGTGTGTCACGAAGGCTTGTGGGAGCACTGATAGTCTCTATAATCCCCATTTTAAAGTATTATTCGATACAAAAGTAGGCCCACTAATTGACACGTGACTGCTCTATGATCTGTGCATCCGTAATTCTTTTCTGAAAAGTCTTCCCACCTCTCCCTGCATTAGATTTTTTTCCCAGCATGCCTGTTTCTGAACCTATTCCTTCTGCAGCTTCTTGGTAAACCCCTCATTATTCAGCCAACAAAGCCTCTTCTCTTCTCGCTCTTTGCTCTCTAGATTGGACCACATCAGTGTTCCTTACAGCACACAGAGGACTCATGGATGCGTGTGTCTACCCAAGACCTCCCCGAGTCCTACAACATCACCTCTGTTTTGGCAACTGAAGAATCCATGGTCATGTTCTTCCCATGTATTATCTCAGCCAAAGGTGGTTTTCTTACATTGTTTCAAGTCTCAGCAAAAAAAAAAAAAAAAAAAAAAAAAAAAACACAATGCCACACTCTAGTCACTCTTGACAACATCCCCATGTTCCCCTTCGCTTTTGCATTCAATGTCTTGAGTGTACGTGTTTTTGTCTCTCTCTGCTAACAACTCATCCAAGACGCCATCATCTTGCCCCCTCGCTATTCCTTTGTCTTTATTCTATCCACTGCCACAGGGAGAAGAAACAGAATCAAGTGGAATTCTTCCCTTCTGGTTCAAGACCATATAGCCTAGGAATTAGGGAGCATTTTCAGCTCTCACGGCTCCCCAAAGTGTACAGCAACACCTAAGACCAACAGTCACGAGCATCCACAGAAGGTTGGTTCACACACCAGGCAGGTTTCATTCTGGTTCTGCATCGTTTACTAAATGTTTATCATCCTTAAGCTTTCTACCCATCTAGACTTGCAAACTTTGCAGTAAATACTTGTTACAATGACCACATATACAGCTCTCCTATCTGTGTGAGATAATCTTGGGAGGCAGAGACAGGCGGATCTCTGTGAGTTCGAGACCAGCCTGGTCTACAAGAGATGATCTTTACCGAGTACTTATTCAACGCTCATGGGTGCCTGTCATAGTCAATCACAATTATCAACTTGATCTAGAACCATCCAGAAAGACAGGCCTCTGGGCATGCCTATGGGGGATTATCCTAATTGCATTAATTGAAGTAGGGAGACCTGCCCACTGTAGATGGCTGCAGTCCATGACTGGGATCTCGGACGACGTGAATGGAAAAAGAGCCTCTCAATAGCTTGTGTTCATTTGCTGTCTGATTCGACTGTGGATTCAGTCCCCTGACACCTTGACTTCCCTCCCATGCTGGACTGGGACTGTGTGCCAGCATACACCCTTGTCACTTGCTTTTGTCGGCTATTTTATCACAGCACCTGGAGAAGAAACTACTATGACAGTGTCCAAGCCAGGAGCTGAACAAACTTCCATTTGGGACATCACAGAGCTTACGTCTCCATCTTCACTGCTCAGAACTAACCCGAGACAAGGCTACTCATGGGGTTAAGTTTAACACTGTAGTATCTCAGAAGGTACACCAGCAGTGAACTCTGGACTGGGTGCTGCTTGGTTTTATCACCTTGTCACAAACCTAGACATATCTAGGAAGATAGAGACTTGATTGAGAAAATGGCTCCATAAGACTGAACTGGAAGCAAGTCATAGGGGCACTTTCTTGATTAGTGGTTGATAGAGGAGGCCCAGTCCACTGTGGAGGTGCCATCCCTGGGCAGGTGGTCCTGTGTTTTCTTAGAAGGCAGGCTGAGTAGACCATAGGGAGTGAACCAGTGAGCGACATTCCTCCACAGTCTCTGCTTCAGCTCTTGCCTTGAGTTCCTGCCCTGACTGCCTTTTATGATGGGCTGTGATCAAGTCATATAAACTGAAATAAACACTTTCCTCCACATGTTGCTTTGGTCATGTTGTTTTATCTCAGCAATAGAAACATAACTAAGACAAGCTGCCAAAATACAAAAATTGTTCTGCTCCACCACTTGCTAGTTAAGTGACTTTGGGAGATATTGTTAAATCTGAAATTTGTTGGAAGTTTGAAGAAGACAATATAGAACAACATCAAAGGTGTTCTACAACTTAATATTCCACAGTGCTGGCTTTGGAGTCTAAAACCTGCCTTCACGGCCATGTCTATTCCTTGTAAAAGTGAAACTTCACCACACCCACTCACCCAACTTTACCATCTCTAAAATGGAAGACTATCTTTCCCACCTCAGTGAGGATTCAATCCACTCAAGAACAGGTGCTCGAAGCACTGACTGGCATGGCCATGAGGCTGAGGAAGGGAAACTGTGGGGAGGAAGGGGAGAACAAGAGGTACAGCCATGGAGAGAGAAACTAGGAGAAAGTACAGACCAAGCCAAGCAGTTTCTAGAGTGACTGAGGAGACGGATGTTCCGTAGGCTGTCCACAGCTGTTTAAAAACCAGAAGGAGATGAGAAGAAGGTCAGGAAAGAGAGTACTGACAGCCTGGTGTCTCACCAGTTAGTAAAACACAAGATGAGAAGATGAAAAAACTCTCAAGAAAAAGAAACAACTAACCACACAGTTTCCCCAAAGATTGCTGGTGCAGCCATGTATGATTTTTCATTCCTTGGGGGAATCAGCTATTAGTGATCTCTGTGGGACATTTCTGCACTACAGCAGCAAATGTTTCCAGTGCATTCTGAGTGGAGAAGCCTGACAAACATTACCTCAGCCAGGATGACAAGGCCCAGACCCTCATGATGAGTCACATGGATGTGTGTCACCTGACAGAACTTTACCTCTCTGCTCATCATCATTCTGGGCTGCCTGTTGTAATTTAAAACACACCACAAAGAGAAGTCATGCCATGCAACAGGGCTCACATAGGAGATTTACTGGAAGAGGAGAGAGAAGGGGCAGAGAAAGGAACAGAGAGGGGGCAGAGACTGGTCCCTGGGAACAAGAAAGAGAGAGGTGGGACAGGGGGAGAGAGAGGAGAGGTGGGCAAAGCCCACTTTGTAAAAGAGAAAACAGTGAATGTGCACAGAGGGTGCTCTTAGGACCCCAAAAGCATAAATACTAGCACTAACTATGAGCAAAATATTAGGTACATGTTTATGAAACCCGTTACCAATATTTCTCAAAACTCCCAAGGCCACTGAGGGACTTTGAATGAGAATGGCCCCCAATAGGCTCACATATTTAAATGCTTGGTCCCTACTTGGTGGAACTGTTTGGAAAGGGTCAGGAGATGAAGCCTTGTTGGAGGAGGTGTGTTGAGAAATAGGTTTGGGGCTGGAGAGCTGGCTCAGAGATTGAGAGCACTGACTGTTCTTCCAGAGGACCTGGGCTTAATTCCCAGCACCTACATGATAGCTCACAACTGTCTGTAACTTCAAGATCTGAGACTCTCACACAGACAGACATGCAGACAAGACACCAATGCACATAAAATAAAAACAAATTATTACAAAAGAACTATGTTTTGACATTTCAGAAGCCCACACCTTTCCCAGTTCTCTCTCTCTCTCCCCCTCCCTCCGTCCCTCCCTCTCTCTCTCTCTCCCTCTCCCTCCCTCCCTCCCTCCCTCTTTCTCTTCTCTCCCTCCCTTCCTCTCCCTCTTTCTCTCTCTTCCCTCCCTCCCTACCCCCTCTCATTTGTAGATCTGGATGGAAGTCTTCAGCAACTACTGCAGCCCCCTGTCTTCTGCTGTGCTCCCACGGTCCTGGACTCTAGCCTTCTGGAACTGTAAGTTCCCAATTAAATGGTTTCTCCTATAATTCTCCTTGATCATGGTGTCTCTGCACAGAAATGGAAATGTAATGAGGCAGCCATGAGACCTAAGGAAAATGTGAGGCACGATCACAGCCAAGAGGAGAGCAGGCAGAGAGGATGCCTGAATCCTCCACAGACCCCCGGAGCAGAGGAGGGGCTTTAGGCAACAACTCCAGAGGCCTTAGCAAACTCTGGGCTTCACTGACGAACAGTGGGTCAACACAGTTCTACCCATTGCAGCAAATAAGCTGGACTGGTGCTAACAGAGGGGAAGTAGGTGGTATGGCCTCACGATTTTTCTAGAAATCTCAAACAATACATGTCTTATAAAGGTGACTTTCCCTCCACCTAAACGTAGTTCCAACAGTGAAAGCAAACCATTAATGGGTAGGCCAAGCAGAACGTTAGCTCCAGGACTAATCAGCTGTGGGACTGACTTCAAGTAAATTGAAAGAAAAATAAATAAGTTAAAGAAGGACATGACTGCTCCTAGGCATGATGGAAGAGATGGTTCTTATAGGTGAGAGGGAAAGTACAGCCAGGGGTAGAGATACCTGGGAGAGCCCAGAGTGGACATGACCAGCAGACTGAGCCAGGCCATGTGAGGACAGGGGAGGGGATAACCAGAAGCCAAGAGGCCAAAAGAACAGAAGACCAAAAAAGGGCAAAAGGGCTCATGTAGTCAGAATGTCTGGGTTATATAGGAGCCAGCCCCTGGATTGGAGAGTTCAGGGTAGGGGGTGGAATATAGCAGCCAGAATGGCTGGGTTATACAGGGACCAGAAGAGCTGGGAGAAGGGCAGCCCAGGAAAGGGCCTCAGATTAGAGAGTTCAGGGTAGGGGGTGGGGTATGCCGGCCAGGAGGACCCTGGAACAGGTAGAGATTCTGGGAGAACCTGGAAGCCAGAATCTACTTTAATACCTTAAGCACGTTAATCAGTTATTTGTCCCAGGCTTGAGACCGAACATCAGTTACCTATAATTATGGAGTATCTTTATTCCTGTATACAATAGGAAGGATACATTGTCAAGTTTACTGAAAGGATTAAATGGCTTAGTGTGTGGACAGGGTTGGCACTCGATAGGAAGAACTATTATTTTTACTGTCATCATTATTGTTAGTTAGAGGCTTACCACTTAGTACATGGCAGGTAGTAACAAATATCAATTTCTTTATCTATTCTTCTGTGTATTGGTTCTTGGTACCACACACACACACACACACACACACACACACACACACACATACACACATTAATATATTACTTCAAAGAACAAGAGATTTCACATGTCTATCAAACTCTTTAAGACAAGCATAGTATCTCCTCCACTACACAAAATATCACTGCGTCTACTCCAGGCCTGTTCCGCATTCTTCCAAGTAAGTAATGGTCTTCCATGTGTGTCATGAGCTGGCTTCTGTTCCTTTCATCCCTTCTCGCCAAAGTTCATTAGGCCTCAAGCCTCATCTCCTCTTATTCACCAGTATTTCCACGTGGTCAGTGCCTCTGGTCCCGACTGAACAAAGGGGGCAAAGGAGGATGTGCGGAATAACACAGTACCAAGCCTGCTCATAAGATCTGAAGGAAAACATAGCATGACAAATTCTTTACAGCTCACTTCCTACTGGGAATTGTAAGGGTGTTCTCTGTATTATGCAGAAGGGAAGAGGCATACAAGAGGAGGGAAGTCATATTTCATGGCCTTTTTCACTGACTTTATTATAAGAGAACACACTTTCATGTAAACACAAAATGTAATGTCAACTCATTTTATTATACCTATTCATCATATCATATAAAATATATACAGACCAAAGAAAAGTACAAGTTTGAGGAGTTCATGTTCTCCCCTCTTACCTTGGTGCTTAAAATTCTCAACATTACTTTATCTTCTATCAACAGACAAGATCTTTTCAGGTTCTGTTGCAGCTCCAGCTCTGTTGACTCAAATATAATTCTGTCTCATTTCGTTGGGCCACTATTGGGAGCACGGAGAACACAGACTCATAACACTGGGTCTTCGGGGACAGAAAGTCACAAATATGCAAGTCCTGTGCCAAATGACTTCCTCAACAACAGATGACATGAAACACGAAGATAATTATTAGATGCACTCACCCAGCACACAAAGTATAGCGGGGGATGCTTAGCCATTGTCCCATTTCAATACCAAGGGATGGAGGAACCAGTGAACAAGATTTAGCACATCATCCCAGAGAAGAGCAAAGAGGACCCAAGGAGGGACCCAAGAAGTGTCAGAATGTTCATAAAATCTGTTAAGTTCATCATCCAGTTTAGTCCTAATTGCTAAGTACTTAAACTTCACATCAGTTGCTTTTATCACTTATTAAACTATTTAAGTTGCTTATAAATAGTATACCTCAGTTTTGTGAAGGTCATCAAATATAATTCTCTCTAATCAGGTGGAATGGTTAGGTGATGCTAAGCACTCAATTCCACTGAAATTCTTTCAGAGAGGCGACATGCCATGGTACTGCTGGTTCCTGTTGGTCCCTTTGCCAGGTTCGGCCTTTGCTTGTGTGAATAGCTCAACAGGACTCAGAACACTGACTTTTAAAGAAAGAATACAACTGGGAAAGAGGCAGTGGACACTCACCAGGGTGACCTTAATTAGCATGATGCTCGTAAAGGGAGAAAAACTAAAGAGAAGTCTTCACCAACACAGTGGGGGTGGGGGCGGGGAGGGCCAGGGTTCTTGTCATCACCTGAGTCTAAAGGATTCCACTTCATGTATAGGTTCAACTCTCTTGAGTTGCAAGATATTTCAATCAGCTAAACATGACCGTAGACAAATTGTTTCATACTCCTCTACACTTCAGTTTTTCCTAGGTCAGTCTAAAATGTCAACTTGGATCATAGATCTAGAAGCTTTTGAGAAGTACGTTTGGAAGTTGGATCTCAAAAATTTTTTACAAGGCATTTTTGTAGACATTAGAAGATGTCCAGGCTTCTAAAAAAACCAAACATGCAGCCAGACATGGGTGTCAAGAATTACTCAACTGGAAGCGAAGTAGTTCTCTATGAAGGAGTGGTGTGGTCTTTGGGAAAAGCTGGGACAGGGGATGCTGAGAATATCTGTGAGCTACCCATGATACCATTCTCCTCACTAAGGCAAAAGCTCCAAAAAACAAGAGTCTTAACATTTTCAAGGTTCCATGGCCTCCTACATCACCCAAAACTTCGCACAATAGAAATTAAGGAACTCAATTGATTCCTATCAGAGTCCAAAGATACATATGGCTTCTAATCAGAGCATTGCTACCAGTTGCTCCTCCTAAGACAGGTCAGCTCTGTCCTAGGACAGTCTGGGACAAGAGGAGAATCCTTGTAGACCAAGGCAAGGACAGGCCAGTCTTGAGGCTTCTCTCTTCTCTTGTGACTTTGATTGTACCTAATAAGAAAACCGAGGAAGGGGAACATAGATGGTGGCCTTCTCAAACATTTTATACAAGAGTGTCCTCTTTCTGCCCACCCGTGCCCACCTCACCTCACCCCAGCAAACATTCATGGCCGAAAAGCCTGCTGTACAACATTAAATACTGATGCTGAGTGTTATCACATCTACCTCGACCTGGGCACTGCAGGAGATTTTGTGTTCTTGTTCAACAACATTTTCCCTTCTTCCCTGAGGGAGAATGGAATTTCCTCTCCTCTCGGGAGGTTGACTTGGCCGCGTGGTTTGCTTTGGCAGCGAGCTACAAGAGGAAGGAGCTTTCCTGAGGAGCTCTGAGAGGCAGTCTGGGGCTCCTTTCTGGGGCTCTACCAGGAGGCTTTCAACATTCCATTCAAAACTTGCCCTGGGAGCCTAGTTCTCAGATGAGTAGGATGCGAATCCCTCACTGTGCCAACCAACAGAGGACAAATGACATAGGCAAGAAAAGAGCCTTTGTTTGCATAAGCTGCCAAAATCTGAAAGCCCTTTTTGAAACTGCAGCAAAACACCACCTATTATGACTGCTACAAACATACATTCTAAAACCGAGGCATGTGCCGGGTGCTAAGATACTAAATTAAGCTGCATGGACCCTCTTCTTGAGATGCTCCAATTATGTATGCAGCAGGACGTTTGAACTAGACTGTGACCGACTTCTCATAGGGCCTCTCCGGTAAACATTCTTCAGGAAGTGCAGACACATCAAGCTGGCGGGATTGGGCCATCATTGTACATAAAGAGTGATACTGAGCACTCTGGTGTCTAGGGGACTCTGCAGCACATTCTGCAGCACAAAACTGATTGTGTCCAAAGGTCCGTATTTTCCAGAATAGTCGCTGTGTGCTGGCTGTCCCTGTGATGCTATCGGTAGGTTTTCCTTTTATTCCTTGAGACCTCTCAGCGGTAATGAATCACATTAATGGTAACGAGTATTGAGTTCACTGTCTGCTAAGATGCTTAGTGTGCAGATGCCACGCTGGGCAGGCCAGGGTTATTAGACAGGGCATGTGTGCCAGCCAGACCAAATGTTCTAATTCCATTCCATACCTAAATCTAAGAGGAAGTCAGCTCAAAGGCTGTGCTCTGCTCTACTGTGCTCTGGTCCTAGTGGGCCTTCATACTCTCGCTGCATCTGATTAGACCTGATATAGACAACACCTGACCATAAAAACTGCGATGGTGTGGATAAACTTCCACCAAAATCCCTGTACTGGAGGCTTGGCCCCCAGCCCAAGGCACTATTGAGAAACGACGGAAGCTTTATGAAATCACTCTTAGTAGGGGGACTTAGGTCATGGTGGACATGTTCTCGAAGAGGATACAAGGCCCCAGTACTTTTCTCTTTCTCTCTTTGGCATCTTGGCCATGAGGTGAGCATTATAACTTCTCAGAGCCTCTACCATGGCCTTCCGGTTCCCTGAGAAAGGCCTGGAAGCAATGAGTTAGCCAGATATGAAGCCTCCAGACCTGGATCAGATAACCTCGTCTCTATACACTTATTGTCTAGGGTATGTGTTATAGTGATGGAAGCTGACCAACTCCGAAGTCATCTGGATACCATGGAGACCAGGTACTTTTGAGGTAATACATTTTAAAACTCGTTCCTTCATTTAAGGAATGGGCACTAAGCACCCAGTTCTGTGCCAGGTTCCCCACGATGAATAGTGAAGGACCAGTTAGTCATGTGCTCTGCTTTAAAGCCTGACAATAAGATGCACAGAAACAGAGTCACACCCAAGTGATGAAGGGCCATCAGGGACGCTGTGCGACCCCCACTCCTCACTGAATGCCACTGAAGGCTAGGAGCTTGTGCAACCTCTCCCCTGGCTGCTGTGGTGGCTTAACCTACCTCCTGCTTCCCTTAAAGCCAAGCCCCATCTGAAACTGCCAAAACTAGCAGGTCAAAATACAGAATGCCAATTCATTTGGAGACTGGGTAAGTTGTGGCTAATTTCAATGTTTCGCATCTTATATATGACAAGCTTACACTGAAAATTATTTCTTGTTTAACTGAACTTCAGATTCCATTGGATGCCCTAGATTTTATCTGGCACTGTTACCATTATTTCCTGATCACGACAGGCCATAGGCAAACATAGTGTCTCAGTTAGAGATGATATAGATAGATAGATAGATAGATAGATAGATAGATAGATAGATAGATAGATAGATAGATAGATATAGATTATTTTATTTGCATACTAATTTTACTATTTCTTGTTTCCCTCTTCCAGCTCTCCCTGCGTTCCCCTCACCCCATCCCCTATCTGCTCCCCAGAGAAGGAAAGGCCTCTCATGAGGTATCAAGCAATTCTGCCACATTACCACGCTGAGGCAGGAGCAATGCCCTCCCCCTCGTGTGTAGCCGAGCAAGGTTTAGAGATGCTATTGCTATGATGGAACCCCATGAGCAAAGCTACATGGGGAGGAAGGGGTTACCTGGCTTATGCTTCCACATCACTGTCCATCACTGAAGGAAGTCAGGACAGGAACTCAAACAGGGCAGGAAGCTGGAGGCAGAAGCTGATACAGAGGCCTTGGAGGACTGTTGGCTACTGGCTCACTCCTCATGACTTGCTCAACCTGGTCTTATAGAACCCAGGACCACCAGCCCAGGGGCAGCACCACTCACAATGGGGCGGGCCCTAACCCGTCAATCACTAATTACGCAGTACACTACAGGCTTGCTTACCTAGAACCGGGGTTTAGGGAGGCATTTTCTCAATTGGGGGTCCCTCCTCTATGATAACTCTAGCTCACGTCGAGTTGACATAAAGCTAGCCAGTACACAGTGAGAGGCAGGCTATGTGGAGTGCTGAGAGTATGAGTAGAACATTACCAGTAGCCAAGGGTTCCCTGCAAGTCAGCCCTGATGTCAGTTCCATTTTGAGAATCCACAGGACATCATTACAACTCCTCTTCTTGGTAAATCCCCCAGGTGGATCTCCACTTCCAGAATCTGGACAGCTCTTGTCCCATCATCATTCCCGAATTCTAATTGGTTGTCCAGAGCAGCAAGCCTTCACAGAAAGACCATTCAAAGTTCAGCGCTGCTCTAGCTGCCTGTGTGAGACGTTGGTATGTTCCTTACAGACTTGGTTTTGCCAACGAGAATACAGCATCATAAGCTCAACCCTGCAATCAATGTGTACGTACCAAACACTCCCTAAATGTTGGCTTCCGCACCGGATTCCCACCGATGGTGCTCCACCCGGCCCCTTCCTTCAAGGACCTCAAGTTGGATGAGAAACACAAGAATAATAAGTGAACAGAAGTACAGAGTGACAAACCTGGAACCGATACAGGGAGCTCTTCCAGCCAACTGCCTGCCTCCTCATAGCTGCGCACGAGTGTTAGCTAACGTTATTCGTCTCCAGGGACAAAATCCCATGTCTCACCACCCCCGCTCCTCTGCCACCTCACCCTTCTCTCCCTCTCTCACTGACGGGTTACTGCGACCTTCAGGCCCAAGGAGAAGCCCCCTTGCCAGGTCTCCCTAACATCTTAGGCTATCTTTTCAGTCTTCCATCCTTGATCTCCAGCCCCACTCTCCTGCCAGAACCGCCTAATGCTTCCTGTAAGACATCCTGGATGCTGACCTCCCACCCGGATGGATGGCTGTGACCCAATTCCATCAATCTGTCTTCCACAGCCAACTCACCCACAGGAGACATGTCCCAGCCTTTCATTTACCCAAAAAAGAAAAATATGCCTGTGTCATATAAAAGGTTCCTTTTTTTAGGAAGCCCGGATGCATGCAGGTAATCACCGTGTGACAGGCATTGCATTGACGTTAAAGATTTATAGCAGTGTCAGAGATGGGAATAATAAATGATGCAGCTTTTCCAACCAGGAAGTGGGCTGGTTCATACAGCTACCACTTTAATTCTTCTCCAGCTTCCTAGTTTCTGGGTTGGCTCAAGAAATGTCCAAACCCATGGCTTGCAGCACCAGCAGCTTGCAAGTAGGAGTGTCGGTACAGATCTATTTCTGCGGCGAGTTCAGCACAGGCAGGGTTTGAAATTTCAAAAACAAAACTGAGGCTCATGGCTGTGCACGGAAGGGGTGGGGGAGAGACACAGAGCTTCTCCAGAGGCACCAGTGCCCTCCTCCCAACCACAGCTTATTACAAATGAGTCTCTATTCCAGCTCCTGGCACCATGTGCCAAGCTGAAAAAGAGGCAAATCATTGTGGGACTGACTGTGTTTGCTTTTAGTAGCCAGTACTGTTCATGCCAAACCCTCCCATCTTCTCGCCAAATACAGAACTGTAACACAGAGGCAACTGTCTTTGCTGAGAGAAGGGATAGAGAGCCTCTACCAATGAAGTAGCTCTTACTGTTCGCTGGGAAGCTCCACAGCAGAGGCAGAACCGGTGTTACTCTGTGGGTCACACAATCCTCAATATGTAGCAGGCGCAACAGAGGAGGATTTGGGCCGTTCTTTTTCAAACTGCCCAAACGTATCTCCACCAATAGCTGGGGTCTTCCATCATCGGCAAGGCTTAGACACCGACTTATGAGTTAGCACTTATAATGCGAGTGGTGTGAGTTCTCCATCCTGCCTGACTGCTGCCTGTTATGGGCCCTGACCAGGATGAGGCTAGTGAAAATCTAGCCCATTCCACTCCTTCCCACCACCACTGTTGACTTTGGCTAGTCCTCAAGGTGGCCCAGTGGCATGAAGAGCCCCTCACTACCCCACAGTAGGTTCTGAGACACATGTAGGAAACTGACCCAGTCCTCCCTCACAATGGGCACCAAGGCCATGATGAGACTTAGCTTTCAGACTCAGTATGGGAACAAGCTCTTCTTCCTTTCCTGGAGATCTGCTCCAGTGTGTTTGCCTGGGACAGCATTCCAGGATGCTTTGAGGCAGGTGGCTTCTACTTTCCCTTTGTTTTTAAATTACTGTATGTATTTACCCTCTCTCGTGACAACCATCATGTTCTGACCTCCTCTCCTCACTAACACGCCAGCAACACTGATCATAAGCCACTTCTAAAATCATAACTTACTTGTTCTTTATTGTCCATCATTCTTTATTGATTTCTAACTACTCTTCTGTCCTCCTTCTTCTTCCTCTCTCTCTTCCTCTCTCTTTCTCCCCTCCCCTGTCTTTCTCTGTATGTGTGTGTGAGGGAGAGAGAGAAAGAGAGAGAGAATACACAAATGTGTGAGTATAGCCCTATATGGTCACGTGCAAAAAGAGGCAGGCGTTCGTGACCCATCCTGTCCCTCTCCACCTTAGTTGAAACAAGGACTTTCACTGAACTTGACACTAGGCTGGCATCCAGCAAACACTGTCATCCTCCTGTCTCTGCTCACCCAAAGCACTGAGGTTACAAGCTTGAGCACAAGCCTAGCATTTCACAGTGGTGATGAGACCCGAACCCATGCTTGTGTGGCAAGGGAATCCATCTCTCCAGCCCCTAAGCTAACATGAAGGAGAAAATGGAAAAATCTTACGTGCATCTGAAGAGAACCATCTGCACGAAAGGGAAGTCATATCTGAAGGGGTAGAGATTTAGGAGCTTTGCAAGTTGACAAAAGATAAGACTTTAAAAATTTAAGATCGAGACTCAGAAGAGATTGTCATCAGATAAAAGATATGAATTCTACAATTTAATAACAACGTCAAGGGGCATATATAAATCCTGTCTTCCACTTATATATATGATGATAACATTCCAAAGACCAATGACACATGCAAAAATATCTTACTAGCAACCAGAGAGAAAAGACTGGCAATCCAAAAGATAAACAGTTGTTATATGACTGGCCTGCTTCTTACCAAAAATAATTGAAGCCAGACAATAACAGACAAAAGTTTACAAGGCTAAGAGAAAAAGAAGGATTCTAACCATCACAAATAAAGGGGAAGTGCTTAACCTTCACAACAAAGGTAAAATCAATAAAAAGTCTAGCTACCAGGGCAAGTACAGGACTCAGAAGCAGCAAGAGTTGGGAACCACCACAATAATGTAGCTTTTACTCCTGAAGAAACAAGAGAGAATGGTTAGACTCTGTAGACAGTCGAGGAGAAAGGCCACCAGTGGCAGCTCTGTAGCCAGCTGGCCGCCAACCTGTCTGTCAGAGAGAGGAAAAGAAAGACACACTTCGCCACTTTTCTCCTTGCTCCATCTGGTTCCTGTCAGTCGCCCTCCCATTGACCAACAAGCTAGAACACAGAGAGGCCCGTGATGAGTGAATGGGTGGAGAAGGTAGAAGTTAATCTGGACGAAGACAGAACGACAACATCCAGTATCACCAGCATCACCGATGCTAGCGTGGATAAGGTAGAAAGACAATGTCTGGTACCGCCAGCATCACTGATGCCTGCACAAACACAACTGTCCTTCAAATCAGAGGTCAATGTAAAGATTTTCCTAAAGACTGGGAGGTGTTGCAACACCAGACAGCAGACAGAACTTACAAAAATGCATAGACTTTAAATTTTTGGAAAATAAATCCCAAAGCAAATGATCCATTCAAGGCAAATTGTGGAGTCCAAACCTTTTAGGCTTAGGAAACACGCAGAGACTGCAAGGACAGTACTAGTCAGAATGAATAATGAGACGTGGAGTAAGATCAGCAGTCCCTGTTGGCTAAGAGAGGACTTGATGAGGGAAATAATAGTATCTGCATTGGTCAGAAGAAGGAGAGAGACACAGGTACGTTTTTATTCAACTCAGTGTTAAAAACTGGAATAGTAACCACAAAGTTAACAGAAAGTACTTTGGGAAAGGGAAAAACAGGAAACAATAAAAATCACTCCACTAAAAATTGGGCAACGGAGAGAAAGATGAAAAACTTAAAACACAAAGGACCGTAGAAATAAATTAAAATATATGAAGAAAACGGCTGTGCCTGTGTATGGTTTAAATGTAAATAAACTACACTTTCTGATTAAAGCAAGAGCCCTTCCATGACTGTTGGTCTCTATCCATACTCGTTTGAGCATGTGTCCACGCTCCATCAGGCCCCGGGGTTGTACAGGGTTCTTTTGATTATGGTAGCAATCCAAGTCACTTGCTCACATAATCTTATATAAGGGAGGAAGATGTAACTGGCTGCAGATGCTCGAACACCAGCAAATCGTCCTCCCAGCCAGCCCTGCAGACTCATCACCCATGCCCAGAACTGCCTTTCAGGGTTCCACACAGGCCTCACCTGAAACGGCACGGCTGCAGTTACAGTTGCTGCTTTCCATGCCAGAGCTTCTGTCCCAGTCAACATATCACCATTCCATGTGTGCCTCCCACACAGAGCACAGGGCTGGCTGTGGAAATGAGTGTGAAGAGCCTTCTCTGAGAAGATGACTGCTGGCAAGAAAAGTAACCCCAACATAACTTCTGACACGGCCGCCAGTTTAGGAAATGTGTAACTCTTCTCCAAGTGCACGGCGTAGGTGGCTTTTATTTCTACTCATGTTTCCCAACCTCCCCGCACCCCAGCCTGTATCTCTCCTTCTTAGGGATGACCCATCCCATTTTTCTATGGTGATTGGAAACTTTACATAGAGAAGACATTTTACATATTCTAAATGATACCTATTGAATAAAAGATGGTGAATGCAAAAAACTGTGTTATTCAGTTTTCTACTTCTCAGGGAAAAAAAGGTTTGATTTGGTACAGGGTTTCAGAGGCTTTATTCCACGGCTCTTCTGAAGTCCAGGGCAGTCATAACATCATGGTGGGAGGTACACGGCTGAGCAACCATTAACTCTAATCTGTGAAGCAAACAGAAAAAGAAGAAGGGTCCACAGTCTCCAAGGTGCCCTCAGGCTCTGTGTCTTAAAACATCTACCACATCACAATCAGTAAAGCGGGGGGGGGGGGGGGCTAAAGTTCAACACATGGGCATTTGGGGAACAGGGCAGACTCCAGCTCTACCAAGGACGTTCTTCTTTCATTTGAAATGGCACTAGATTGTGTCAATGAGAGTCTCTGGCTGTATGTTTGCACTTACAGCTCCAGTGGTCAGCCCTCAATGAATACAAATGTTCTTTGTATCCAACGTTGTGGTCAGCAGGAGCTGACTCTGCTTTAGGGGCAGTGGCTCAAGCATCCTGTTCCTCCTGCATCCCAGACCCACAGCAGCACAAAGACCAGTTCATCTCTGCTAGACATTCCTCCCTCACTTCGGAGGTACCTTAGCAATCCTGACAACGACATTTTGAAGCAGCATCTGTAGTTTTCAATGACACATTATGTCAATCACCAACAAATCATTATCCATTTACCCTAATACCACCAAAGGAGGCTACTGATTGAGCTTGACAACATTTAAATAGAACCTTAATTCGGGGAATTAGCAAGAGTTGAGATGAAAAAGGCATCCATTAGTGGAAATACAGCTAATAATATGAAATAGGCAAAGACTGCATAGGGTATAGATCATCACTGCACAGACCAGTGACGGCAACGCTTGTCTGCTAACCATGCTCTTCCTCTCCTTCTCCCGCCAACTCTCTAGTAGATACTAAAAGCATCCGTTAAAACAAGCAGATAAATTGCTGTGAGGAAGAGTGGAGGATACAAGCGTCAATTGTACACATGTTCATTTTCCCTTGCCAGAATGTCAACTTCAAAGAGAAGGCTCGTGCCTTGAAAATCCTACCTACAATAGCTTTTATGGGTATTTTTGTTTGTTTGTTTGTTTCCAAGCTTGTCGAGTTTCAGAACTCACAGATCTCATCAGGGAGCAGCACTGATCACACACTCACACACACATACATGCACACTCACACATTCATACACACATACACACACATATACATACACATACATATACACACACAAACATATACATACACACACTCACACACACACATACACACACACACACACACACACACACA
>NC_022017.1:17533260-17538298 GCF_000317375.1 Microtus ochrogaster
ACACACACACACACACACACACACACACACACACACCACTCTTCCCAACCTCTGGAGAAAGCACACCTTTCCACATGCTTACTGTGCCCCTCGTAAAATGCATTGCTCCCATATGGAAAATGCAGGAAACACACCCTACTGTGTGGAACAGTGTCTCCCAGTGCAGACTGTCATCCATACACTGCGCTTCAGGTGGTGGGGGGTTAGGCTCTACCTGGTTTACACAGGACTGGATAGCTCAATGTGCTTAATGAATGAAAACGGGTTTAAAAATAGCATGGAGAAGGATGCCAGTGTTTCACACAGGCCAGCTTTAGCACCTTCAAATTACATAACCCTTCTGAGGTTGGGACGACTTCGTATTTCCAGCTGCTTGCCTGGGTTTTCCAAGGCTGGAAGTAAAACCCCAGCCAACATTTTCACCCTCCTTATCTGCAGCTATATTTATCTTCACATGGCTCTTTCTCCCTTCTGATCCTAGCTTGCTGTCTGGTTTCCATATGTTAATCTCTGCCATTTCACTTACCCTATAGACCTACTTCCAGACGGTCTGTAGTCTACGTTCTTCTATTAGTTAAATCTGCATTCCCTATTAACTCTTTCATTTCTGGTCCTTGCAAAGAATCACTGTGTTAGAGAACACCCTCTTGAGCTCTTGTCATAACAACCGCTTCCTGATGACATTTCAAAGGCATTTCAAAGCCTCTCACTGAGCTGCAAACCAAGTATATCCTTTATCGACACGTGACATAAAGCCTTCTGGTAACCGAGAACTGTGATAGCGCCATCCTGAAGATACCCCGCTAGCAGCGCTGGTATGCGTATGTCAGAACACATTCTCGTCTCATTTGAGGCTGGCCAAGAACATTCGCCTGACATACAGCAATAAATAAGCCTGTTAGGCATAAAGCCCCATGAGACCGCCGTTGTCTTGCCACGTGGTAATGAAGACAACTTAAAGCTCCCCTTTGTGAAGAACGCTCAGAATAGCAGTCATTCTCCAGCTCCATTCAGAGGACGCTTTTTTCTCTCACTCCCAGAGTATTTATAGCCAGAGCCTCTCGGCAACTAATTACATCCTGTCTTCAATTATTAGCTGATTGTTGGTGCAGAGGTTGTCTCTGCGGTTAAATCCTAAGTTCTGGCATAACAATTCTGCCTTCGTGGGTATTACCTTCCAGTTCGTGATCTGTAAAGACCGGACCTTAATTGGAATATATTCGTGATGGAGGTCTGTCTAGTAATGACGAGCCTAGCTAAAGAGAGACATTTTTTTTTCTGTCTCCTTGGTTTTATGGTAACCTGCTCAAATCATGACTTCTCATCAGGCCCCCCCAGTGCACTTGCTAGCTTCCTCTGCTCCATAAGCCTGCTCGGCTGCCATCATTATAAATCCTCATAGACACGGAGTCAAACTAGACACCACACACAGCTCCCAGAAGAACCATTTGTTTTTTTCATGAAAATGTCTACACCATGCAGAAATATGTGGAACTAAAAATCCAGATAACTCTACGGTGCGACATTTTAGGAAATAGTTTCTAAAGTGTCTTCCCTACAGAATTTTTGAATTAACATATATACAAAACTTTGTTATACACAAAATTTGCCATATGGAAAAATAGTTTGTTTAGCTAAAGCTGTGGTTAGGGGGGTTAGTAGAAGATTGACCAGAATATTTTACATGGAAATGATTGTATCTTCAAAAGGATGATGGAGCACGTATAACTCACTCAGTTTCAGGAGGGTCATTCCCAGAACACATTTTAACAGATGTTACAAGAGCTGGTATATAACTAGAATGGTGTTTTAAATGAAGATGTAATTGCATCTGTCTTTTCTTGTGGGCTGGATATTCCTGGACAATAGAGCCTCATGCCAAATTTGCTTCCTGCTCCTTGGAACTCAATAGCCTATTTCGTTTGTTTTCTGCCTCTCCAAAGTCTCCTTTCAAGGCTATTAACCTGTCATATTTGTTAGCTGTAAAGACACATAACAGGTACTGGAAAAAAATCATAAGTGATTTAATGGTCAAAAGCACATTTTTAACCTTTTTGAAATCTCTATTCTCAAGACAGACCTTAGCAATAGGCTCTCTATCTAGAGAGACAATCTGGATCTAGAGGAGAAGGGACTGTGTCTTATTATGGACTCTAAATGAGACCCAGTATGGCCCGGGAATCGTCAAGCATCCCAGATGGACAAGGTCTATTTTCTCTCATCCTAAAGAACTCGGCTGCGATGGATGGTTGTAATTGAGAGAAAATTGGTTCAGAATGAAGGATAGTCTGGGACCCTGCTGTCCAAAAGTGGGAGAGAGTTTCTGAGTCACTTTTTCACAATGTAATTAAGCCGATTGCTCTTTCTGGACTCTACTATTCTACATCTAGAGAGCTATAAAAACTTATTTGCATCTGCCATGACTGCACGCCAGTCCTGTTATCCACCGTAGCAATAGAAGACAAGTGACCAGGCTTTAAAATGATGTGTTTTGCCAGGCGGTGGTGGCGCACGCCTTTAATCCCAGCACCCGGGAGGCAGAGGCAGGCGCATCTCTGTGAGTTCAAGAGCAGCCTGGTCTACAAGAGCTAGTTCCAGGACAGGCTCCAAAACCACAGAGAAGCCCTGTCTCGAAAAACCAAAATAAATAAATAAATAAATAAATAAATAAATAAATAAATAAAATGATGTGGTTTATCATCAACATAGAATGACTGTCACGTTGCCCGTGGCTCAGGTTGCTCATGTCACGTAGATCAACAAATGGGACTGTGTTGAATCACGAGCTTTAGGTGCTAACTTTTGTACTGAACTCCTCAGAAAACTCCCCTTGCCTGCTTAAATTTCTTTTTTTTAAAAAAATGTATATGAAAGTTTGCCCACATGTATTTGTGTGTACCATGAGTGTGCCAGGCCCACAGATTCCAGAAGGGGCATTAGTTCCTCTGAACAGGAGTTACAGATAGATAGGTGCAAGCCACCATGTGGTGGGGAACTGAACCTGGGTCTTCTGCGAGAGCGCTTCCCGCCCAGCTATCTCTCCAGCTGTTTAAATAACTTCTTTTGGGCAGACTTCCAGATTCAAGATTCTCCTGGTGTTGTCCTCCTCTCTTCTCCCCTCCCTCTTCTCCTTTCCCTTTTTCTCCCCTTCCTTCCCTTCTTCTCTCCTCTTCTTTCCCCTAAGTAAGTGACTTCCTGTTTTCTTTGAAAAAAAAAAAACGCATTCCAGCACTGCCCATTGTCTCCATACAAATTCCCCTCCTTCCTTCCACGTCTATCTGTCTTTCGGCTGGCCCTCAGGCCATCTCCCACTCTGCTCTCTACACGTCTCTCCCAACATTTCAATTTTTCTTCACTCCTCGGCCAGCATCATTGTTCACTGAAAGCTTTACTACAGAAGTGTGAACTAAATAAAGAATGACCAGCAAAGCGGGAGAGGCTGAAGCATCTCCTTGAGACTGCATCACGCTTATCTCACATGTCAAGCTATTGGCTGATGATAAATGGATGCATTGGGTCATCAATCAAAGGCCAAGTCACTTACGGAATTAACTTCCTTGCTCCAGATCTCTCTCCATCTAACAGAAAGAAACTACCTCATTTTAAACCTATTTATTGACTCATTGCACGCCACACCCTTTCAACGCAGGGTGACACTGAGGTGCTTACGGTGGGTTTGCACCTTCTGATTTCTGTGTGTGTGAGAGAGAGAGAAGCAGACAGCAAAACAGAGAGACAGAGCGACAGAGAGAGAAAGTAGAGGTCAGAGGACAACCGTCAGGAATCTGTTTTCCTCCCTGTCTCTGGAATCCACAGATCAAACTCAGGTTACCAGGTTTTCAAGGTGGGCCTTTTATCCACTGAGCCACTGTAGCAGCTCCTAAGGAGATTTTAAATTACACTTTCTCTACACTTACAGATGCCTTCATTAATATTTTTAGTTATAATTTAAATTACATAATATTTATAATTTAATTTTAAATTTATTCTTTGGCAATTCCATACCTGAATACAATGTGTTCTGCTCACCCGGTTATTCCCATTTTGACTCCACCCTGACTCCCAACACATGTGTATCCCCCCCCCCAACCATTCTGAGTCCTCCCTGACTCCCCACGCATGCGTACCCCCTCCCAACTTCATCTTTTCTTGCCCTGTCCCCCTACATACAGCTGAGTTCTACCAGTGCTTCCCATACCGACATGGTGTAGGGTCACCCACTGAAGCAATGTACTATGTACTATGGGTCAATACTGCAGAAAGCTGACACTCCTCCCCCAGAGCCAATAGCTCCTAGTCTGGCAGGGGAGACTCATGAGTCCCTTCCTCTCCAAGCTGTTATGTTGACAACTTTGATCCTGTGCTGGCATCCACAGCTACTAAGTCCATGTGTCCAACGGCCCTGCCACACCCAGAAGAAACCATCCCAAAGGACTCTTTCCTGACCTCTAGCTCTTAAGCCTTTTCAGTCCTTCTTCCGCAATGTTTCCTGAATCTTGTGCGGGAGAGGGGTGTGATACAGATGTTCCATTTAGGGCTGCACACCCTGACCGATTGGGAATCTCTCTATATTATCCACCACCTACCATATAAAGAAGCTTCTCTGATGACAGCTAAGAGTTGCTCTTGTCTATGTTTCTAAGGATGAGTATTTAGGAGGCAATTTGATACCATATCCACTTGGTAAAATAATAGTAACAGGACTCGTGGCTGCCCCAGTCAATGGGTTTTGGGTCAGGTTTACAGTATTGGGCATGCATTTCCTCCTGTGAAATGGGCCTTAAATCCAACCAGAAAGCTGTTGATTCCCCCCACACCATTAGTGCCACTGCTGATCCAATGACAAACCTTGCCAGGCTAGTCATCTACATATTTGCACTCAATGTAAGTAGGGAAAGCAATTTTGCAAATATATTAAAGTAATACATTATTCAAAATCAAAACTGGAGCCGGGCGGTGGTGGCACACGCCTTTAATCCCAGCACTCGGGAGGCAGAGGCAGGCGGATCTCTGTGAGTTCGAGACCAGCCTGGTCTAC
>NC_022017.1:17538398-17547270 GCF_000317375.1 Microtus ochrogaster
AAAACCAAAAAAAAAAAAAAAAAAAACCAACAAAATCAAAACTGGATTCACTATATGTACACGTGACAAATGACAAGATTTCCTTATATCGTATTAGAGTTAGGGCTCTAAATACACAAAATAAAACAAGTCTACTGAAAGCTGAAAAAAAGAATCACCAAGTCGTGTGTGCAAACCAGTCAGAGTGACAACAAATTTCACAGCAGAAACTCTGAAATCCAGACAGTGAAGAGCAATGTCAGGCAACCCAGGCTACCGCGTCCCATAGCTATCCTACAAAACTGAGACAGAAATAAAGGTTTCCCAGGATAAATACAAGAGAAATGAATTCACAGCCATTAATCCAGCTGCACAAGGGACACTGGAAGAAATACTGTATACAGAAGATTAAAATAAACATCCACGAAGCCACAGGAAATGATAAACCATGCTAGTAAAAGAAATAAGCAGATGAGAATTAGGAAAAGTTCTCTATGTCACAAAAACAACAAAATGACAGAAAGAAATAGACACCTTTAAATAATAGCTCTGGATGTTTATGTTCTCAATTCTAAACTCAAATACAAAGACTCACTGAGGGAAATTAAAAATAAGACCCAGGACTGGAGAGACTGCTCGGCAGGTAAGAGAACTTCCTGTACTTACAGAGAACCAAGGTTTTTTCCCAGCACCTACAGGGAGATGTAAGAACATCTAGAATTCTAGTTCCAAGTGATCCAAGATCTTTTCTGAACTTTGTGGCTTGCATGCCCATGGTGCACAAGGCTTTGCTAACCCTGAGTAGTTATCTAGGTTTCCAGTACTAGGCATGATTTCCCTCTTGTTGGGTGAGATGTAAGTCCAATTCAAAGAATAAAATTTTAATTAAGGTTCTTAAGAATAAAAAAATCTGGAAGAAAGGATTTGATGAAGAGCAAACCACCAGACCTGAACACTTCAGAAAAGATCATAGTGGCCCCGAATACACAGCCACAAGGCAGTGACCGGTATCTGCGGTCTCTGCATAAGAAAATAAATGTCAGTAACAGGATGAACATAGAGAGAACACTAAACATGAGCAGAGGCCAGATTGGGCAAAGAAACCAAATGGCCAGTGACAGGCGGGCAGATCATGCATAACAAAGATTGCCCAGCTCAGCTTTCTGTGCAGCCATGGAGTGGTTACTATATATACACCCCAGTAGTTATGGCTACACTCATTTTCAACTGTTTAGCTTTAGAGACTTTTAAAGTTATAAATTTTAGTATTAAAATCTTGCAAATAAAAACATCACATGCCAAAACTAACCAGAAACACAGTCTGTACCTCTAGGTGACCATCTAGACAGTGAGAACAGCTGTTCTGAACTGTGGGGTATCACACCGGATTCCATACTTCCGTGAGAGCGAGTATTTTGCTACACTTACCCAAAACCCCCTGAAAGATCCGTGACATATTTCAATCTAGATAAACAATCCTAACATTTGGTTTCTTTTATTTATATTTTCTACTTTTATTGTGTGTCATTCATCTGGTTACCAATTAGCTTTAAGTCCTTCAGAGCAGATGCGAAACATTGACACAATCCAGACTGGCAAAGCTGAGTCCCCCGTCCACACACTAGGGCCTTCCCCTGAGATCACCGCCCAGTGGCTCTACTTTTAGTTCTTTAGAGTTAGGTTCCTGCTGCACATCAAACGCTTTGATCCCTGTTTCCTGATTTCTAAAACGCCAGCACGCCTCTTTTCACCTTTTGTGACAGATGTGTTCTTGCACCAACACTCACCTCCTGTATTCACTCCTGCTCACTACCGCTGTCTCCCCATTTTGTATCTACATGTGCGACTCTTTCTGATTATGAGGTGGCTTCATATTTCTGAATAACAAATGAAGGTCTTCTTGTGACATTTTCTATTGAACTGGATCTAGGAAATCTAGGTAAGCATGCCATGCTCACCACAGTTACTGATAAGATCTGTGTTTAGAGTAGGTGGAATTCATTTGGAAACATCTTCTTCCTTTATGAGAGACACTTGGCAGGAAGGGAGCACTAAGTCCTAACCTTTTCCATTTGCTATGCTCTATGGCACTGAATGAGAAGATAAACACACTCACAGGGAATTAGCTAATAACTGTAGGAAAAAAGAAATGATAGGCTGGGCAGTGGTGGCACAGGCCTTTAATCTCAGCACTCGGGAGGCAGAGGTAGGTGGATTTCTGGAGTTCAAGGCCAGCCTAGTCTACAAGAGCTAGTCCCAGGACAGGCACCAAAAAAGCTACAAAGAAACCTTGTCCCAAGGGGGAAAAAACAGATATGATAGCTGATAACAAACCCTCTGAATGAGATGAGCCAGAAGTCTACACCAGGATGTAGGGTATGGTCTTACACCACTCCTAACAGATTTTTGATGGGAGCCACACAAAAAAAAGTTTTGTACATGGCAATAGACATGGATCTATTTTCATTCTTCTACATGTTGATATCCAGTTATGCCAGCACTACTTGTTGAATATGCTTTCTTTTTTTCATTTTATATATGTTTTGCTTCTTTGTCAAAAGTCAGGTGTTTGTAGGTATGTGGATTGATATCTGGGTCTTCATTGATCCTCCTGTCTGTTTTTATGTCAATACCGGGCTGTTTTCAGTACTGTGGCTCAGTAGCAGAGTTTGAAGTCAGCAATTGTAATGCCTTCAGAAGTTCCTTTATTGTACAGAACTTTTTTGACTATTCTGGGTTTTTTGCCTTCCCACGTTAAGTTGAGCATTGTTCTTTCAAAATGCACAAAACTCTCAAGTCCAAATGGATCAAAGACCTCAACATAAAAAGAGCCACACTGAACCTCACAGAAGAAAAAGTGGGAAGTACACTTGAACACATTGGCACAGGAGACCACTTCCTAAATATAACCCCAGTAGCACAGACACTGAACAAAACAGTTAATAAATGGGAACTCCTGAAACCGAAAAGCTTCTGTAAAACAAAGGACATGAGCAACAAGACAAAACGACAGCCTACAGAATGAGAAAAGATCTTTACCAACCCCACATTGGACAGAAGGCTGATCTCCAAAATATACAAAGAACTCAAGAAATTCATCAAAAGAACAAATAATCCAATAAAAAATGGGCCACAGACCTAAAAAGAGAACTCTCAACAGATAAATCCAAAATGGCTGAAAGACACTTAAGGAAATGCTCTTTAGCCATCAGAGAAATGCAAATTAAAAAAACTCTTACACCTGTCAGAATGGCCAAGATAAAAAACACTGATGACAGTTTATGCTGGAGACGATGTGGGATAAAGGGAACACCCCTCCATTGCTGGTGGAAACTGGTACAGCCACTTTGGAAATCAGTATGGTTATTTCTCAGAAAATTAGGAAACAACCTTCCTCAAGACCCAGCAATACTGTTTTGGAGTATATACCCAAAGGATGCTCAGTCATACCACAGGGACACATGCTCAACTATGTTCATAGCAGCATTATTTGTCATAACCAGAACCTGGAAACAACCTAAATGCCCCTCAACCAATGAAGATGTAGTACATTTACATGACAAAAATAGTGACATCTTGAAATTTGCGGGCAAATGACTGGATCTAGAAAACATCATATTAGAGTGAGATAACCCAGATCCAGAAAGAGAATTATAATATGTACTCTATCATAAGTGGCTTTTAGACATAAAGCAAAGGAAAACCAGCCTATAGTTCACAATCTCAGAGAACCTAGACAACAAAGAGAACCCTAAGAGAGACATACATGGATCTAATCTGCAGGGGAGGTAGAAAAAAAACAAGATCTCCTGAGTAAATTGGGAGCCTGGGAATCATGGAAGAGGGTAGAAGAAGAGAGGGGAAGAAGGAAAGGGAGCAGAGAAAACAATTAAAAAAATACAAAATAAAGGAGAAAAAAGAAAACATTTAGGACACCCATCTTGGACATATCACCTCTATCAGGGCACCCGAAGGAGTCAAGAACAACAAACCAATAATGCAACAGTAAAAACAAAAGTAAAAATACTGCTTTCATTCTTAACACTGTGCTGCTATTTTAAGTGGAACTGTCACCAAAAGCTCCCTCAGTGCTATCATACTATCCTTGTGCCCTTTCTCAACTCCCTCCTTTGTACATTCACATCCTTCCTCCACCCCACCTCCAACAGCCAGAGAGCTGAGGAACAGCTATGCACAGTAACATCCAGTGGGTTTACATGGAGGAGAATCACTAGTATGCGTGCCAAACTCTACACAGTGGGCAAGAAATGACTGTATTAGCCGCTTGGAACACTTGCAAAATTTCAGCTCTCAGGTTGTGAAGTACAGCCTGCACAGCTTCTTTTGCCCTTATGGCCTATTCCACGAAATGCATAACACGGACTCGTCTGCCATGCTTTCCCAGGCTGTCACCTGTACTGTGGCCCACTGCCCAACGCTGTCCTTGACTCACCTTCTTCTTTTGACTGCTGAGGTGTAAAAGTCAAGACTGTCTTACTTCCTCTCAGAGATAGCTTCTGCCTTGGAAAATTCTTCGCTGTTATTTCTTTCAAATATTTTTAGTGTTCTCGGCCATGCCTTGGTATAGGACCCCCGTTTCAATCATTCTAAATTCAACATTGAGTAGAACAATCACTAGATTGATCCAGCCCACTCCAGGGAATTAATATTTTAAAGACTGATACATTCCCATATGGTACTCTGTCATGTTGTAGCCTTCAAAGTGGGCGTGTCTGTATTGGGGTCATAACGCCCTAGGACAGAATGGAACGCTTTGGCTTGCCAGCTAAGAGCAAAGGTCTTTGGAGGGGTAGTAGGAAAACCAAATACAATAAAAGTTTCCTAAAATATATGCAAATAGGAAAGTGATCTAAATGAAACTGCCAAATACCAAGGGCAACAGAGCCAACCTGGACATGCGTTGTCACCAAATGACGCTTCCAGGACTGAGAGTGGTTACATCTAACTGATTTGTTGACCAAAGGAGTGCCATGGGAATCCCCAAACAACACAGGCTGTTGCCAAGACTATAGGCTTCTCTCAATAAATTGGCATCAAGACCCCATTGCTGAAGATGGCACCTTCACAACTCACTGAACATAGAGAAGTCAGATAGATGCCTATAGAGGGCCTTCATCCCTATGTGCTAGCATCTTCAGTACAGGAAGGTACTGTGTACAAGACCAAAGGAGAAATGTAAAGACCAACCCAGATGCAAACCTTTTGATCTAAAATGATGTCCTTGCCGGGTGGTAGTAGCACACACCTTTAATGCCAGCACTCAGGAGGCAGAGGCAGGCGGATCTCTGTGAATTCGAGGTTAGCCTGGTCTACAAGAGCTAGTTCCAGGACAGGCTCCAAAGCTACAGAGAAACCCTGTCTTAAAAAAAAAAAACAAAAATACATACATGCATGCATACATACATAAAATGATGTACTGCTTGCAAGAGATGCTAATGCAATTGTGGCACAAAGCTTGGTGAGAACAACCAACCAGTATCTGCTTTGACTTAAGGACCACTCCACAAGATTGAACCCATACCCAACACTGCTTGGTGACCAATAGCCTGAGACCAGATAGGATAGAGGACACCAAGGCTCAGGGAACCCCTCAGGAGAGAAGGCAGACCAGGCTCCAGTGGGTGGCTTCATCCCATCGACCATACGGGCAGCACAAACTGGACTCCATGGATTATTAAAGAGGACACAAGTTGAAAAAGACTGGATGGATCTGGCATGAGCTGGGGGAAGAAAGGGAAAGTGGCTATGACTGAAATACACTGTGTGCTTGTATGAAATTCTCAAGGAATTAGCTAAAGTACTCTGTTTTTTTAAAAGGAGAAAAAAAACTACACATTACACTACACAGGCCTTTTTTTCCAGACCACAGAAAGGCTCAAGGGACTATGGGTGTGCCTCAGTGCTGTGGTCAGTGGTGCAGCATTTGCCTAGCATGTACCAGGCCCAGGGTTCATGTCCAATACCATGAAAAAGAGAAGAATAAACTAAACAGAAATAATCCCACAAAGCCTAGTCACAAATTTGAATAAACTCAGTTCCTGAGTAGATTAAGGTAAATGGCTCTAAGTGTTAGATGCAAAAGTGTGCTCTCTGAGGATGCAGAAAGCACCACCCAGAACATCATTATCTGCTCTTGTTCATACCTGATGTCCTGTAGTGAACCAAATGCTATTTTAGAAAACAAAGCTCTGTTAGGCAAATTAAGGAAAATACTCTATTATGTATTCTATCTTTGTGAGTCTAAAGTTCTATATCTAATCTATCTGTTATAATAATAAAATGGTCTTTCTTCAACTCCAAAAAAAAAAAAAGAAAACAAAGCTCTCTGACCAAAACCAACACAAATAAAACAGAAAGAAAAGACTATAAAGCTATGTACTTTTACTTTTTGTTTACCTGTTTGTTTGTTTGTTTGTTTTTCAAGGCAGGGTTTCTCTGTGTAGCCCTGGCTGCCCTGGAACTAGCTCTGTAGACCAGGCTGGCCTCGAACTCACAAAGATCTGCCTGTCTCTGCCTCCTGAGTGCTGGGGTTAAAGGTGTGCACCACCACCACCCGGACTTAAAATGCTTATTATTGTGTTAGGAATTAGATGAATGGATAGGAAAAGTTATCAAAAAAAGAGAGAAATAAATAAAATTCTAGAAGCAAGAAATGCCTTAGCTGACATTGAAATTATAACAAGTGTGACAAAAAGAGAAAAGACACATGGATGGAGTTGGTGAATGGAAAAATCAAAATAGTGAGGTAGAGCAGAGACAATAGGATGAACATCCAGGGAGGGGGGCTGGAGGGACAGGATGGAAGACAGGTGACATTCTGAGTGGTAGGCCTTGTAGTCCCTTGTGGACAAGGGAGAAAGAGAAAAACTTTGAACAGACAATGGCTGCAAAATTGACAAGTTCCACCCATTCCAGTAGGTGTAAATTCAGAGAGCAGTGCCCCTAAAACAATGTCAGTGAATCTACTAAAAATCAAAGACATAGGGAACTTTGAGGCGACACGGGTCAGGGATGGGGCACTTTTGTCAGTGAAATCAGTAAGGCTGAGCAGTAACTACTTAACAGGAAACTGGTCCAGCAGACAGCAAGGAAGAGTTCATGTGCTGAAAGGAATAAGCACAAGAAAACGGTAGAAAATGCAGGAAGAAAGGAAGAACTGTACAAAAGTTTAAAATATCAGTAAATCTAAGCAAATGCTATTCAAAGTAGCAATGATATGTTATGGATTCAAAGTATATAGTACTTAAGTATATAATAACAATATAGGAAGGTGTAATAAAGTTAAAGCATTCTAAGGTCCTTCCATTACACAGACAATTAAAACTAACAATTTATATTACACATTATCTATCAGGAATAAATTAAGTAATACAAAATTTAATTTAAAAAAGATGAAAAATGCTTAAAACTCAGGAACATGGAAGAGTTGGGATAGAAAAATCATAAATTTAAATACAATTGAATCTATAAATTACTATTAAAATAAACAATATAATTCAATTGAATAAAGGTTAAAAAACTTTATGCTGTTCATGAAATAGGCCTTTATACTAAAATACAAGAAAATTTAATGCTATCTCTGGCTAGATATAAGTGCATGCAGATATAAATAGCACAACCTTAACATTTACATAAAACTCTTTAGTTTAAACCAAGATATAATATAAGAGGCAAAGTGAACAAATCTCAATAATATGTATATATTGTCATACACAAGGAAAGTATAGAATTTTTTATTTGTATGCACCCAATAACATAGCTTGAAAACATGTAAAACAAATAATAAAATTGAAACTGATCAATCTAAAATCATAGTCATGGATCGTATCATACTGATTCTAATAATGGGCAGACCACACAGATGAAACTGTATTAGGTACTTAGGCATTAGTAATATGTCATAAACAACCCAGCTAATTCATGGTGATATTTAGCTAATAACTATATGTACCAATGACCAAATTTGTTCTATTTTAAAGTGTTGATGGAACTATCCAGCAAAATGAGTCACACATGAAGCCCCAAATAAAGGCTCAGTATCTCTCAAAAGCACAGGAACACACCTCTGCATCCAGAGCTACAGAGACAGGTTGGGTAGCATATGGAGAGACAACAAGACTGAGCTGAATAGGAGGCAGGATGCTCTCTATTGTGAGAGAAAAGGATAGAAATCATGACAAAAGACATTTCCAAAAACCCAAAAGGGGAAATTAAACAATTCATTTTCAAAAGTCCTATTGATCAAAAAATAAATAATAAGAATTAGAAAAATGCTTTTGGCTAATTGATAGGAGACTGTGATGCAGCCAACATGGTGAAGAGGGAACATGATAGGTCAGAATGTATTTGTTCAGAGGAGAGAAAAGGCTGAAAACCATTGGCCTAGCATCCATCCTGAGAACTCTGAGGAAAACAAGCAGAAAACAAAGAAGCAAAGACAGAAGCAAACATGATAAAATACAGAAAAAAAATATATGATAAAAAGAACCCAAACTGAAAGTTAGTGTCCTGAAAAGCTAGTGATAGTAAACTAAAAAATGGCTGGAGAGGCAAGCTATGAAAAAATGACACTGTAAGTCCTTGATATGTTGGAAATGAGAGGGGTTGCTATCAGTTCTATAGAAAATGTTTCAGTGAAGAATTATAATCATGTCAAATTAATTTTTTAATAGGGAAATTGTGGAGTGTCACTGTAGGCTTTACAGCAGGCAGGGGAAACGATCAGGGTGAGATAAGAATGAAACTCAGGCCGGGCGGTGGTGGCGCACGCCTTTAATCCCAGCACTCAGGAGGCAGAGGCAGGCAGATCTCTGTGAGTTCGAGACCAGCCTGGTCTACATGAGGCCCTGCCTTTTAAAAAAAAAAATTGAGC
>NC_022017.1:17547760-17549425 GCF_000317375.1 Microtus ochrogaster
TAAGTTAAGAGTTAATGCAAAGTATCACACAGAAAGACAGGACAGACAATAGTACTACCGAGTGTAGATGATCTTATTGCAAACCACAATACAATCCTTCACCTCCTCCTCTTCTTCTGCATTTCTTTTTGTTTTTTTTTTTTTTTTTTTTTTTTTTCTCAACAGTTTTTTTTTTTTTTTTTTTTTGCCCTCTACCAAAAAAAAAAGTCTATAAGTTAAGAGTTAATGCAAAGTATCACACAGAAAGACAGGACAGACAATAGTACTACCGAGTGTAGATGATCTTATTGCAAACCACAATACAATGACAGGCAGGCTGACTGGATGGCTCAGCCATTTGCAGATACAACAGAAGAGCTGAGTTTGAACCCAAGAACTCACCAAGTGGAAGAAGAGAACTAACTCCAGCAAGATATGTGCCCACAACAAAACAAAGAAATAAGTAAATCTTTAAAGAACTTAAGGATCTTTGTATTATTTCTAATAAAAATATGAGTATGTGAATGGAACACCTGTGGCAGCCAGCAGCATCGAGCCCTGCAGAGCTGGTGCTACAGGAGCTATGAATTGCCCAACTTGGGCACTGGGTCCTCTCTAAGAGTGTTATGTGCTCTTAACCTCTGAGCCATCATTTCAGTCCCCATTTTTTTAACCAAAAAGGCAATTATAAACATGTTATTCAAACTCTTCTGGTACTAAAGAAGGAAAACACATTTCCCAACTCACTTAATGAATACAGCCAAAACTAGACAAAAGATGGTCAAGAAAACAAACTGCAGGCCAGTAGCCCTCATGGAAGGACAGGCAGGGTTGCTTAGCTCTGCATTAGCAGACCAAACCTAGGAGTAAGTTTGAAAGCTAGTTCAGTGTAGTGCGTTAATTTAGTATTTAAAACCCCATTAATAGAAATTGTCATATTAGCAGAATTAGAGAGAAAGACTATAGTATTTTCAAATAAAATTCAGGAAATGCAACTGAAAAAAATCAACATGTGCCATGACCAAAGCTCTCAGCAAACTGAGGACAGTCACTTCAAACACTGTGCCAAATATTTAGATCCTGAAAAATGTCCTCATGAAACGGTGATGATTTCTCTCCAGAATGTCCCGGGGTGGGGTTCCAACCCACTCTAGACAATAAATTATAAACAAGAAAAAAGCTAATGACTGAAATAAAAGGGAACCTCTTAAACCTATAGATGAAAACCACCAGCAATAATCAATATTCCTAAAGATTACTTTTGCACTGATATGAAAGCAATAAGATATTGTTAAATGATAGTTTAGAAGCAATGCCATTTTTTATAACATCAAAATCATAAACTGTCTAAGACTCAAGAAACTACACAAAAAGTTACTGAGATAAGGACCCTTGCTAGGCATGATAGGCACATGCCTAGACATGTGTCACAAGCAGCCGAACTGTACATTGTGAAGGGTGACCTGTGCAGTATGAAAACTAGACAAAAAAGAGCTGTCCTACATAACATTGACAGCTGACATCTGATGGAAATGTATAAGCCTGTAGACAAGAGAAGGAATAATAGTCCTGAGGACAAGAGGGACAACAGTCCTGAGGACAAGAGGGACAACAGTCATGGGGACAACAGGGAGAACAGTTGTAGACAAAAGGGAGAACAGTTCTGTAGACAACAGGGAGAACAGT
>NC_022017.1:17550640-17584716 GCF_000317375.1 Microtus ochrogaster
AAAGTCCTGGGTACAAGAGGAAACAGTCTTGTAGACAAGAGGGGAAGAGTCCTGGGGATAAGAGAGAGAGAACAGTCCTGTGGACAAGAGGGAGAACAGTCCTGTGGACAAGAGAGGGAATTACATAAATATCCTGTGTTAGTGAATGAAAGACCCTCAGAGAGGACCTTTTCCTCCAATGAAATCCCCAGAACCAGGACACTCCGAGTCCAGACCACAGGATGCAATTAGCAAGAGGTTTATTGAGTAAACACAGGTACCTGCAGGGGGTCCGAGTCCAGACCACAGGATGCAATTAGCAAGAGGTTTATTGAGTAAACACAGGTACCTGCAGGCGGCAAAGTCTTTCGGAGGACTTGCGCACCTGCCAACTGGAGGACAGGCTTTTTATAGGGAAGAGCAAAAAGCAAGTTTACAGAAGCAAAAGCGTGGTTATCGGAATGAGGGGGGGGCATGACTGTTCCTATCTTATAGATATCCTGTTTTGCAGTCAACCTGTTTTGTTGATGTCCTATCTTATTGACATCCTGCTCTGCAGTCTTCCTATCTCATAGACATCCTGCTCTCTCAAGCACATGGGATGTTCTTATGAGAGCAGGCTGGCTGCTGATCCGGAGAATTTTTTTTTATTTTAAGCAAACAGGACATTCCCCCGGGAGCATGCTAGCTGCGGGTTTTGAGGAGAGGGTCTGTAGGGTCTTTCAGTGAATAAATGTCTTTCTCATGAAATATGGATCAAAAGTTCTGAAGCTGCTTGACTTGCGTACCAAACTAAACAAACACGTAAGTAGTTAGTGATAGGCATTAGGTGTTTTAATAACAAAAAAATGGGCTTCACTGGCAAATAAGAAAGAAATCCTAGAATACCAATATAAACTATATAGCTTAAGATGTATAGTCTATACATATACACCAATGGATGAATATGGAAATAACTCCAGAAATGTTAGCATTCGATATAGACATACATACACACATCATATCTACCTACATATGTTTATATGCACATTCATGTATGATAGATATAGATCTGTATCTCCTGTTTTACCCACTGGTAGACCTCAAAAGCTCGAAGCAGTAAGTACACTCAAAGCCTTGCTAAAACTCAGGTTCCAACACAATTCTTCAGTAACAGGAAGGGCTTACAGGAGAAACAACTGGTTAAAACTGGAGCAGGGAATGTACAACATAAGCGGCTATGCCAGCAAAAGTGTATGCCAAGGACACAAATGAAAATTATCTCTGTGGTTAAAGCAGGGGACTTAAATATTGAAGACATATCAAACTGTTATCCAAAGTATAAATATATATATATATATATATTTATATAAGTGTGAGTCCACATTGATGCAAACATATGTCGATTTAGTTGACTCGTTCTCACAGAATTTCAAGTAATATACAAAGCTATATTCCACAGACAGTAGGGCTCAGTACCTACCACTCCCTATTAGAGTGGGCAGGACTTAAGCAGGAAAAGAGAAATGGCTTCCCCATGGGAAGACCTGTCAAATATTCCTCCAACCAAGTTAAGAAGGTTAACAGCACCGGCAACTTCATGTGAATATCCCAACTCTGGGACAATGTGAGGAGAAAGACACTCCAATCTCATTGCTGTAGTCCTAGCAAAAGACAAGATAAAAGCCAGAAAAGCCCCAGGCTAGGGCTGTTCTCTGGGATGACTGGCCGGTACTTAAGACTGCCAAAGTTGTAAAGAAAACCAAAGACAGATGAGAAACTGCCACAGACCCCAGGAGACTGGGGAGAGATGACAACCGAATGTGGTGTGTGGCTGCATTCTGGCAAGAGAGGGGACACTGATGGAAACCCTGGTAAACCCAAATCAAGTCTGGAGTGGGCTAATAGTAGTGTGTCACTGTCCGCTTCTTAGATTTGATGAATGCACCAGAGGGACGGGAAAAGTGAGCTGTGGGAGAAACCAGATGAGGAGGCACATGAGTATGCTTTGTGACTTTCCTGTGAGAAAAAAATTAATAATGTAAATGAAAGGTTCATTAAAATGTTTCCAAGTGAAGTTCTTGCAGAAATTGACAATACGATTCAAAAATGGATGCCAAGTGCAGTCAAAACGATATTCACAAATAGCAGAGTGTAGGGGCCTTAACTTCCCAATGATTGAGGTTTTATATATTTGTTTATTAAGAAATTACAGTATTGCTGGGAAATGGAACAGAACAATGAAGTAAGTATATGCAAAGTCAGGAGCAAAGCTGCATTATAGACTCCGGAAATACGACAAAGAAGAAAGTAATAGGAAACCAGGAAGTGTGAAGTATGTTCTTAAGAAAGAGTCCTGGCCAGTCTACATAGTAAGTTCCAGACTGCATAAATGAGACCCTGTCTCAAGAGGAGAAAGAGGGCAGGGGTGGAGGGGGAGGACAAGAGGGAAGAGGGAAATGAGAGGGAGGAAGAGAAGATAAAGGTAGGAAGAGTAAGAAAAATGATAACTCAGGACATATGTGGAAAGGAAAAGAAAGACTTATAAGAGATAACAACAGTATGCCCCGATAACTTGAAATATGCAATAATTTATTAAACACAGACACTCAAAAGCATCCATTACCATTGAAGAAAATGGGCTACAAATGTTGAGTACAAATTGATGGAAAAAAATAAAAATTTTAAAAACACTTATAAGAAATCCATATGATAGAATGCCAAGAGGCCAATAAACCTATGTGACTATTTCTTTAATTTTATTGCTTATCAAACAAATGAAATTTTAAACCAAAATGAGATATAATTGCACACTCAGTTAAGTAGCTAGTATTAAGAACACTTGGTTATAATCACAACATACAGGAAATAATTAAAAACTTATTAACAGTAGGATCAATAAATAATCGATGGTGCACCAACATAATGGAGAATGACCTAGCAAAAACTATGAATGGATTAACTTGAATGCAGCACATACACTTACGCTGGGAAGAATAGGAATCTCACACACATTTCACAGTCAATGTCAATGTATCTTAGCAGTAGCTCTAAGGCCTACTTATGGAAAGGGACTGAAGACTTCATTCTAGAATGTTGGCATTGTGGTCTTGTTTAATCTGAGTAATAGTCACTCTTTGAATAATGTAATTATTTTTTAAATCATTATTTATTTTATTTATATTTGAAAATTTTATATATTTTTATCAAAATCATTCCCCTATCCAAGCTCCACCAATCTCTTCCTCAACTTCATGTTAATTCTCTTAGAATTAAAGAAAACACAGCATCAAATTTATGTTGGCTGACTATTACACTCCTAAGCATGGGGCCAGCGTTGGAGTATGGTTGCTCTAACCACTGTTACTCCATTGGCGAAAACAAAGATTCTCTTTCCCAGCAATCAATTTCAAATAGTTTCTTGGCTGGGGATGGAATGTTATGTCCACTTCCTCTTGTCTAGTCTAGGACATTGTCTGGCTTGAGGGTGTGTCGGTCTTATGCATACTTCTTATGCATACATAGTCTCTGTGTGTTCCTATGTAATCTATCCTGTTGTCTCTGGAAAACATTGCTTCCTTGAAGCCATCCAGCACATCTGGATCTGAGAATATCTTTGCCTCCTCTCCTAAAAAGTTTCCTGAGCCTTTGGAGATGTGTTATAATATAAATACACCATTTAGGGCTGAGCAATCCAAATTCTCTTTATTCTCTACACATTTACCAGTTAACTGGCATCTATTGCAAGAAGCTTCTTTGATGACAGTTGAGTGATGTGTTGGGTATAACATATGTCATTAGGTCTCACTTTAATTCTATGTTCATTTAGCAGAATAATAATAAATTTTCCCCCAACGATCCATCACCTACCTAGCCTCAGGTTTTTACATCACTGCCAGAGTCAGGTAAGGTACTATCTCATGTAGAAGGCCTTAAAGGTAGGGCACCATCTCATGTAAAGGGTCTTAAATCCAATCAAAAAGTAATTGGTTGCTTCTATAACATTGTGCCACTATTGCATCAGTGGACACATCTTACAGGTAGATCATTATTGCAATGTGTAGGGTGTGTAGCTGGGTAAGATTGATTATAACTTATCTCCTCTAATAGCATGTACAGTACTTTCCAGCAGTATGAAAACTAACTAGTTGGGGTGAAGCTTCGAGATGAATATCAGTTAGCTTTGTTCATATTCGATAACATGCATATGTGGTATCTTCAGCCATACGGTCTTACTATCAAATTGTGGAGGGTAACTAATAGCATTGGCAATAGCCTGTAATGTTTGGAAGGTCTATGGGATACCACTGACCAACAACTCAAAAAGATGTAACCCATTCCTGGACTAGGAATATTATTTAGTGGCATATAATTTCTAGTTGGGATGATGTGTCCCCTGCTCTATGGTAATTCCATTTAAACTCTTTTCTGACATGTACAAATTTTAAAACTAGTAGGTTTCTATATGGCTTTTCAGAAAGCCTTTAGTGTTAGTTGTGCCTCCACACATTCCCTCCTTTATCCATTCCCAAACCCATTTAACCCTCCTGTAAACTATGTTCTTATGGTTCTTGTACTTGTCTATATGTATTTTAACCTAATTTTTTTATTATTTTGTCTGAATTTTATACATGCATATTCTATGTTTGATTATATTCTCCATGTGATCCTCCCCTAAGCTCCTCATAGATCCACTTCCCTCCTCCCCACTGCCTCCTACTTTGTGTACAATTTTTTTAATAACCCACCAAGTCCATTTTGTTCTGCTCATATATTCGTGGGTATGGGCCCATCCACAGGAGTTTGGTCCACATACCACGCCCTTAAAGAAATCTGATTCCCCTTCCCTCCAAAGCCACCAGTTATCAATAGCTCCTCAGTTATGAGCGGGAACTCAGGAAGTCAAGAACTCACAAGGAGTTCCCCCCTCCATGATGAACTGTTGTCTGACCCAATCTTATCCAGGCCTTGTAAAGGCAACCACAGCTGTGGCAAGGTCATGAGTGCAGTGAGCCTGTCACACCGAGAACACACTATTTCACTCTGATCCTCCATTATCTCTGGCTTCTTACAATATTTCCACCTCTTCTTCCAAGATATATTTTCAGCCTTGGGGGTGGTGAGTATAACACAGATGTCACATGTGTGGCAGAGGAGTTGCTGCTGCCTCTGCTCTTTGACTAGTTCTGAGCATCTACTGCCCAAAGAAACCTTTGTAATGAGCTCTGAGAGCTGCTGTACTCCGTGGGTGTAGAAATATGAATTTAGAAGGCAGTTTAATGTTGTGTGTTTAGCAAAATAATAGTAGACTCCCCAAAGAGCACTATGAGTGTATGTGCGTCCTCCTACCATGCTGGTTCTTGTTGTAGCTCATGCATTTCACAGCTAGGTAAGACCACTGAAGACTTTCTCCCCATTAGCCCACATAGCATCCTATGGCAGTAAGTCTAGCCATCAAGGAGGAAACGTCCTGGTCAGTACCTCGATTTATCCATACTCTGTAACTAAAGTATATATATATTATAAATATATATATATAAATATATATATATTTATATATATATATGTATTGGCTTCAGCAAAAGGCTCTTACCATTGAGTTCTGCTAGCTAACTAAGAGCAATAGCAATTGCTTGTTTGTTTTTTGTTTTGTTTTGTTTTGTTTTTTTTGTTTTTTTTTTTTTGTTGTTGTTGTTTTTTTTCGGGACAGGGTTTCTCTGTGGCTTTGGAGCCTGTCCTGGAACTAGCTCTGTAGACCAGGCTGGTCTCGAACTCACATAGATCTACCTGCCTCTGCCTCCCGAGTGCTGGGATTAAAGGCGTGTGCCACCACTGCCCGGCTATTTTTTTTTTTTTTTTTTGAGGATCTCTGGGAAAGCCCTGGCCAACAAACCCAAGGGAAGATCCCACAGCTGGCACTGGGCTTTCCATTTGGTTTCTGGGAGAAGCATTTCCCCTGTGAAGAAAACTCCAATTAAACTCTTTTATATGGGGTGTGTGTGTGTGTGTGTGTGTGTGTGTGTGTGTGTGTGTGTGTGTATGTTTCCATATGGCTTTTGCAAGCATCCTTGTAATAATTATCCCTGCCCCCACACCCACATCTACTATACCCTTCCATCCCTCTAACCACTTAAACCCCCTCCCCATTATTTCCCTTTTCCTCTGCATGTCCCCTGTATCCTACTACCCACTTTCTAAAGATCTTTCTTCCCCTTCCCTACCAATGGCCTCTTTCCAGTTTCCTGGTATCTACAGGTAGGTATCCCCTGCAGTCAAAAACACCAATCTAAAAAGTGAGCACTAGGTTATTACTATATCCATATTAAAATTAATTTTAAGTGTTAAATATACCTGTATTGACCTCCAACATCTAAAGATCCCATAGAAAGAAAATCAAACAAGTGCCATGTTTTTCTACGGCATCAAACAATGCACTATGCCATTAAAGCGGTGCACTTTAATCGACGAAAGACACTCTTTGTTGCTTACCCCCGCTCCTGTGCAACAACCCCACCGAGGTGTTACTTCCTGGCTTCCAGACAAATGAACTTAAAGGCGGCTATTCCTTACAGAGAAATATTCACTTCACATTTCAATATCACCCCACAAAAGCTCAGGACTAATACTGACAGCCGCTCTCCATATGTATCGTCCTACAGAGAAAGGACAATGCTGGATGATAGGGAATTTTGTGGCTTGGAGCTTTGAAGAGGGGAAAAAAAAAAAAACAGTGGAGCGCTCCGCCCTGGATCCTTATGGACAGTTAATTCTAAAGTGCATTGGCTCCCAAGGCCATGGCAGGATTTGTGACTTCCGCTGTCCCGTCCTGGAACCCAGGCTGTTTGCAGTGTATCATGGTAGGTACAGATTGCTTCCAAATGGCAAGATTCAGGGCGGTGTTTTACAAGAGCTGAGATTGCTACCTGGGTTTTGAAAATTACACATTTTTTAGACAAACAGCCTCCTTTTTCCTTAAAACCGCACAGTTTTCTAAATTTGTCTGTGGGTGAGGACACATATTTATGCGGAAAGACACACGATGAAGCATTCATTTAACCGCTTCTAGCCTAATCCAATCGAGTCAAGTGGTAGACATGGTGGTTTGGCCATCTGTGCAACCCAGATTCCAGGTAGCCTTCCTCTACTTCCACAGATCACAAGAGAAAACAAGCAAAGGGTCCCTCTTGTCCTGGTGCCGGCGAGAACATCACCTGACTTGACGGGGTCACTTACTCGAGTGGGCTACATATGTTCCTCCTCGGTTCTCCTTCTAACTCCCCTGAATCCCACCGGCAGGATGGAAGAGAAATTAACACAGAAGCTAATCTGGGAAGGAGCAACAAGCTCTGGATTCGGAGCTATGAAGAGCACAATCAAATCACCAGAGAATTATCCACTTATTATCTGTTTGTTTTTATTGAGAGATATCAGTTCCAAATGTCGCTGTCCATTTGGGGAACTACTGCACCATATTATAGTTACTGCAACTCAGGCACCCCAGTCTGCACGGGATTATACCAGTCTGCATGGGATTATACCGGTCTGCATGGGATTATCAGTGCCCTTCTGGTACTAATTGCAATACATACTACATGTCATGTTGTCTAAAAATTCACTATGGTTGATACTCTAACCTACTTACTTTCCTTATGGTCTGTGAAAACCCATCTCATCTCATAATTCATATGTGCCCACTACCTACAATTAATTGATGTTTCCTGATTCTTCTCCTGGCATGGACTTCTGATGAGGTAAGTGTTGGTTCATCTCCAAAACCATGTTCTTAGATCATTTTCTAACCTCTCAGTAAACAGGAGAACAGTCAATGGCATCATAGTTTCAGCACAGATCTTACTAATTGATTAAACAGATTGTTAAAACCAGGGGGGAAAAAAAGTAGAATATCACTTCCGCATAGTTTTACAAAGAACAAGGTATATGTGGTGTACCTAAATATACCACAGATGGCTCAGGACCATGACTCTCTAATTAGAAGGTGGGCTCCTTGGGACAGCTAATCCATGTGTAACTAAAATCCTGGTGCACAGACTTTAAACAAAACTCTCTCTACTGGTATAATGCTTCCTAAATATATCAAACACCTCAGAATAGAGGATATTTCGAAATTTACCCCGTGGGTGAAAAGTGTATAATTTATTCTTAGGATTTTCCAAAGCTTTAGCACAGACAGAATGCGGAAGGACCAGAAAACATGCTTTCTCAGTCAGTCAGATTAAATCTGAACTCCTAACCCCAGAACTTGTGGGTGCCTTCACTTTATGCTTTTAGTGGTTCTGACTCTCTCTCTCTCTCTCTCTCTCTCTCTCTCTCTCTCTCTCTCTCTCTCTCTCTCTCTGTCTCTCTCTCAGGTTCTGAGTTGCTTATAGAGCTTTCACCTCAATATGGAAATCCTTGCTCTGGATCATGGATCTGATTTCTCTGAGAACACCTTTTCAGGCTCTGGGCAGTGCAAGCCCCCGCCTGACTTGCTGATGTGCTGTAAAACTGAGTTTTAGCGAAGCCACCACATGGTCTCCATCTTAAACGAGGCCAACCTCTCTGACTGATGAGTGCTTGACTAACGTGTACAAGGCTGATCCCTAGCACTGCAAACATGGAAAACAACCCAAGCAGATCCAGATTCAGTAAAAATATGTACAGCCATGTCAACATGAAATCAGATTGAAGTCCAGAAGTTTTACTCATTTAGGTTGGTCCAAGTCAGTCTCTGGGCTCCAGATACTTCATGGACATCTTTATACTGTTTCCAAAGAACTGCTGTTTTTCTCTCAGGTCTCCTTATTCCCTTCCTTTACTGAGTCCGGATATAAATTGCTTTAAGATCTAGCAATCCCACAGATTTTAAGCAAAACTAACAAGATGGTATTTCTAAAGCTATGCATGAGTTTTCTATTTTTGTTACTAAGAATGTTTAAGTACTGTTTCAGTCTTGATATTAAAATATAAAAATAGTTTAGCATATACTATTTACTTAATGATAACTGTTAGCTCATAAAAATGGAATTTATAACTTCTAAAGCAGTAAAGAAATAAAAACTAATGAAAGCTAATCAATATGGCAGCACAGCAGAGAAAAAAAATGAGACTGTGACATGTGGTGACAGAATGAAGGGGCAGAAGGAAGTGACATCTACCAGTTCATCAGTGGAAGGAAATGAGTTAATCTCTAGAAAGTCAAAAGTACCACTTCTCTCTTTCCTCCTTCCTCCCTTCCCTTATTCTCTCTCTCTCCTTTTCCCTCTCTTCCTTACCTCCCTCTTTATCTCTCTCTTTGACAAAAAACAAAACCAACCCCAATTACTGTTCATAAGAGACACTCGAGCTTAAAACGGCATAAAAATGTTCAAAGAAAATAGAGGAAGTGCTCTTATTAATGTTACACTGAGTAGAATTCAAGCCGGAAGAGTTATATGAATAAAAGACAGTTTGTACATCAATGGAAGGTGTAATTTAGAACAAAGATAATACAGAACTAAATAATAATGTGATAGATACCCAAATATATAGCCAATAGGAACCTAGCAAATCACTTTTCTGAACTCAACTGCAGGTAGACTTAGTTTTGACAAGTTCAATAAGAACAAGTAATATAAAGTATAGGTACTTATGTAACATTAAAAAATGTCTTAATAAATGCTGAAAACAAAATTCTTTCTCCTTAAATGTTGGAACACTTACCAAAGCACTTACATGAAACAACACAAAGGAAGCTTCCGGAATCCCAAGAAGTGACATAAAATTGGCCTCGTCATATGATCTTTGTAAAAGAATGTTTTAAGCTTTTTCAACTGAAATTAGTAACTACTATTTAGCCATGTAAGCAGATTTGTATATAATGAGCTAAATACTGATAGCATTAATGTAAGTTCAGATGAGCAATGGCGCTACTGTCTAAAACGTGTTGGTGGTTTTAGTACTAACCGAATGGGAAGCACTGTCCACAGACTTATGACCACCATCCGATGGCACTGTTCCGTGAAGTTGTGAGATATTTAGGACACGAGCCCTACCTGGCAGTATGGCTTTACACCAGGGGCTGATGGGTAAGAGCCCAACCGACTTTCAGGTCTCGGCCTCCTGACTGGCTAGAGGGCTGGCCATCTCACACTTCCGTCACCAACGTGGACAGATTTCCTTGCAAGGGCTAATCAGGAAGCAGAGTAAACAGGAAATGGGGCCAAGACACAAAAACCTCAAGGCCACTCCCAGTGGCCCACTTCCTCTAGTGTGGCTCTATCTCCCAAAGGCTCCTTGGCCTTCCTAACAGCACCACTAGCTGGGGAATAAAGCTAAGTTTAGACACATGAGCCTGTGGAAGGCATTTCATATTCAAATCACAATGTTCTGCCCTGGCCCATAGGTTCATGGCCATCTCATGACCCAAAATACATTCACTGTAGCTTCAAACATCTTCATCGTCTATAAAAGTCCCAACACTATACTATGAAAGTCCGAAGTCTCTTCCGAGAATCGAGGTTCTTAACTGGAACTCCCTATAAAATGAAAAAAAAAAAAAATACAATACTACAGACTGGAAATTCCAATACCAAGAGGGAGAGATTTGGGCATAGAAAAGATCAGACCAAAGCAAGGCTGGATCCTGTCAAGGAAAACTCTGAGTCCTCTAACCCGATGCCAAGCATCTGGAACTCCTTGTGGAATTATCTGGTCTCCAAAGGGCTTGTGGCCTCTCCTCTCCATCCCTGCTTCTGCCACACCAACAGCTTCTTGTCTGGTCTGGCTCCACTCCATGCTACAGCCTTCCTTGGCAGATGATCCAGGGTCCAGCATCTGAAATATCACGTAGTCTCCAGTGAAACAGGCTTCATCTTCCCAACTTCAGGCAATGGTCTCTTGGGGCCTCCTTTAAAGGACTCCAACCCTGCCGCACATGGTCTGGCCCCTGTGGCTTGCTCAAAATGTGGAGCAAGTCACACACAGAGACATGCATGCATGCATGCACACACGCACGCATGCACGCACACCATGTTGGACATTGCTGCTATACTGCACTGTCAACTTGAACTGCATCCTGCTCCCCCTTAGACCGCAGCTGAATCAGGATCTCTGCTGACCTAGGGAAGAGCAGAGGTCCTCTTCAGTGGGGTCCTCAGTTTCAACCCTCTCCATTCAAACCAAACAGCATTGTCACAATATAAAACCTTCAGAAGGTGGAGTGCTGCTCTCAGGACACCTGTGCTGCTATCCCAGGGCAGAGCCCCAGCTTCCTCATTAACAGCTGGATCTCTTTAGCAAACACAGCTGCTTCGGGGCCTTCCCTGTCTCACCAAACTCCACATTGCTCATCTGTTCTTGGTCTACTTTGTGATCTCACTCCCCGTAGAGCTGGGTGACAGAGGGGTGCAATGATGATCATGCAAGCTGAATGCTGTCCCAGCCTGAGATTTCCCCAGCCAAACAGACTAGCATACTGGTTTTAGATTCAGCCCCTCACTCATTCTCCGGACAGGAGCCGAATGCAGCTAGAGCCTTGTCCAGATATAAATGGAGTTTGCTCAAGCTTGGGCACCAGTAGAGTTCTCCGTCCTCTCTGAAACTTCATGGGCCCAGCCTCCACTGTCCACATTTTCCTCAGCATTCTAGTCTCCCATGCTCCCATTAGAACAGCCCAACAACCTCTGCTTTATTGTAATGATGGATTTGGTCAGACAGATAGCAAAGCCTGGTAAACAGTTAAATTTTTAACTGGAAGAAAAGAACTAATACTAAGAACAAAAGAGTGAGGCAACACTGTTAAATGATTCAGGGGCCTATTATTATAGTTATTATGTACCATGGTTACAGTGACATTTCTCCTGGAGCCAGGCCTGCAGAGGGGAAATTTTGTTATCTGTATCTGCAAGAGTCTTAGTATTCATCCCTGCCCCTTACACACCCTGTATGCTCAACTTTAGTCCCTTTGATAATGACAGAAACAAAAGATAAAACATTATTCATCAATACACTTTCTCATCCTAATACAAGGCTTGTCTTAGCAGAGAAGTCTCCAAACCATAAGTATATATCATTGAGTGTAGCTCCTTACACATCAGTAAACATGAGGAAGCAGATGCTAGAGCTGGCCCTTTAGGTATGTCCTTTCTCGGGGTAACTATGACGTTAGCTAGCTATTGTGTTAGGCTTTTATTTCTGTGACAAGAGTCTATGCAAAACAGCTTAGGGAGGAAATGCTTCTGCCTCAGTATTTCAGAGGTTCAGGCCATCATGGCAAGGAGAATTCATTGGAGAAGAGGAACTCACACCATGGAAGTCAGGAAGCAGAGAGAGAAAATGCCCACACTCTCTGGCATTTGCCTCTTATTTCAACCAGTGCTCCACTGGATGGGATGGCGTTCTCATTTGGGGTAGGTCTTCCCCTATTGCTTAATCCTGCCAAGAGCAGCCTTCAGGGTCCTACCCAGGAATATCATTTACTAATTTCCCAGACATGTGTCCAGTCCAATCACTCTGGAGATCAAGGTTAATCATCATAGCTATTGGCAACATTGTTAACTAGAAGGTCACATGACCTTATTTCAATTTGATTTATGAATTGACCCCTAGAATCCCAGCCCCTCCTGCACACACGTCCTTTTTATTTTCTTTTTTATTTTCAGTCTCATTCTCTAGCAGGTCTTTGATTGATTGGTTTGCACTAAAGCATGTTTATCTCAGAGGACATTTTCTTTAGGACAATGATCAAAGTTATTACTGACATTTTTCAGGGAAGAAAGTAGCATTTTTTTTTATATCTTAAAACTCAAACATAAACATATATTCTAGTATTGTCCATCCTGGAAAAATATCATAGCAGCTGCCAGCTGCATGCAGTTACTGGAAATCTGTGAAGCGGTCTAATTCCACAGTAGAAACTGCATCAGTAGATGGATGGAATTGTAGATGATGGACAGATGATAATCAAAATGATCAGATACATGAGTGACTGACACAGATGATAGCTAGATGTGGGACAATGGTCTGTATCCTGTCAATTATATTTTAAACAAATGCTGATTGGCCGGTATCCAGGCAGGAAGTATTAGCCGACAACCAGGCAGGAAGTAGAGGCAGGGTGATGAGAACAAGAGAATTCTGGGGAGAGAAAAGCTTATTCTGCAGTCCTGACCTAGCCACAGAAGAAGCAATATGTGTCTGCCTCGCCAAATAAGGTACCAAGCCACGTAGCTAACATAGGCAAGAATAATGGGCTAATATAAGTTATAGGGGTTAATAAGAAGTCTGAGATACTAGGCCATTCAGTTTATAACTAATGTAGAGTTGATTGTGTGATTTCTTTGGGACTTAATGACTGCGAGAACCAGGCAGGACAGAAACCTCAGACAAGAAACCTCCACTCAACAGATAAGATGATTGACAGATGGTAGATAGCAATAGAGAAATCTCACATAAGACAGTAAATTTGAACTCAGTACTTGTGTTCTTTGCTCAAGATCTCTGCTATATGCTCTATTATCTTTCTGGGGTAAAGATGTGATTCAGTAAATATAAAACTGCTAAATGAGCTTTTGAATGGTATGAGAGGTGTTTGGGACTTTTCACAGATTCCTTTTTCTCCCCGAGAATATAGGCAAATGCCTGAATAGCTTCATAGTACCGACTTATGTGTTTCTATCTGGCAAACACTCCTTTGTCCTTGGTAGCACTTCATCCTTCCTCCCTGTTGGTTCTAGCAGTAGGATTCTTAGCTATCTTGAGCCTTCTTCCTTTGGTTTTCTGCTCTGCTGTCAGAAAACTGAAACCACCTAACTCGTAAAGGAAACTCTGGGCAGAAAGCAAACGTGATTCAGCCAACCCATGTTTATTCTGCAAGGACAATGTTTTCCGCTAGTGATGCTGCCTTGCTTTCCACTTGCTGTTTGGATTATCAGGCCATCTCTTGTCAAAACCAGAAAGGAGAGAAAGCAGTGGCTTGTCCCTTGCTCCCTGGCTGGCTGACACTTTCCCAAAGAAAGCATCGTAGATCTGGATTGGTTGGGAGAGGTCAGGTGATCTGTGACTAAGCAGAATATTTTTAACTGCTGGTGAGCCCGGCTCACACCTGTAAACCCAGCACTTGAAAAATTGAGGCTAGAGCGGCGATTCTCAACCTGTGGGTCGCAACCCCCAGTAGAATGACCTTCCACAGGGATCACATCTCAGATATCCTGCATATCAGATGTTTACATTATGATTCATAACAGTAGCAAAATGATGGTTATGAAGTAGCGACAAAATAATGTTATGGTTGGGGGGTCACCACAACACTAACTGTATTAAAGGGTCACAGCGTTAGGAAGGTTGAGAACCACTGGGCTGGAGGCTCCCAGCAAGCTTAAGGGCAGCCTAGGAGCCAAAGTGAGACTTATTTGCAAAGAAACAAGCAAACAGCTCCCTATAAGTAAATGGTTTCCCTGTTTTAGAAAAGATACAACAAAGACTGTCAGTGGGTTGGTTTTCATCCACTTGCAGTGATGTTGCAAGAAAGAGCGAAGACAGAAAATGTCTCAGACTGGAAACAGGAAGAAGAAAAAAAAAGCAAGAGCTATTGCCTCAATCCAAGTTTTCTTCTTGGATTTATCTTTCTCAAAAGCATTTATCTGATAAGGAAAAAAACTGCCAAGGTAAAGACTCTCCAACATGAACCCTTTTTAAAGGAAGCAGAATAGAAAAAGAATAACGAGGAGGACAATGGAGAGGGATGGGGCATGGAGAAGATGAACAGGGTGATCCTAGCACCTGCCTGTAATCAAGACCTCTGCAGGCTTCTTCGATGTTAATACAGATGGAAGAGTCGCTTGACATTTCACAAAGGCATAACCACATGGATAAAAGCAGGTTGCCAGGTGAGAGTAATTGGGGCATAGGGGGAGGCGTGCGTTCCCATATGCTCTGCAGGGCTCCCTAACATTGCCTGTGTGCCGAACCAGCTTTGCCCACCTCTGGACAACTGCTCCCCCTCTTCTTCCTTCAGAATCACTGGCTATCTTCTGGAGCCACGCCGAAGAACCAGTTGAGGTTCTTAGGAGAAGCCTGGGATGGACCTCATGTTCTTAAAGACTCCAAGTCAATTTTCCACAGTGGGAATTCCTGGTCCTTGAAACCTACTTGATACCAAAGAGCCTTTCAACCGGAGACACATTGAAAAACAATTTGTAACTGTTTGCTCTGCTTTCTCATTTTCTCCTGTCTTCCAAGAAATTAAACCCCTGCCAAATCCGAAGGAAACAACAATGTGGGCCCTAAATCTTCAGACCGGTGCCTGAGAATTTTGCTCGTCCAAGCTTTCATAAGAAGCCTTGAAAGCAGAGCCTCACATAACAGGCAAGGAAGGCCTTTAATGATCCCGCCTGTCTTTAAATCGGCCATAGCTAGTGCTTGGGTAAGTACCTAAATGCTAACGTTTCAAACAATGGGCCGCTTAATTTCCAGTGTGTATGTTCTGTGATATAAAACATAACATTCAAGAAAGTTACAATGTATTATACCATACAGCCATGTGTGTGTGTGTGTGTGTGTGTGTGTGAGAGAGAGAGAGAGAGAGAGAGAGAGAGAGAGAGAGAGGAGAGAGAGCATGCCTGTAAAACATTCCTCACATTCCAGAATGCTAATTTGAGGCTAAATGGAAAAATCTCTTTAACCCTTCACTGACAGAAACTCATTTGAACTTCTGTTAACCCTGACCATAATGTTTTGATCAATTCACCAAAAATATTTAAAAATTTAAAAAGTTGGATGAAGACAGACAGCCAGTGTGTGGGCCAGATAGGCGAAGCCTGTTTCTCTCTTGCTTCCTGAGGCTGATGGGAAAGAACCAGGACAGAGGAAGCAGGGAGAGGCATTGTGGTAGGAGGGGAGCACGCTCAGGATGCCTGAGGAGCCAAAGGCTCCCTGAAAGACCTGCAGATCTGCTGCAGCCAACAGGATGAGGCGCTAGCTGTGGTCCTCCCAGGAATGCTTCGCAGTTGTGAACAGTCTTTGAGTAGGTAATTTGAAGTTACAAGGCTTGATTTCCTGATTTTCTTTTTCTTTCAAAGGCCTAATGATGTCACCCCCCTCATTCTTTAACCAGAATTTTACATTTTTAACATCAAGGTCCCTGGAAGAAAATATACGCCGGCTTGTTCCATTTTATGAAGCCCAAAGGAAAGAGAAAAGTGGGGAAAGGACTCAAGGGAAATTTGCTTTTAAAAGTCAATGATTTCCTTCCTATGATGGTTCCCCGAGTTAATTCAAGCAGCTTGTTATTTGAAAAACCACGTTATATTTTTCAGAGGGGTAGTTCTGCCTCTCTTTAGCTCTCTGTTGAGAGAGATTGAAGTGTTCCAGTGTTATTTCCCGCTTTCCTTCTCTTATCCCAGAGTAGACGTTTCCTCACGCCGCTCCGGAAATCCCCGAATACTCTAAACAGTGTGAGCGCATGCTTGAATTGTGCTCAGTAAACTCCGCAGTGTTTGCTCGCACATCACCAACCGAGGCTAAATAAAACTTGAATAGTATCCACTTTCTCAGCCAGGAGGGCAATTTCTCCCCCAGAATCCCCTTCCTATCTGACTTCCTTATACTCAGCGATGCTATCAGCAGCTGAAGTGCGCTGCAAAATTGGAATTGGATCATAGTTTGTGTTCATTAGTAGCCTTGATTTCGGAGAAGCTTTAGGGCTCTTTTACTCCTCTGGTAGTTTAAACAACTACTTCACTACCATTTCCCTAACAGCCCCGAAGCTGGGAGCGCGCTGGGAGCCCCTCCACACATCCAGTGTTCCGACCCCTCTCAAAAGCAGTACAGTACACGGTCCTCTGTATTAACAGCCCGTACTGTTAGCGATCCTCGCATAGTTTAAAAAACACACCAAGTCTTTAACCACTCAAGATTGTAAGGAGGCTTTCAAAAAATAGAAACCAAAAAGCATTAGTGCTTCAATCATATCACTTGAAATAAAATATTGAAGATTGATGGATTTGAAGTGGGTTTTCGAAGACAAAGACAGACTGGGAAGCCCACAGGGGAAATGGATGTTTATTCATAAATCCAAGTCGAGTTAATTGAAACAATCTAGGGGCAGTTTTTTTTTTTTTAAACAGCATTCATCAGCAGTGCTACAATTGTCTTTCACAGTGGAGTCATTTGCCAGGGCTGCATTTGGATCGCTTTCCTTCGAGGACCAGCTTTAGCCGATTAAAAATGATTTACGGCCCTGGGTTTAGGCATTGTGAAGCATTCGTGCACGTGAATGAACATGGCAGCGTTTTCATCTGGTGGTCACTGGCGTTTTTTTTCCGGAGTTCTATAATCTGATTGGTTGACCACAAGAGGTGAAAGAGCTTTAAGAGTTTGATATAATCAGCATAAATGCTTATCGATCGTTCAAACTGGGAATACACGCGCTGCGCCAACCTCTGAAACCACAGTTATCTGCTCACCCACATGCCGGGCTCCCTCTGTGGGTCTGAGCTGTCTATCAGTTTCTTCCTCAAACAATATCAGGAGTGACAGAGCCTTCGAAATTTGAATTAATCATATGCTTTTCAGCTAATACATCAGTGGTTATAGATTGCAATATGTCTTATATCTCCTGATGCAAATCTGTTTCTTTTTAGTGAAATAGCATTTTTAGCTAAAAAGGTTCTACTAGAAGAGAATGAACCATACCATAATTGAACTAAAAGGAATCCAGAAGATCAACCCCTTAGACCCTAGACATTTTTTTTAAATGGAAACAATCCTGTCTAAATATTTATAAGCTCCCCCATGGAGGAGCTGCTAGTCACTTCCCACCATTTATATTTTGCCTTGCTCTTCCTTCGCATCTGCTCAGTTTCTCGCTGTCTAAAGTAGCAATTCATCAAATCGAACACGGGCTTCGCTACCCTCGGTGTCATCTGCCTTCTTTCTTACTCTGCCCTCCACTCAGAACATTAGAGCTGAAGGAACAGGTCTAGAATATTCCATTAAAATACTTTTCATATTCCTCCTTGCAGGTAACCTGGGACTGCTCCAGGTGTGTCTGTGGGGCCCCAGCAGAGAGAGCAGCTGAGTCTGTCAGGGCCACTGTTCTCTGTGACGGCAACTGGACGATACACCTTTTGATCATGCAACAGATCGTGTCCCCTGATCACGGACACTCACTTTTATCAGCTTGAGAGAGTGGCAAAATATCACTTGAAAAGGCGTTCTACAAGCTTGAAAACAGTCCAAACCAATGACTTATACACAAAGGCCCTCCAGGGCCTTGTCTTATTCTACCTGATTGAGTCTGGTTGCTTGGTTTGGATCTAACACCATCTCTTCGCAGAAGAGCAAACTTTGCTTACCTCACAACCCCTAACAAATCCATAGAAAACAGGTATGATGATAGAGAACTATAATCATATAAGCGATTTAAAGGAGAAGATAAAATCATGTAACAGTCTAGACACAAAGTGGCTATGCTAATTTCTCCTCAGGCCTGCGATTCTGTCATTCCCGTCGTGAATCCTCCGCCACCAGTGATCAGCCTATCTCACTTCTCAGCTACTCCGTTGGCTGTATTCCCACTTCATCTCTTTCTTTTTCCTGTATCTCCCAGCTGGGTCTACCAGCATTTCTAGAAACTGCTGTCTCACAAGCAGAAGTAGAAAGGAAAGGGGGCGGAGAGAATGGAGAGAGTCCTTTGGAAACTTTTGGAGGTGGCCTTACCTTTACAGTCCTCTTTATCCATCAGTCACCATTGCCCAAGCGTAAGAAGGAAGGCCGTGTTTTTCTGCGATGATGGGGTGCTGTGGTAGAAGGAAGACAACTGGAATATACAATTACATCAATTTTCTTGAGAATTCCTAAGCCTGTGTTGATGGGCACCATCCCAAAGCTAGCCTTTTATTCTGATCTGGAAAAGAACTCAGATTCCAAAGCGAATGCTAGGAGTTGGCGATTACCTCTATAAACACTAAAGCTCCCTTAAGTTTCCCCTTCTGAGTCAACTGTCTTCACCTCTGTGTTGTTTTCCTTCACAGGCAGAGCATTCTTGTATTTGTATATGCTTCCCACTGCATTTTGAAAAGGACACAAAGAACATAAAATCGTATGTTCCAACAAAGACATTCTCCTTACAGCTGCCCACGTAGCCTCCTTGCTTTGTACAATGGCACTCTGGATTCTGGTGAGTGGGGAAAGCCTGACCGACCACACGGATGTGGCCCTGCCATCGTTATCCCTGGGAGCGGGAAGATTCTGAGCTTGTCAAGTTACAGCTAACACACTGAATGTATTTCTGTTCACTGTGTTGACCAATTATATGAAAGTCTCCATCCCACTTGCTAAGCCAGCTCCCTTATTAAATTTTCAATTTCCATACAGTTTGTCCATAATCAGACAATTATAACTCTAGAGTCAGTGTTTTTCCAACTTTCCTTTTTTTTTTTTTTTTTTTGCCACTGTGGATATGCCCTGTTAATGTGCTTGCCAATTCAAAACCCAGGCTCAGAAACAAGGGGGCCTCTTTTGCTTTGGCTCCCAGAGCTGTAACAAGAGCACCATGAATTTCCAGCAAATACACCTCTGGCTTCTTGCCCCTGTGCAGGACAAATCAGGTCCTGGAGAACATCCACCTCTCAGAATCCCTGGCTTCATGCAAAATGCCAATGCAGTGAGACTCTGCTTAGCTCTTTGTCGTGCTCAGATGAAAGAGTATATAAGATCCAATTGCTTTGTTTGCCTTTCAGTCTTTTTCGGTGGCCCATGAAGTCATAAGCAGAAAGTAAGAAGGCATATGAATCAGTTGCCTCTAAGGACCAGGCCCTTTGCTGAGTTCTGGGAATTAAAAGTATATAAGAGCCTTCGTCTTCACTAAGAGAAACACAGCCAGAGGCAGGTGAACCTACCTTGGTTGCTGAGACAGGACAAACCAAGGAGATGCTTCCTAAATGACTAGCCCTATCTTATCTAGAAGAATGACAGTACCTCTGAGGTCCCTGAGAAAGGCACCCCGCACACTATATATATGGTTGCTTACATCAATTAAAAAACAAAACAAAACAACTAACACCCAATTATAGTAAACTGAGATAGCCTTGGAGCAAGCCTAGTTCTCTCTTTGTGAGTATGTAGTTATGTGTCTGGAATCTGAGAAGCCCATCCTAACATAACCAAACGAACAAGAAAAGGAATAGTCCCTGTCACCATGAGCTTTGCAGGAAATGACTGCCAAGGGTCTGGTTTGTGAAATGCAGATGCAGAGTGCTGACTTGGACACCCTGTCACAGCTAAGGGACCATGGCCACATGCCTCCCAGACGCTACAACACTGAACAAATGAAAGTAAATAAAACCCAGACACACACTCGCTTGCACACGTTTCCTTTACCCGTGCTCTTGGCACACTTGAGATGAGCCGAGAAATCAGCCCGGAAACTTCAGCAGAGAGAGGGGTCTGCTCTACTCAAATTCTTTGAAGTACCTCTTGGTAATGAGAATAACACAGAGGTAGATGCGCCTCCTTCATCACAGGTGGGGTGATCCCAAGAGGAAAGGTCCTGGAAGAACCCAAACCTCCTCCCAGCTCACTGTACACTACACTCCGCAGGTCGGCTTAAAGACACACAGGATTCCGCGTAGCACGATAGTCCCTGGAGGGTCCTTGTACGCATTCCTCATTCCACTCCGTGTGATAGAACACTTACTTACAATTTCCTTCCTGGATAGCCTTAGAGGCTTGGAGAAACTGTAAATATTTAGTTCTCGAAGTCAAAACTACCCAATTTTGTTCACAATATCTCTCTTTGGGAAACTCTCAAACATCTGTTTAGACCATCTTCAAGCCAGTTCCTAGCCTAACACAAACGATAAAACATATACACACATATACACAAAGAGACCAATGGCATCTGCAGGAGAATATGATACATGGACGATCTGGAAGGAGGGGCGCATGGTCTGGAACACAGATGTACCAACTGGCATGCTCGGGGGTGGGGGGGCTCAACTCAAAATGTCTTAATCAATTGAGCACATTATTTTTTTCCATAAAGAAGAGGTTTAAATATAAGAGGGTTCTAGAATGGATCGATTTAGCAATCACTGCCCAAGTATTTTTTAGCTATTTTGCTGCTCCTGCCATCATGAGCCATCTCTTTTTCCTCCCCTCTGTTGTTCTCATGGCAGCATGCTGGCTGCAGACCCTTCGGGTGTCACATTCCAGCCATCGGTGTTCAGAAGGGAAAGCCAGAAGACATCATTTTCCTCAACTTCTTTTTCACAGCAAGTACACCTTTTAGGATCCATTCTATGAAATTATCTTTGTCTTTTCCTGTTATTTATTACTCAGGTAGGGGAGGTACACATGTGGAAATCAGAGGACAATGTTAAGGGGTACTTTTCTTCCACGGTGGGCTCCAGGGGTTCAGCCTAGCTCATCATCTCGCCAGCACAAAATACCTCAATGACTTATTGAAAGAATTGTGCCAGGAAGCCATTTCTGAATCAATTAGCAGCACAATGGTGACATTGCAAGCTCGGGTTTAGAGTCATCACGCTTAGCGTCCTAGAACTGGGGGATGCTGAACATTCTTGACTGCCCGTATTAGCTACTTGCTGTGTTGACTTGACAACAACTATCTGACAAAAACAGGGTAATGACAAATGCTTTATGGGGGCTTATGGTTTGAGAACACAGCCCGTCATGGTGGTGAAGCTGTGGTGGCAGGAGCTGGGGGCAGCTAACCATGCTGCATCCACAGTCAGGAGGCAGAAAAGAATGAATTTTCAACACCTAGAGAAAGATAGTAGAGCGGGAATCACCGCTGGATAGACGGGACGCATCACACCTGATGACAAAGGCACTGGGACTTGTCTGTGATGCCATCTTCCCAGGGACTGTCTCACAGGCAAGCACAGAAAGTCCCTTAGAGCCGCAGTTAAGGCCACAGCATCATGATCAATGTGCCTGTTTTCAAATCCCAGCTCTGCCATTTAAAAGACTTTAGGTAAGTTATTTAGCCTTTCTGAGCCTACACTCCTGGGTATGTACAACCTCGGGCAAAAAATACCATAACCTATGAGTGGCTATGCATAAATTAAATGGCAAATATAGAGTGTCCTACTGGCTAACATTATATTGTCTTCAGCATAGTGTTGCTCCACAAACAAGCCCTTGATGCCTAAAGGATTTAAGACTCCTCCTTCCCATACTTCAGAAAAGCAAAACAAGGCAAAAGCCTCAAAAATGCAAGGCCATCAGAAAGTCTGGAGGTGGGGACAAGAAGGGAGCAAAGTTTAGCAGGATCAATGAAAGCATCCCAGAGGCAATGCAGGCACTTGACATTGAAGTTCATGTTTGACTTTGGGCACATAACTGATTAATCTCCTGCAGGAAACAAAACAGAAGAAGCACATTTGGCAGTCATAAAACAGACACACTCAAGAAGTTACTCGGCTCTCCGGAAAACACAGATGAGCAAGGTTGCGTTATAAAATCAGACGCATGGGAATCCAGCATCTCTCACCATAGCCTTTAACTGTCATCCTCTTCTTTATTCCTTTGGTGACTACATCCTTTAAAAATGCTTGGAGTAGAATCTTAATGTCTCCCTTTCCTCTTCTCAACTGCATTTGCAGGAGAAAAGACAACGGCGCAGGAATTCATAGGTGCTACTTTAAAACAAGTTACACCTTATGTAAGACTTTGAACATTCTCTTGGCGCCTTGTCAGTTCTGAAAACTATGAGATTTTAGTGGTTAAAACTGGAGGCTTTAGGACATCACATTCCCAACTTTTGCCATATGCCAAATGCAAATGTTTATTATAAAAACATCCTATTTACTTGGCTCGTGTTTACATTCTGACTTTAAATATACTTGGCACATGCAGAAAGTGGCCACAAATAGTTAACCAATCAAAAAAGGAGGTTCAGTGTGTGCTGTTGGCCAGCTACTCTCTGCTCTGGGACCAGCATTTTGTCACCTGTGACATGTGACCAACACAGACTAGAATTTTAGTGACACGTGTAGATTTAATTTGTACTCCCACTTGAAATTTACTCGGAGAAACTTTTAGTTCAATGCTAAGGTATCAGAACTTCAGGTTGCTTCTGGTTTGAACCTGACAAGAGAGATAGCCAGTCCCCACTCAGGTTTGTAGAAACCCCTGAGGCAGTCTTCAAAACTTGCAGAAATGATTTCGGAGCTTTTCCTAAGCTCCTTATGGAATTGTTCTATGCATTTCCTCAATGCACAACAGGGCTCCTAAGCCAGATGGGTAGAGAGAAAATCTATAACAAAAAGCACACAGAATCTATAACAAAAGCACACAAAATCTATAACAAAAGCACAAGTCTCTGAATCTTCTAAGACAACACCCAGTTTTCTTTCTTGATGGGAGTTTGCCAGGTGAAGAAAATGAGGGAAGACATCTAAGTGCAATATCTGTGGATGCTTTGTCTAGGGGCCTAGGATGCTCTCCCATCCTCACAGAGAGATGGACTCCAAGCTCTCAGCATCCCAGGAGCTAGTTCTGTACCAAATTCGGGGGATGAGTTCTATTTAGTATATAGAGTAATAGATAAGAAACCTTAAGTGTTCTGTGAGGATGTAGTGTACGCACAAAAGATGTGTAAGAAATCAGCATAATTTGAAGGAAAGGAAAAATCCCTCAAACAATACTAGTCAGGGCAAGAATTGAAAATGGCACCATCTAGCCCGTTCATGCTCAGGAATGTCAAGGGGGAAAGATATGCAATCATTCTTTGGCTTTTCTTTAAAAGAAACTTCTTCCTTGCTTCTTTGTTCTATGAGGGGGAAAAGACACTAATAATTAGCAAACCACAGGTAAGAGTGCCCTCTCTCATTGAGCACAGCATATATGCCACCCAAGACCCAAACTGCTGCCATGTCCGCTCGGCACACCCACCTCCCCATTGCTACTTTGAAGCTGCAGAGCTGAAGGAAGGAAGGTGTAGTGGGCTGTCACTTGAAACGCCCTAGGGAACCAACAAGAAAAGTTTGGAGGACATTATTCAGTCACCTCATTGAGAGAGGGGATCAACACAAACACCAGAGAGCAAGTCTTGGCTGAGATCTGCAGAGTGAATAGCGTGTGGCTTTGCCTCACACGGGGTTTCCCAAGCAAGGGAAGGAAATAATGACTGCATAGAAAAATAAACCATGTGCATAAGAATAAACAAGTTGTACAAAAGTGCAAAGTTTTCATATGGAATAGTATTTCTCTGTCACGAAAGCGGGGTTTTTGCTCCCTTTAGCCCGTCAGATACCCCATAAAATACAAGTTCCCCGGGGACGGAGGGCGCGTCTCAAGTTGGCCCAGGCCCCGGAACTGAGCAAGTGCTCAGTGACGTTTAAGTTCGTTATCGATATGAAGTTCTGTGGATGTATTTACACAGCAAATGGAATAAGAGGGGCAGCTTGTTTTCAGGACTCCAGCCCAGCTTGTGGAGAGAGAAAAGGGAAGACAAAGACTAGGAGGATGGTGTATACACACCTGCAGGGACATTTGAACCCACGGAGGGTAAAATGGCGCAGTTGGAACATGGGATTATAGTGGCTGCATAACCACCGCAGAGCAGGAGCCAGCACAGGGCAAAGCAGGGGCGCTCAGGCAGCTGAGGAGGGAGGATGGGAAATCCCAGAGACAGGGCCCTGCTGGGTGTTTATGCACCAGCACAGCAGCTGAGTTTAAATAGCAAGGGTCAGATAGGCATGGTGGCCATTGTAGAGACTAGCTTACACCAGGTGTCAAAGCGTTCTCTACAAACACAGAAACTATTAAGAGAATTTAGGAACTAAAGTGATTGACTTACAAAATAAGTATAAAAAAGTCAATGGCCTTCATGGGGCTAGGGAGAAGGATTAACAGGTAAGAGCACTTTCCATGCAAGGATAAAGGACCTGTGACCAAGTCCCCAGAACCTATGCAAAAAGCTGTACATGGTCACGTGCACATCTGTAGCTCCCATGTTGTAAAAGCAACTGGAGGGTCACTGGGCCTTGCTGGCCACAAGCGTAACTCCAGGCTCCATAAGATCACATGAGGGTGATTGAACAGGATGCCCAAGATATTTCCTGGCCTCCTGTGTACATAAGTGCTTCTCTCTCTCTCTCTCTCTCTCTCTCTCTCTCTCTCTCTCTCCCCCCCCCCCTCTCTCTCTCTCTCCACACACACACACCAGCTTTCACTGACACTCTGTTAACAAAAGCAAGGAAATGGAACCAACTTAACTATTCACCGACTGAAGAACGGACACTAAAAATGGGGTACACAGTGGAATATGATTCGGTTGAAAAGAAAAGATCAGATCACTGAATTTGCAAGCAAATGGATGGAACTGGAAAATATCACAGTGAATGGGGTAAGCTAGATTCCCTGCCCCGCCCCCCAAAAAAACCCTCCTCAGGTTCTCTCTCATCTGAGGATCCTAGTTTAAAACCTTGTGCATGTTTAACATGGAACACGTGCAAACTAGAAAACTAAAAATGGTCTGTTGGCGTGGAGAGGGACATTCAGAGAGAGGGTGTTGTAATAGGTGCGATGGGCTGCGTCCCCAGCACCCCGCTGCCCGTAAGGCTAGCTTTACCAGAAATAATTACACGAACACTGTATTCTTTTAAGCACTGCTTGGCCCATTCTTTTCTAGGCTAATTCTCACATATTAATTTAGCCCATTTCTAATCATCTGTGTGTAGCACCCCAAGGTGCGCTTACCGGGAAGATTCTAGCCTATGTCCATCCTGGGTCGGAGCTTCATCGCGTGTGCCTCAGAGAGCAGAGCTCTCGCCTCTGCCCGCAAGAGTGGAGCATCGTGTCTCTCTGAGGCGTCTGTCCCTGAGAGGAGAGCTGTATAGTCTCTGAGCTCACTTCCTCTTCCTCTCAGCGTTCTGCTCCTCCCACCTACGTTCTAACCTATCAGGTCAAGCAGCTTCTTTATTTAATTAACCAATGACCTTCCTCCATCAAGAGGGGAGAGCAGACTATACATGAAATCAAAGTATGGATGGGGAACTCTGGGAACTGAAGCAAGCAAACAGCTGCATGGCGGGATGAGGAAATGAGAAGATAAAGGAATGTTTAACAAAAGAAATATGAATGAAGAAGCTACCTGGAAATTCATGTCTTCCAATCCAAGTAAAAAAAAAAGGGGGGGGGAGAGTGCAGCGCATGTCACATGAAGGAACCGGGGTTGGGTGGAAAACCCCAGGCCTAAAGGTTTAAGTGAAGAAGCGGACAGGAGGACAGGGTGGGGCAAAGGAGGAGTGAGGGAAGGGTTTATCAAAACGAAGAAGGCATGAAGAAGCCGTAGGAAGCTCCACTAGCTTGTAGGCTGATTAATAATGTAACTTTTAGAGAAATTTGAGAAGGAGCCTACGTTAGTGAACATTGCTACTCCCAGAAAACATGAGTTATTAAATTAAAATCTCAGCGCAGGCGTGGGTTGCCTCCCTAGTGGTTATTGGTCAGAGAGGAGCCACAGGCACTCAAAGCAATACAGGCTATTGCTGTTTCTTTGGGTTACCCCTGTAACTAGATGGTAAGATCCTATTACCAAAAACACCACACATGTCAGAACCCAGAGAAACCAGTCTTGAACTGACCAGAAAACTCTCACCACTGGCTAGCTTTCATAGAATTCGCATCTGGCACAGTAAGCAGCGTCAAAACCCATGGCTTAGGGAAGTCATGGGTGCTAGGGGAGAACTTTTCAGTGGTGTTTTTCTAAGTGCCCATGTTGTCAAACTGCCATCTACATATTTATGTTTACATCTAGATTTGCTCTGTTCCTAACCTTGGTCAGAGAAGCTTCTTAAAGCAGTGGATAGTGTTGAATGCAGAGAAGCATGACTGTTCAAAGTGCTGAGAAGAAGCAGTTAAAAGTGTTTAGTTGTGTAGGAGACATCTATAACCATCCCCACCCCTGTGAAGGCTCAGAGAACCTCATGCAAGAGGGGCTGGAGAGAATGGAAGAGGCAGAGGATGTGGCAAAGTGTCGTGAAACGCCGGCCTCCTGACACGGCATGGCTGCCACACACACAGACACACACAGACACACACACGAACTCATTGCAGCTGTGCTTACCTACAGAAGACACGCACAAGACTGAGCCAGTTGAAAGCTCCATCGTTGAGGGAGAGAGCTGTTAAGTCCCCACCCCAGCTGAGGAGCAGTTGACGGCTATGGAGGACAGAGAGTTGCTTTTCTTTAATAAAAACATGGCCACTTGTAGATCGTCATACCCATGTTCAAATGTGCAGTACTATTTGGACTCCGTGGGTTAAAAAGTAAATAAAACGTTATACAAGGCACACATGAAGTTGAGAATTGGGAAGCTGGAGAGGAAAATGAGAAGTGGACAAGACCAAGATATACTGTATACATGTAAAACATTTTCAAATAATGAGTTTAAGTTGAAGAAAAAAACATGGCCAGTCTACTCATGGTAATGTGTAATTTAAATATAATGGTGAACCCAATCCAACTGAGTATTTTCAGACCTGGAAAAGACCATCATTCAGTTAAACAGTAAGATGCCAAGAAGTCAGTACATCATTTTAAAGAGAATAGCGAACAGGAACATAGCGCATTTTAGATCACTAAAATATTTTTATTCGTACAGTAATGAATAAGTGAATAAATGAGCCACAGAAGCAGTAATAATGTCAGCCCTTCAGATTCTTCCACAGGAGGGAGGGGCACTTCCAAATGCTTGTTTTTAAGGCCAAATGCAAAACCTATCTAAACATAAAATGAAGCTATAGACCAATACCTGAAATGAACAACAATAGAAAAGTCCTCAACAAGATATTAGTAAGCCATATCAGTAGCACATTCAAAGGGGTTGACACATAGAAAAGACATTTAATAGCACATGCACACTGATTCTGGGATGTAAGGATCATTTGGCAAGAAAAAAAATAATACAAGACACTCTACATGATAACAAAATAAGATCGAAGAACACGTGATCACACTGTTAGATTCAGGAGAGCGGCTGACGGTTTGCAATATCTTCTCTTCCGCTCAGAATGGGGTAGGGGGACCAGGGTGGGGAAGCTGCATTCTGCCCAGCACCTCTACTCTCTGAAAAGTCAGCTTTCCAGATTCCCACATTTGACCATCACCATAGGACTTGACTTAAGCCACTCACTCCCAAGCAACCTCTCTCCATCTCACATCCACCTGTGAGGATGCTTTCTGAAATGACCTTGAATCACATTGTTGTATCTGGTTCATATGCTGTACTCAAGACACAACAACTTAGCTTCCCTGTTATATTAGTCTTAACCTGCATTTAGATTCAGTTTATGAATAAAATGTTTGAACTGAATTGTGTCTATGTCGTCACTTATAAAGCCAAGTTTAGGATGGACAGACAGAAAGATGAACTATGGAGAGAAGTGTGCTTGTATGTGCCTACGCTCATAGAAAGGTATAAAAAAAACCTAATAAACCAATCAAACCTTTTCAACATAAAAATTCTGAATTTCAAAGTTAAACTTCTTGTTTCTAATCAGGCTGATAATGACAAAACCAGGGCCAGGCATGATGGAACACACTTGTAATCCCAGTGCCTGGAAGATGAAATCAGGAGAATCAGGAGTTCAAGGCCAAACTCATCCAGAATTAGCCTGGTTCAATAATTAACCTGGTTTACATAAGACCCGGCTGAAGCTGATGATGGTGATGATGATGATGATGATGATGATGATGATGGCGACAACCACCTCCATAGCAACTACAGCCTTTGGCATGTCAAACATCACAGATGGCTGTCTGAGAACTTACCATTACAGTTATTTATATTTCAAGTAAATTTTTTTATGGAAGTTAGATTGTGCGCTAGCTAGCTAGTTTCAACTTTAAACAGTCTAGGGTCACTTGAAAGGAAAGACTCCACAGAGAAATGGCCTAGATCAGATACATGTCTGTAGGGCGGGGCAGTATATTGGCTATTTATTGATGCAAGAGGGCCCCTCCCACTATGGACAGCACCACCCTTCAGCAGGCAGTCCTGCTCTGTATAGACCTAAGTGTGAGCCTGCCGGGGAGTGAGAGAACAAGCCAGCACGTCATGTTCCTCGTGGCGTCTACTTCGTGAACTCCATCCATGATGGACCGTGACTTGAGGTAAACTAAATGAACCTTTCCATCTTGTAAGGTGCTTTTGTGTCTGAGTGCTTTCCCAGAGCAGCGGAGAAGAAACAGAGCACACAGAAAGATGTGCGGGGTTGTCTTCTTTGGCATCAGCCTGTGAGATAAAGATGCAGAGTTGTAAGGGATAACAGAACTGTATGCAGTCATTGCTGAAGGGTCATGGCAGGCTCTTAATCTTTGACATAATATAACTGTGTGACTTCTGCAGTAACGTTCTTCTACACAGTATTTTATACGCACCATCTAAGTGCTTTCAAATCATCCCCAGAAAGCATTCCAATGAATAAATTCCTCAAACATTATGAGCATTTTATATATATTCCACTAACTGATTAACCTGTACCTAAATAACCTGAAAAGCAGGTTATTTAAATTTATGAAGTTTTATTACATGAAACAACATTTTTCCTTGTTTTTAGAAAAACAACTCTGTTCGTCACTTCTTGTTTGATTTACCTTTATTATCCACAGCCATCCTTCTACGTGTTTGGGGTTGTGTTATTTAAGAAGAGAATCCGGCCGGGCGATGGTGGCGCACGCCTTTAATCCCAGCACTCGGGAGGCAGAGGCAGGCGAATCTCTGTGAGTTCGAGACCAGCCTGGTCTACAGAGCTAGTGCCAGGACAGGCTCCAAAGCCACAGAGAAACCCTGTCTTGAAAAACAAAAACAAAACAAAAAAAAAAGAGAGAGAGAATCGGCTGACGTCAACAACCACAGTGGCAGGGAACACAAACTGCCACTCCCAAAAGCTCCCACCACAGAGTAGATTGTGTGTGTTAGGACCCCAGGCCCAAGGAGCTCATCTTAATTCATTGAAAACATATCTTCTCCCTCCTGTCTCTACTGTATCATAACTGTTAAGCATTAATCAATTATATTCCATATAATGTTTTGAGGGTTCCATGTATGTAGCTCACTTAATAAAAGTGAAAGGGGAAATTGAGGGTGTCAAGTGGAGAGTGTGTGAGGAGGTGAAAAGGTAGAGAGGAGAAGGGGGGAGGATCTTCCAGAATCAAGTGTGTATGAAAATTCCAGAAGGAAACCTGCTGTGTGGATGCTAAAACCTAAATAGTACATAGAGCATGATGGCTTGTTGTAGTAATTGGTGCGGCAGGGCTGAGTCCTCAGCACCCCGGCCGCCTGCCCGGCTAGCTTATGCCCGAAATAACAACACACAAACTGTATTCACTTAAACACTGCTTGGCCCTTTAGCTCTAGCCCTTACTGGCTAATTCTGATATCCCGATCAACCCATCTCTAATAATCTGTGAGCACCGGTCTTAGTGAGCACCGGTCTTACCGGGAGTGTATCTTCCCAGGAGCGGGGAGCATGGCGTCTCTCTGAGGCATCTGCTCCCGAGAGCAGAGCTGTGGAGTCTGAGCTCACTTCCTCTTCCTCCCAGCATTCTGTTCTGTTTACTCCACCCACCTATGTTCTAAGCTATGAGCCCAAGCAGTTTGTTTATTACTTAACCAATGAAATCAACAGATTGATATATGACACTCCCACATCACTTCCCCTTTTTCTGTTTAAACAAAAAAAGGAAGGCTTTAACTTTAACATAGCAAAATATCATATAACAAAACAGTTATTAAGCAAGAATTACCATTACAATATTTATATCTACCTTATCTTTTATCATAACAATGGAAAACTATAACTAACCATTCTTCAAGTTTATCAAAGACTCCAGAAGAATATAATATTACTTAAGTAAACAAGAAATCCAAAACTCTAGAAATGACAGAGACATCTCGCTGCCTGGACAGTCACCCAAAGTTCCTCTGTACCATTGGGGCATCCATCTTCGGCCTTCAGGCCCATGGTATCCAGCAGACATTTCCATAAAGCAGGAAAATTCAAAGTCAGTTCAGTCACTATCTGTTGTGTCCTGCAGAATGTCTCACAGACTCTTTCATGAATCAGGAACCCGGAAAGATCATCTCACCTTAGGCAAGTTCAGTAGTCCTCTCTCTGTGGGTTCTCTGTGTCCAGTTTATGCAATAGTCCAGGCAAGAGCAGTTTCTTGCCCAAATGGCTATCAAACTCCATAAGGATCCTCTTCGATGCCCATCTTCTTCTTGAAGTAGATTGGTGCTGCCAGGAGCAGACATGTCTCATTGTCATGAAAAGTCCTAAGTTATTTAAAATGCGATGTTCTATAATCTTTGAAAAATATGAAGAATGCCTATCTAAAATATATCTATGCACATCTAGAAAATCTTAACTAACATGACTACAAACTTGACTATTATGATTATCTATTAACAAGCTTACATTTTAAGTGAACTACATAATCACAATATCTTAATAGCAGAAATATGCATATACATATAACAAAATTGACCTTAAATCTCTATCAATAAAGCGAAATCTATACTAATACAAATTATTCATATCTATATCAGCTTGTGGCTTTAATCCCAGCACTTGAGAGCCAGTAGCAGGTGGAACTCTGGGGGTACAAGGTCAGTCTAGTCTACATAGCAAGTTCTAGGCCAGCCAGGACTATGAATAATGAAACCTTGCCTCAAAAAATAATAAAAAGTAAACAAATAAATAAATTTTAGAAACTGCTTGTTTTCAGAGTTGTTGGGGTTTTTTTTGGTTGTTTTTTTTTTTTTTTTTTTTTACTATTGTGTCCATTTTATACATAAATTAGCAGAGGCTCCAGGAGGTTAAGAAATGCCAAAGGTTAGAGAGCCCAGGGATCAAGCCTGGTTGTATATACATAACCTGTGTGATTTTTACACAATATGGCAAGAGTACTTCAGGACAAGAACATGGGGCTACTTGGTGAGGGTGGCTACTCACCCACTGGCAACCAGGAAGCAAGGAGAAGATAAAAGAAAGCAAGAATCTCAGTGTCCTCCTGACCTAACCTCCTTTTACGTGCCCTACATCCTAAGGGTCCCCTCACCTCCTAGTAGCTTGAAAGGCTGAGGACCAAGCTTGAACACAAAGACATGGGGGGGGGGGTCTTTGAGAGCTGAACTGTGGCGATGGTCCCTGTGATCACCGAGAACTTCGTCCAAGCCACCGCGCCCCTGGCTCTTAACCCTCACAGGCATCAGAAGCACTGATTAAAGGGCAGATCTCTGGGCATCATTCCACAGTTTCTGCTTCAGTGAGCTTGGGAAAGGTCCCAATACACGTTTGTAATGAGCTCCTGAGTAACAGGTGCTGCCCGGGACCTGCTTGGAAAGTCGCCACAGCACAGCACAGAATTTGGCCCTGTCAGGTAAATGACTTGAAATAAGAATGTTTGTTTACTCTCATGGCTGACAGCCAGTGTCCTTTCTGTGGTGGAGGGAAATGGAGGAAATGGGAACAGGTGCTGGAATTCCAACCAGGCATGTTTGATCACAAAATAGAGCAATCCTGTTGAGAAACGTTTTTCAGAGGGCCTCGTAGCGTCACGTGTCAAATCCACATGGGAGAGGCGCCCCTAATTCATGCCATTCTTGTCTTCTCTAGGAGTCTTAAACCATTTCTTGAGAGACGCACACATGCGCGTGCGCACACGTCTGTCTCTGAAAAGAAGGGTGTTCATGTTCTGAATCACGTCATTTGGCCACCCTGGTCCAGGTAGGCTGCTGATGTTGCACAGCATGGTGAGGAGCACTAGCTGTATCAGAGATGCTGTGCCTCTCACACAAACCTGTTGCCTCTGCCCCATTCACTGGAGCTTGCTCTTCGCTTTGAGGGTCAAGACCAGAGCCAGTGATTTATAGCTATGGTAAATTTGCTTATGCTAAAAATTATGCCAAGTCTCAGTTTGGAACGTGATTTTATGGGCCAAGCAGTAAACCCCCATAAAAATCAGGGTTTAAAATGGAAAATGTTATTCAGACTAATTATGAGTCGTTCAATTGGGCATGGCTGTAGCAAGCTTTATTTCAACATTATACCAAATGAGGCCATCAGAAGAGCACGTGTGCTACAGACACAGCCCAGAGTGTTGGTCACCGAGCAGAGAAAGCCTACAGTGGCAAAGAGGTGTGACTGCCATCAACATCCCCGTGGCAATTTCCTCATTAGAGCACTACATAGCGAGCCTGCTCAAGCTGCAGACAAAGGACAAAGGATAGTAATTTTCAGTGTGAAGGGGAGGAAGGGGGAAGAGAAACCGAATAAATACCCCTTGAATCGGGAAAAAGTGATGTTCATTAGAAAAACGTTTTTTCAGAGCCATTCTGAATAAAAATAAACTCACAATGAATTCAATAGCTGAAAGCACTTAGCTTCTGGGACACAAACAAAATTAAATATATGAAAACTGTTCCTGCCATCATGGTTACAATTGGTAGATCTCCGGCGATGGGTTATTATTCTCGTTCAACTTCATTGCAGTTGAAATAATAGCTGAAATAATAAACAAATCCTGAAGTCCATGACAACTGATTAAACTCGGGGAGATAAAGTGGGTGCTCAATGGGAAACGCTCTTTCCTTTCCCTGAAAGGGCCAGGTGAATTCACACCGAGTCAGTCTACGTTTCTGAATCTGCCATATCGAGAAAGGACTACCTGGAGCGTGGCACAGGGCAACGCCAAGGTTTGAATATGCGTGGTTTGAGTGGGACCCCCTAAAGGCTCCCATACTGAAAGCTTTAGCCCCCAGAGAGTGGTGAGGAATGGGACCTTTAGGAGGCGGGGCTTAATGAAGGAGATAGCCTCAGGAGGTCAAAGCCTGGAAGGGAAGAGTTTGTTCTCCCAAGAGAAAATGGCTGTACCCCACATGCTCAACTTCCACAGGCCATTGTACTCCCTGTCCGCTTCTCTTTCATGCTGACACAACCAAGAAAGTCCCTGCTGAAGACCAAACAGATGAGGCTGCCGAATCTGGGAGGGCCAGTCCCCAAATCCAAAGGAAGCTACTTCCTTTGTAAAGCAGCTGGCTTCAGCGCTCGCGCTCTCGCGCTCTCTCTCTCTCTCTCTCTCTCTCTCTCTCTCTCTCTCTCTC
>NC_022017.1:17584834-17589491 GCF_000317375.1 Microtus ochrogaster
TCTCTCCCTCTCCCTCTTTCCCTCTCCCTCTCTCCCTACCCCTCTCTCTCACACACACCACACAGAGAGACCAACAGAAAACAAACTCCTTACGAATCAAGACCAAAGCTCAATTTCATTTTTGCTTCATCCATATTTTAAAGAATTAGTGCAGGCCTCAATCTTCGTCTTCTCATTTTGCATTTCAGTAGCAAGAAAGAATATGCACTAGAAAGGAAATAAAGTTAAGATGCACTTGGAGAAAAATAAAGTTAAGGTTATTGTGGTATTCTATCTCAGCGTGTAATAATATGTGCTCCGTAGACAATGAAAACTGCATCCACACACAGCAGAATCAGCTTCAAGCTTCAGACGGAGAACAGAAGAGGAGACTGGCTGAGGGTGGAGGGCTGTCTACTGTGGTCAAGTCCCACTCCTTAATCCCAGCCCATGAAAACAAGATAGAGGTGGTAATATTTGGCTGGAACACTAAATTTGAATGTCAAAAACATTATTTATGATACCATTAATTTTGCAGCCATTTTTGTGGTGGTGTCTTCTTTCCCACTTCTATAGAAGTATTAGCAATATAAAGAAAATCAATATTAAAATGCAGAAAAACTCTAAGCCGAAGGCTTGTCATTAAATCAGCCTTATGCCTGAGGGTACTAGGACTCTCTGAGATTTGTTTCTTTCTTTGTTTGGCTTTCAAAAGTTCATGTGAAGACATGGATGCCGGGTGAGGTGCAGAATTACTGAGACAGAACCTTGGCATTTATAAAATGCACAGTCCTTAACACTTGGTGGCTTCAAGGGGGAAGAGAGACAGGGTTTCTGAGGCTGTGACCTCTGGTAGGTCAAGCCACACCTTGCAGATGACCTCACACCTGGGGGTGTATGATCAACACAAATGAGATCCCATAGGCTATTAGGAAAAGGAAAAGATGCACATGAAGTTCGGGAAGGGATGGATCTTGCAGAAGTTAGGGAGAGGAGTTGGGGCTATGAACAAAAGACATTTATGAAATTCTAAAATGATTTAAAGTACAACCTAAAAAGGGAACAGATTATTCTCCTTTTTTATTATTATTATCCTCTATTCTTCCCCTGCCTAGGGTAGCCATTTATTCAAAATTACTTGAAGGTAGGTGTCACATTCTATCACAGCCCTAGACCATGGCCTAGACTCTGCCCGGTTTGGGCTTTGCGGCTTGTTTTCAACTGTGACACTGACTGACAGAACTTTCGCCGGCCCTGACTATCTGCCGACCTCAGACAGAGGCTGCCTTTCTCGATCCTCTGGGCAGAGCATCTAGAACTGAGCTCTAGCTACATAGCCAGACTTTCCCAAGCTGGTTGTTGGAAGCCTCTTTCCAACACCACCCACAAACTTAGCATAAGCAATGTAGTTTATAGCCAGAACACATTAAATGGCCACAGAAATAGCAGTTGTATTCTATCTATAAAAATTTAAGCTAATTCTAATACTGTCCGTTCAGGGTTTGTGCCTAGATGCTGCCCATGCCATTAAATAAACCGGTGTTAATCAATATATGCATTAAATATGTGCAATAAAATTACTAAAGAGACCACCTATGCCCAAAGACCACCAGCAGAAACAGCTAAAGGCCCCAAGTATGTGGTTTATTTCCCACCAGAGTAATATGTTTTGAACCTGCCTTAAGAGACCACCTGCCTAACAGGAACAAAGGCCCTTTGCCAGCGCATTCGGCTATTTTTAAAAAACGTACTTTTAAGCAAAGGGGCCATACAAAACAGAACCCGGCCAGCTCTAGCTCTTGCATGCCTGTCGCCACAAGAAATGCTTTTCATAAACCAACCTGGGGAGCCTTGACTGTTCTCTGCTGTGTTCTGAGGCCTCTGAGTCCAAGACACCAAGCTTCCTGCTGTTCAGCAAGCTGAGCTGATAGCCAGAAATGGCCCTGCTAAATGGTAACGGTTCACAGTGTGAACGGTCGGCTTTGTTGCAGGCTTTCTGGAGCAACTTTGAGGACCGCATTCCCACAGATGATGACTCCAGGAAAAAAAAATCCATGGGGTGGTTTCAGAGATTTTCAGAGCCAAGTGCATCCACGTTAACATATTTCTAAGTTATGAAGCCTGGAGAACCATTTCAGCTGTGGGCTCAGCACAAACTCTAGAGAGCTCCGGGAGCCTGAAGACCACCTGCCAGAAAAGCCACATAGCACCTAAGGTGGTCTCCGTAAGGATGAGTCCTGAGTTTTACATTGTGAGCAACACAGGGTCACCTGCCTTGTGCAGGGTGGTCAGCAAACAGTGTGTTTGCTTAATAAAAGTTAAGTCAGAAAGAAACTTGCACCTAATTCATTAGAAAAGGAGACTCTATCAATGTGCAGCAGCAAGCATGCGAGCAAGCCTGGCTGCCATGGAAATCAGAGTTGCTGTCCAGGTAGTAATTAGAAAAAAAAAAAAAAACTGTATGTGTAACAGATCAATAAACATGGCAGGTCTTCCTCAGGCAAAGGTTCCTGGCTGGCTCTCCAGTCAACCCTGCATGAGAAGAGGCTCTACCTAGAAACCCTATTGCCAGTTCTCTCTCCGGAGCTATGGCCAGCGGAAGGTCTCAGAAGAGCACTTGGAAACGCTTAGGAGCACGCACTACATCGTCGTAACTCCATTTAAACTGATGACAGGCAGTTGTGAAAGGCCAGCTGCGGGTGGTCCCTTGGGGTCTAGAATGGGTGCATCTATTTAAAGAGAGAGAGAAGAATTTCACGAAGGTCTTAACAGGGCTTCTTTTCTGATTTTCTCGCTCATTATCAAAGCCCACAGTCTGTCTGGCAAAGGAAGTCATTCGTTCCAGGTTCCCAGCATCAAAGGAACCGAGTTCACCACAACAGGTTGTCGGAAAGGGCGTCATTGCTCCCTCCTGCCTGCTGCCTCTGGGTTCTATAATGAGCATAGGCCTAAAGCGCTTGGCCTGGGATGTCCTACGGAAAGCGGCCCGACCCCAGCAGATTTATGGCTGATCTTTGCACATTGTTAACAAATGTGAAGTCCAGGAACTCCGCTTTTAAACAGCCTCAGAATTCACTTGCTTCTAATATCTCCTCCTCAAAGAGGAGAGACGTTAATGAGATTCAATCCACCCAGGTTCTGAAAACTTCATTTTGAATTTATAGACCCTAATAAAGGCATATTAGCACCTAGCTGATACACTATGTTTGCCTTTTAGCAGTGGAAACTGCGTATCTTCCTGTCAGCCTGGGACCAGGTGCTTTATTCTGGTAACTGAAGGTTTGAAAGAGTCTTAAAACATACAAAACCTTTTGTTTTATTTCGGATGTTCTTTGTTCATTTGGTCGGCCTTAACTAGACAATGAAGCTCTGGCTTCTGTGTTCACTTCAAACAAGAAGAAGAAGGAAGAAGAGGAGGGGGGAAAGAGAAGGGAGGGGGAGGAAGAGGAGGAAGAGGAAGAGGAGGAGGAGGAGGAGGAGGAGGAGGAGAAGGAGAAGAGGAAGAGGAAGAAGGAGAAGGAGAAGAAAGGGGAAGAGGGAAAGGGAAGAAATTAAAAACATGGTTCTGTTTTATAGAAGAAACAGCAAGGACTATGAAGTATATGATATTTTCCCTTCCAAAATAATACCCACCTCCAAAACCTAAAAACCAAGCACACCCACCTGAGTTGCCTGCAGACACCATCTCAGTGACCACAAGCACAGCTACTGTGAAGTACAGTACAGGGCTTATGAGAACACTAGACAGTCACCCTCTATGAACCATCACACAACATATGACAGGGGCTCGACCTCTCAGAAATCCATAAACACTTCAGAAAAAGTTTCCGAGTCTAAAAACTTCACCGTTGGGAAATCGTATCAGGGACTAGAGAAGCCAAGGACTATCTCTAATAAATGCTTTTCATGGAGTTGAATTGCATTGTCTAGAAACGACTATTAACCATGTTTGTGATGGGCCAGCCTCTGTGCTAAACACTTAGCGTGTGTCGACTCATGCGTGCCTTAAAAGAAACCCTAGGAAATGTGTCATCATTGCATACTCGTTTGCTGTCACTGAGTAACAAATTGCCACAAACTTGATGGCTGAAGCAACCCAAATTTATCACCGCATGATTTCCTCGGGTCAAGAGACTGGGACATTTTAGCAGAAGTTTCTCCTCAAAGTTGCAGTTAAAGAGTGAACCAAAGTGTCATCTACCTGCATGTGACAGTTCGCCAAGGGTACTGGATTGTCTGCTTCGACGCTATGTGACTGATGTGCCCATCTCCCTCCCAATTATTTATTTTCACTTTCAACAGAAACTTAGAATCTTTAAAGACTGGAGTTTCATTTTCATTTTTTCAGAAAGGCAAGAATGGTAGTGTTGCAAGTGTGAGCCAGACCATTCACATACAGATGCTGCCACCCTGCAACATGATCTAGAGTGTTCACATATGAACACACCCCTGCAACCATGAGCTAGAGTGTTCATACATGAATATGCTCCTGTAACCATGAACCAGAGTGTTCACATATAAATGTGTTCCTACAACCACGATCTAGAGTGTTCATATAAGAACATGCCCCTACAACCATGAACCGGAGTATTCATATATGATATACCCCTATAACCATGAAACAGAGTATTCATATATGATATACCCCTATAACCATGAAACGGAGTATTCATATATG
>NC_022017.1:17589591-17599931 GCF_000317375.1 Microtus ochrogaster
TATATGATATACCCCTATAACCATGAAACGGAGTATTCATATATGATATACCCCTATAACCATGAAACAGAGTATTCATATATGATATACCCCTACAACCATGAACTGGAGTATTCATATATGATATACCCCTACAAGCATGAGCCAGAGTGTTCATATATGATATACCCCTACAATCATGAGCCGGAGTCTTTGCCCTCTATCCTAGCTTCCTAGCTGCAGCAAAGGTCTCGAGTTAAAGTTCAATATAATGTGTTTTCCTGATATCTGGAAACATTCTGGAGATCCCTTCACGGCCTTACCACATTGATCCTCTGCTGACTCCTCCTACAGACTAAACACTGCAGTCAAACAACCCTCCATATTGTGATGCAGGGGAGCAGCTCCTGGTTTCTTCTGAGGAGCAGGAATTGGATCCCCGTGAATCTACAGAATTATTCCTAGAAGCCAGTCACATACCCCAGTGATCATAGCCACGGCCACCATCTTGAAACCTTATTGTCTAGCTGCTACCACCCCAGATGGTTTGTTCTACGCCAGAGTCCAAACTGTGACTTCCTGCCCCGGGATATGAGTATGAGAAGGACAAACTGCCATTAGCCTCATCTCCAGCTTTCTCATTACCCCAGGTCACAGATTCCTTCCTCGCCTACTAGGTAAAGAGAAGGCTTTTAAACACTAGGCCTCGGAAGTGACCCGAAATTGCATGGTTCATCATTACAAGCATCACACAAACACATCTGCTTTCACGACCCTCATTTCCACCATCATCTGCCCATGGGCAGTACAGCCGATTACACTCACCTACCACACATCTACAAGAACTCTACTGAAGACAAAGGGATGCCATATTCCCTGGCCTCACTGTAAAATCATGGCCATAAGTTTTAAGTGAGTGTCAAATATTACCTGTAGCCTTTTCATATCCAATATTAATTCCCTTCTGCCTGAGATTAGTGCCTTGTCACCATAGCCTATAAACCTCCAAACCCCTTACATACTCGCCCACCGTATGACTCTCTTTTTGGTTCCTTGTACTAATCAAAAGCATTCCTCCCTCTTTCAGCACACTACACTCTACTCATAAAATACTTTCGGGAAATATTAATTAACTTGTCTCAAATATCCAATTCTCAGAATGAGGACCTTCCCTGTTTGTGGCAGTTATTAGAGCCCCGAATAGGCAATCACTTGACTCTATCATCCTAGGTCACTGTTTCAAATCACTACCTGAAATCTGCTGTTGGTTTTTGGAATAGCCCGCCCTATCCCTACATGGAAACTTACAGAACACAGATATTTTGCATCCTTTTATGCCACAAGTTCAACACAATTCCAGGAGTGTACTAGGTGCTCAATTATCACTTATTGAATTGAAAACTATAAATTAATTTTTATGTAGATGCTTAAAAGATAGAAACGCTAATATTTCATGTCACAGCAATACAGGTTTATTCCTTAAAATGGATGTGTTTATAATCTGTAATCATTTACTACTTAATAAGACTTCATTTAAACAACTCACCAACCTATATATTACTGATTTTAAAAACAGTCATCGTAAGAAAGAATTTTGGGTCCAGACCTCAATCACTATCTAGAAAACTTAGATGTTTCTGATATCTCCAATCATGCTTATTATACTAATTTGGTTTAATGGTGGCTGTCATGTTCATAATAAAAGAAAATAAAGTTTTCTAAACCCAATTATATTGCTTTAAATCTTGGTCTCATGTTATCTGCAGGTGAGAGTCTCAGCTCTCTAGTTTCCTTATGCCACTTTGAGCTCATTAATGCCATATGCACACCACGTAGTCCAGTACACTCCTATCAATCCACCACCAATGAGCAAGTACAAGAGACACCATGGCAGGAAAGAGTCTTAGAGGTGAAGTTACACAGCGGAGCAATCGCTTAGCATAGACAAGACCCGAGCTTCAGTCTCCAGAATCACACACACACACACACACACACACACACACACACACACACACAAATAATATAATAATAATAATAATTCATACATGCTAGTTCACTCCATTGGGTGGATCCAGTCCTTATCCTGGCAGCTGTGGGGTAAAGGAAGAGGTCAGTCCTCAGACCTGTGGCAGACTATCAGGCATGAATTTACACAGTTATTCCAGCAGTGATGTGTTAATCCCTACAGCCATGTCTGAGATCCATGTGCCGCTGACTAAAGGGTTGGAGACACAGCTCCACACTGTCTCTGGGGGGAGGAAAAACTGAGGGGCAGTTTTTCAAGGAACTGCCCTCAAGCAAAGACAAGATTTTTAGCTTTGACACAGAAAAGAATTTTAGGATAATTTTAGTAGAAAGCAGAGATGGGTTTATTAAAAAGAGATTTGATGCAGTTTTAAGCACAGGGGTTAAAAGAAAGAAATGCTTGGGAAGAAAGGATGCACCCAACGTACGGGTGTGGGCATCTCTACGAGACAGTCACAACTAAGTACCAGCGGTAAACAGATATGCCACTTGGTAGCTCTCTTTCTGCCTTAGAAGGTTGCTAAGAAACCCACTCCTTCTCTCTGATAAGTAAGATTATGGAAAGGCTCTGGAGATGCCTTGGATGGAATTACAGTCTGATAAAGCGAACTGAACTGCATGGGGTTTAGGATTCATCTCTTTCTGTAAATGAGGTTTCTGTTGAGATTTCTAGAAAATTGTAGGTTTATAGTTGGGAAAGAAACAGGGTTTGAGAAACTGTTAATTGTTAAGACTTCTTGAGTTTCGGGTAAGAGGTTCTAACAAGAATCTGGAATGAGGAATTCCTTTTCTTTTTTGCATCACTAAATTTTACATCCTACCTTTCTATCCTACCTCACTTGGATTCTACGGGCCAGTGTGTATCAGACACTCCATCTTGTTTATGAATGCCTGGTAAGGAGAATGATTGCTCCCATTTAGACTTGAATTCCAGGATGCCGTAGTGAACGAAAGGAGACGCTACGTGTTACTTCTCATTACCTGAAGACAGGTAAATTCCTTGAAGCTTCCTTAGTGAATATGGAAGGATCAAAGAAGCTAATGACCGGTTTGAAATAGATTTTTGCCAAAGAGAAAGGAGTTTGCTTCTTGCTCTCTGTTTCCCACGTGCCATCTCCACAGCTGTGGTGCCAGCAAACGCTCTGTGTGGTCAAGAGAGTGATTGGCTACACCACCCTTTCAGTTTTGAATGGCTGGGTTTATTAAGTATGTAGCAAGTAAAAGAAAAGAATAAACAGCATATTGGGAGAAGAAGCACTGGTGGATGGCAAAGCATTATCAATTCAGGCACTCGGCCAGCACAGACTTTGGGAATAGCCCGGCTGAGAGCAAACACAATGTAAGGTCGTCATCAAATCCAGCAGAGACTGAGTGAGAAAGCCCTAGGGTAGCCATCAGGAGCTTCCAGTGCTGTGGGCAGAACAGGGCAGCACATCCACAGAGGAGCTCCTGACTTCCCAGTGCCACTGCAGGCATTTTTGCATTGCTGGGGAAACAGTAACCTAGACTGGGAAGTCGGCCACCTTCCCGCTGTTCTCGAGAACCCGTTTTTTCACTGTGTGCCTTTCTGGCTGTTCTTTTCCCACCCTATCAGAGTTGGAACAGACAGCCCATCCCCACGCAAGGAGCCTGGGGAGACACTTTGAAACGAATCCACCTGGGTCTGAGATGGGTTGGGGGAGGGGAAACCCTACTTTTGAGAGCTAGCTTCTGGGTGAGCTCAAACAACACATGACAGTTTGCCTGTATAATGTACATTACAGCAGAGAATCCCAACAAACCCAGCAATTAGACCGCCAAGGAGGTCTCAGCTCAGACACTCAGACACTGACAATGGCTGCTTCAAAGTTTCAGCTGAGAAACACATTGGCCAAGGCAGAAACAGGCATCGGGCTCTTCAAAACTATAAAAACCCTTGAATCGAGGCAGTATTTAATTAAAAAGCACATTGGCCCTAGGCAAAAGTAACCTCTGAGCCTCATTTCTTGCCTGCCCCCTTCCCTCTTCTTCACGTATTCCTTGTTCATCTTAGAAAGCCCAACCCAGACTCCAACTTCCTCAGAAGACCCTGTGAGGTCACAGGTTATTTCTGCCTTGAATCTATTTTTGCATATAATCTATTGCCATGTAATTTAAAGGTCTCTGAAACTCTCTTAGTTAAAGCAGAAAAGGTCTTGTTCCTTTCTTTACACATCACGGTGTCTGGAACCTCGTTTGGCCACATAAGGTATGTTGTAAATATTTGGATGTATTATCAAAAGTCTTGAATGCCAAACTGCTCAACAGCTGTTGCCTAGATTTTTAAAATCTAGTTTGTCCTAATACATCCATGTCCAAAGCAACCAATAGACGAGTTGCACTGAAAAGAACAGCACAGCTCATCTCCTTAAAGGGGCTGAATTAGCAAAGCCCAGGAATCTCTCGCTGAGGTTAAGACCACGTTATGACATCAGAGGCTTTGCTTAGAGGCTCTCGTCCTCTTTCCCCACTACTTGTCTCTAAACACAACAAACCCCCTTTGTCCCACCCACACCTGAAGCCTGCTGACCACTTTCCTAGCGGCAGGGTTCATCTCTGACCATTCCCTGATGCAAGTCTTGCTTCACGGCTCATGGAACCCAACAGTTAGGAGGAAGGCTTACCCCCTGTGTGGAGAAAACAAGCACCCAAATCCAAAGGTAAGGTATGTAATAATGGCTATCCGATAGGCAGTCGGAGGCTTAAGGCTGTAACGGGTCTCTAACCCCTAGGTAGGTACTGAATAGGTGCACATCATGTTGCTGTTATCACAGTCTTGATTTAGTTGCTCTTTTTCTTTTATATTTTTTATTGTATGTGTGTGTACAGTGTACGTTTGTAGAGTGTGTATGTGTGTGTTGTGTTATGGTGTGACTGTAGTGTGTGCATGTGTGTGCAGTGTACATGTATGTGTGTATAGTGTGTGTATATGTGTGTGTTGCATGTATATGTGTGTGTTTCATGTGTATGTGTGTGTTGTGTGTATGTGAGTATGGGAGCACATTTGGAGATAGGAGGACAATTGACGGGAGTCAGTCTCCCCTGCAAACTCAGGTGGCCAGGCTTGATGACAAGCATCTGTACCTGCTGAGCCACGTGGCCAACCTATTGTCCTTTCTTGGTCTCTGTTAATGATTTTTTCTTTTTCTTTTTTTTCTTTTCTTTTATTTTTTATTTTTATTTATTTTTGTTTGGGTTTTGGTTTTTGAGACAGGGTTTCTCTGTAGCTTTAGAGCCTGTCCTGGAACTTGCTCTGTAGACCAGGCCGGCCTCAAACTCACAGAGATCCACCTGTCTCCTTTTCCCGAGTGCCGGGATTAAAGGCATGCACCACCACTGCCCTTGATGATTTATTTTGCTCTGCTGGTTCTTATCATTTTTTTTTATGCAGAAGTTTTTCTGGTTTTTTCCATCCTCCCCCATTTGCACATTACATGTCCCTCATGAGATGATTTGAGAATTTGAGGCCAATCCCATCCACTTTCCAAGGGTGAGATAGTAATAGTATAGAGCTCATGCCTGACCCCTTCCTGATATACTGATCCTCACCTAAGAGAGGCAGTGAGCAGATACGTTCATCTTCATGTCCTCATTTGTCCTTCCTCCTAGTGAGCTTCTTTGGGGTCACTCTGTACCTTCAAAAGTCACATGACTGTGAAATAAAGAACTAAAAATCAAAATAATGTTCGCCGGCTGTTCTTTGTAATTCTGACTAAAACTCCATTCAGTTGGTGGTACAGATCTCAATTTACTGGATGAAATAAAGTAATAAGACTGGGAAATTATGTGTGGGTACCAATTATCTATACTCTTTTAAGCTCTTCTCCCCAGTCATTTCCCTTCCCCATACCATAGTTAATTGAGAAATGAAATATGCAAATACTGTTATCTAATTTTTTAAAAAAGTTGTAACTAAGAGGTTATGACAAGGAGGGGAATGTCCTCCAGGCATTCTCATTCTCATTTCTTACCCAGACACCCTGTCAAACTTGAGATTTGTTACCCCTTCTGTCGGCTTGCTGTCTCAGTCCACACGCCACTTGGGAATGAGAAGATCAGATTTGGGTCTGCTATCAATAGTGAGACCTACTCTGTGATGTCAAGTGAAAGCATCTTGACAAGTCAAAGTGAATCTTGGTTTGCTAGATTTGCCCCTCTGGTGGAGATTTTGGTGGTTCCCCTATGACGGCTCATTGCACCACACTGTCTCTCTTTGCGCCTTCCATTAGGTAAGCTGGGATCAAAACTGCCCGAATTGCAATTAAATGCAAGTATCCCTTTGTTAAATATTCTTTGTTATGTGAAGCTTGGCCTTCTTCAGGGAACCAAATGAGTAAACAGACACAACTGCTAGATTGGAATTTGCTGAACTTCAAGTGCTTTTCCACGGCGACTTCCCTTTAGCCCCCCCTCCACTTAAGGGCATCCAATGAGAGGAACGATAAAGCATAGTTCCTGACCATCACAATGAATGCTCTAGCCTGGATGTATTCCATTTATACCTGTGTGTGGCGGTATACCAATGTGTGTCTGCACTGCATTCAAAGTTATATAACACTGTAAACTAGGATCCAGGGTTCCAGACAAGTGACTTTTGTTTCATCTACGTTCACAGGCAGTCATCAGTCACTTTACTTGTCATTCCCAGAATCCTCTCCTAATTCTAATTTCTTAATTTAACTGATCTATTCCGCCCTGTGGAAACCATAGCTTGGCTTTACAGAATGACTCCACCTGCCCACCCCACAACCAGCTGGATCAATTTTGAACACATAGCCAATAAAAGTAACCCATAAACCAAGAGAAGCCCATCATCAGCGCCCCCCCCCCCTTCATCCCCATTCTTGGATTGTGCCGGTTAATTTTTTTTAATCAACTGACACAGGCTAGAGTCACCTGGGAAAAGGGAAAGTTAATTGAGAAAATGCCTCATCTAAAGCAAGCTCAAAGAGAGAGAGACGATGATCAAGCTGTAATGAGAAGAGTGTGTGAATTCATTCCTATCAAGACGAGCCAGACACAAAGGAGAACACAGCCTGGGAGACTCTGCAACTGGTACTGAGTTGCTTTGGTCATGTGACACTTCTTCAGTCAGGATGTACTCCTCACCTCTGGCTTGTATTGTGTCACTAGAACTCACAAAAACACCAAGCTAAACTTGTGGAGGTTTGAATGGAACGATGCCATAGACTCATGTGTTTGAATGCTTGCCCCACACAGAGGGGCACTATTGGGAGGTGTGGCCTTGTTGGAGGGAGTATGCCACTGTAGGGGTGGGCTTTGAGGTCTCATATGCTCAAGCTATGCCCCAGTGTGGCATACAGTCTCCTTCTGCTGCCTGTGGATCGAGATGTAGAACTCCCAGCTCCTTATCCAGCATCATGTCTGCCTGCATGCTGCCATGCTTCCCACCATGAAGATAACAGACTAAACTCTGAAACTGTAAGCCAGCTCCAATTAAATGGTTTTTTTATAAGAGTTACCGTGGTCATGGTATTTCTTTACAGCAATAAAAACCTTAACTAAGACACCACTGGAAGATGAGAAACCAGGAAAAACACTTATATATTGTTCAACTGAGGATCCCCAACCAACCACCCCACCAACTGCTAGGTAACCTTACAGGATCAGAATAGGCCAGCCAGACCAGTGTCCCAAAGATCAGCAATGCCAGTACGGGCCAAAGAACCTGACAGGGTTGGGAACTGGAGAGATGGCTCAGCAGTTACGAGCATGGGCTACTCTTCCAGAGGACTCAGGTTCAATTCCCAGCACCCACATGGCAGTTCATAACTATGCGTAACTCCAGGGGATCCAGTACCCTCACACAGACATACATGCAGGCCAAACACCAATGCACATTTTTTTAAAAAAAGGAAAAAGAAACTGACAGTCACTCCATCAAGTTGTGAAAAGTAGAGGGTTGTATTTTAGATATTTAGATGCATTTGTTTTGTTGACGTTACCCAGGACAGGCATTTCTTATTCACTCCATGCGTTTTCAATCTAGAAATTATATTTCTACCCCTGTCTATTGACCTGACACTTTCTTTTTGAGGACATATGTATGTGACCAACAGCGTCCGCCCCAATGCAGGTGAGCACAGTAGGAGTCCTCTTGGCAACCCTGCTCCAGGTACCAGCAAATAGACTCTCTCGCTCCTTCCATGGTCCTTTCCTTCTGAGATCCAAACCCAATGTTAATTCTGCCTCAGGTTTAGAGTAAGAAGGGGGAGGATTCAGGAGCATGGAAGAGGGGACATGGGAGGAGAAGGGAGAGGTGAAGAGGAGGGGAAAAAAGGAGAGAAGAAGCAAAGGAAAGGGAGCAGAGGAATGGAGGGAGTGGGGAAGGGCTGGCAGGAAGCCAAGAGATGCAGGGAAACCCCTTTTATGGCCTTCGGTGAACTAGATCTCAGCACATCTATAGATTCTCGGACTTCACTGTTACTATGAGTTTGAGATAGTTGAAGCTGGATTCCTGGCGCACAGCTCCAGTGTTCTTTCTTTAATCTCTTTCAGGGTACAACACAAATGACCTCTGTTCCTTCCTTGTTGAAGCACAGATTGATGCGGTCTCCTTGTCTCTCTGTCAGATGACCAAGGCATTATCAACACTGCCAATTGTAGCACCAAATGCCAAGGAAATGACCAGAGGCCTTGGGGGCAGAGGTGGCTCCGTTAATAACTTGTAACCAAGGAACTTATTTCTAGAGAGCAACGCTAAGAGAGAAACACAGGAGAAATTACAGAAGCAGCCCCTCTTTTCTCTGACTTCCCAGAAATCCGCTGTGCTGACAGGAAACACCGTGGTTTCTAAGCTTTGCTTGGTGAGTAGTGGCCTTCGGGACACAGAGGTTGGCTTGGCTTGCCTTTGACGTTGCCGTTTGAAAACTGCCATTTGCTATTAAAGCGAAGAGGGGATGTTTGCCACTTTGCTGCCTAACATTCGTTCCGTCCCTTTGGTTACTGAATGTTTCTTCCATTTGAGGAGCTTCCTCCGGACATAATCTGAGGAGCAAGAGAATGGCCCAGTTAAGTCACTCAGCTGCCTCCCCCGGAAATGCCAGTACTGAACAGTTACAAAGGGACCAGAAACATGCATGCCATCACCTCTTTAGCCTCATCCTCATAAAACCTTCACTCTCTACAGCCCCACAAAGGGCTCCTATTGGTTCTTATAGAAATCTCATCGCTGCCTAATACATTCCTTTTGCTACCGAGATTCAGCATCCAGTACTAGTGTTTGCTTCAAACAAGGTCACCAGAGCACTGCGGCCAAAGGGCAAAGTAGCAACATCTGGAAGCAGTACCAGGCAAGAGTCCTTCTTCACCAAGTACCCTGTTACCACTGTAAATTCCTGTAGCTAGTTCTGATGAATAGCTTGTTCACATTCTTGTGAAGCAATGAGGTTTATCATCTCCAAACCCAGCATTCTAAGGATGCTGTACCCTCTTTCTTCCTGCATGGTAGACCAGATGTCTGCTCCCAGGTGACCTCAGATACCATATGTTGGGAATGGTAGTTCCTTTTTCAGTATGGATGCTTGAATGGCAGTGTGTACAAGAGTGTTGTGAGCATCTTTCCTTCTGTGACTGCTGGGTCCACCACCTCCTGGACTTCGTGAGAACTGTTCATTGTATTGAGGCGCAGTGATTGCAAGCGTTATCCGGGATAACAGCTGGCAGTCCTTTCACTAATGCAAACTCCAGCCAATACAAGCAGAAAGCAAGAGCATTATATTAGCATGTTTGAAGGCTGAAACAACTGGAGAGAGCCTATTTGGCAGGAGCAAAAGTCACCCAACACTCGCAGCAGCGATCCAGCTGTCCCAGAGCCAGACGCTGACCCTCTCCCAGCCCTCCCCCACCCCATTCTCTCCTCACCAGTCAGAAAGGATATTTTTCTCTCTCCTCAGTTGGAAGAAAACATACGGTTAGAGACGAATTAAGTTCTGAGGTTAGTGTTGTCTCACAAAATGACATCATGGAGAAACCTTAACACTCCTTCCTTCAAAGGAACCCTAGGCCGGAAAGACCTCATTTGCACAGGCGCAAAGAAGCAAGTGGCGTGTCCTAGGAGACACGCTAATTGGAAATGCAGGAGGGCTGTGGGCCTGATTAATGAGCCTGCATTGAGGTCTGTCTTCGGGACTCTGAATTTTCCACAACTGACCATATCATCTGTAGAAATTCAAATATTTCTCCTGGCTTTTCCTTGTAGTTCTTTTAATAATAATTAATTTGCCTATAAACAATAGGCAGCCTGGGGAAGAGTGTGTGTGTGTGTGTGTGTGTGTGTGTGTGTGTGTGTGTGTGTG
>NC_022017.1:17600031-17601595 GCF_000317375.1 Microtus ochrogaster
AGAGAGAGAGAGAGAGAGAGAGAGAGAGAGAGAGAGAGAGAGAGAGTGTGTGTGTGATATCAATAACCCTTTCTCAACCTGACCCTCAGGCTCCAGCCACATGCTTTTGCTTGTTTGGAGGAAGCCTGTTTGAAGGAAAGGCACTGGTGGAAATAAACTCCCTCTCTCAAACCAGTGTCTCCTAGACAAATGCATAACCGCCCCTGTCTGCAACTCTGGGAAATGCTGCTGTCTTGCTGACATTATGAAAGAGTGTAAGAAACCCAGAAGCAAATGCTCACCCTGGTCTCCATGGGGGGGGGGGGGCTGTGTTGTGGAATAGAATATTTGTTAAACTAAGTAAAGATGTGTAACATTTGTTTGTGTTGCAGAATAATTGTTTAACTATGTAAGGATGTGTTGCATTTGTTTCTTTTGCATTTGTTTCTGCTGCTATATAAAGATGCATTTGTTTTACCTTGCCTGCCTATGGCACCTGATTGGTCTAATAAAAAGTAGAATGGCCAATAGCTAGGCAGTAGAGGATAGGCAGGGCTGGCAGGCAGAGAAAATAAGCAAAGGAAGGAATTGAGACTGGAGAAAGAATGAGGGAAAGAGGGAGAAGCTTTGGGTGACCAGACAGACACAGAGGAACAAGACAGTAAGATATGGATAATGAAAAAAAAAAAAAGGTTGAAATCCCTGAGGCAAAACACAGATGAAGAGAAACAGGTTAAAATAAGTTATTAGAGCTAGTGGGACAGGCATAAGATAAGGTTGAGCATTCATAATTGATAAGTCTCCATGTCATGATTTAGGGGCTGGTGGTCTGAGAAAGCCAATTACGGGGCTGCTCAGGGGACCTGCTACTGTCATCACATGGCCACCTAACAACTGTCCTAAGGTGTTGTAATAGGAGAGCGGCGGGGTTGCGTCCCCTGCACCCCCACCGCCTGCACGGCTAGCTTTAGCTTATGCCCCAAAATAATTACACGGAAACTGTATTCTTTTAAACACTGCTTGACCCATTATATCTAGCCTTTTCTCGGCTAACTCTCGCACCTGGACTAGCCCCTTTCTAATAATCTATGTAGCCCAAGAGCTGGCTTACCAGGAATGATCTTAACCTGCGTCTGCCTGGAGTGGGAGAATCATGGCGACTGCTTGACTCAGCTTCTTTCTCCCAGCCTTCTGTTCTGTTTACTCCATCCACCTATGTTCTAAGCTATGAGGGCCAGCCAAGCAGTTTGTTTATTACTTAACCAATGAAATCAACAGATTGATATATGACACTCCCACATCACTAAGGTTCATGTCTCATAGCATCACATTGATTATTACTAGTTAATGTGTCCCACACTGAACCTACATCTCCAGTTTTCCCAACTATGAAACAAGGAAAGAGATAGACCTTTGACTAGTTGCTCGGTGAATCCCATGTGCGTTTCTGTGTATTAGAATCTATATAGCCGGGCGGTGGTGGTGCACGCCTTTAATCCCAGCACTTGGGAGGCAGAGGCAGGCGGATCTCTGTGAGTTCGAGACCAGCCTGGTCTGCAGAGCTAGTTCCAGGACAGGCTCCAAA
>NC_022017.1:17601695-17606232 GCF_000317375.1 Microtus ochrogaster
AAAAAAAAAAAAAAAAAAAATAGAATCTATATAAAAAGAAAAATACCTCTGTGTCAGACCAGTTGGGGTGCTATGCTTTTTTCGTCCATGCGGTTTTTGTTTTGTTTTTTGCGGCCTTGATACAGAGGACGGGGACATCTCTGTAAGGTTCCCACTGTCCTATATGCTCCAGTTCCCTTTGTAAGCCTGCATTCCTCAGTTTTGCAGGGTTCTTTTAGGATTATTTTGGGTCATTACTAATACCTCCCCTCCCCAGCCTTCCCTCCAAAGATGGGTTCTGAAAAGACTTTCCTGTAAGTCAATTAACTCAGTCTTCCTGGATTACTGGAATAGCCACATTTGTATTCTCGATCTCTCTCACATATTGCTTATAAAGTCTTGGCAAATATTTTTTTCCTCCAGGTAGGTAGTGTATGTTGAAACTTTTCCCCCTCTCCTGCTTCTCTATAATGTGAAGCAATTGGCTGTTTGGACTCCTACAAACCCAAGGATTGATAAGTTCCATAACTCCTATTCCTATCAACACGGAAACCCATATTTGCCAAATTACATCTTTGTGGGCTTAGTATTTAGAATTATTTGAGACATTTTGTAGTAAGGTTATTAAAACCATGCAAAGGTAAGGTGACTGAACCGTGTGTGATTATGTGTTTGATTTTTAACAGATCTTAAGATATTGGGCTCTTAGGGGAGCTTAAGAAATATTATCTGCTGATATCTTTGATGATTTTGAAGTAAATTACACAGTCGAAGAACAAAATGTAAATTCTTGTCCCCTGGATGCCATAATGTCTCCTTTTAAGCCACCTTGTCAAGACCCATTTATAATCTTCCTACCCAGGTTCATAACTCTCTTCTTGCTCAGAGGTTTCCTACCCGTTAGAGGCCATAAATAAAAGCACGCCAAGATAACCATTTGAAGAACAGACTTCTGCTCTGAAAGCTTCTTGGATAATGCCCAGTGTGCTCGTTCCCAAGTTTTATAAAGCGTTCTTTTCTTTCTCTAAATTCTCAAAGCCCCTGTTCACCTAATTGGTCAATGCCCTGCACATTTTCCAGTTTCTACCACAAACCTCCTTTGAAGCGATAAGGTTACAAATCACAGACATTTTCTACTTGAATTCCAATGTTTCAGATCTATACACAGCTTAATGATATATAAGGTTTGAGCACAAATCATTGGCAGACTGAGGCCGGGAGTTTGAAAAGCCAAGGGCTACCCTTGGAGAATTTACCTACCATTTAAGTTGCTAGTCAAAGGGACACAGTTTGAAAGACCACAACACACGCACACCGTGGTTTTCTTTGATCATTTATGTCTAGCTCTGTCAATGCTGTGTGGAGAAAAGGTGGGAGAGAGAAAGAAGAAACAAGAAAGAGGGGAAATGGAAGGAACACCCACCAGTTTTTCAACCCCCTGCCAATGTAAGCTTGGCAAGACAACTGAAAGGGAAGAAGACTCATTGGCTCATGGTTTCAGAGTCTCGACCAATCACGGTGGGGAGGGTGTGGCCAAGCAAGTCATAGGGACCAGGAAGCTGAGAACGTGCTTCCTGCAGGAAGAGGGAAAGAGTGACTTTTACTGTTTTATTTCATCTGGAATCTCACTCCTGGGCTGGCGCTACCCCCATTCAGGGCAGGACTTCTCTGCTTCAGCTAATCCTGTCCAGAAATTCTCACAGAAACACCAGCGGTGTGCTTTATTGGTGTCCGCGTTCGCTTCCTATCGCTGTGACAAACACCATGACTTACAGATAAGAGTGCATCACCAAAGAAAGCCGAGGCAGGAACTGAAGCCGAGACCACGGACGAACACTGTATACTGGCTGGCTCAGATTGTTTTTTTTTTAACACCTCAGGACTACCTGGCCAGGGTGACACATCCACAGTGTTCTGGGCCCTCCCGTATCAATCATGAATCGAAAAAATGTCTTACACTCTTATCCACCGGACAGTCCAGTGGTGGCAGCTTCTTAACTGAGGTTCCCTCTTCCCAGATGACCCTAGGTTGTATCAAGTTGAAAAAAAAAATAGCACACAGTCTTTAAAGTGATTTTCCACGCAAACAAGTTAACCATCGAGATTGACTCTCAAGGACAGAAGGAAGAATGACGGAGAGTAATTAAAAGTGGGAATGAAAGAAAGGATGGTTATTGTCTAATTTGTCCGATAGAATTTGCTCTCTTGCAATGGGAAAGCTTGACAGCTTCTTGCTCCTTTCTGTGGATTCCCGGCATTACCCAAGGCCTTGGAACTCATAGTGTAATAGGCTAATCTACCTCCTAACTCAAAACAGTGGGCTCTGGATTTCCATATTTGGGAGAAGAGAAGTTGGACATTTTGGATTCATATACGTGTGTGTGTGTGTGTCTATACAGTATGTGTGTGTACATGGGTTGTACATTTGTTGTCCACAAATATATCCTTCCCCATCCCACTGTGTATAGAATAGGATCTTATAATCTAGAGCATGGGTCCTTAGATGCTCTGTGCTCATGATATAAAATACAAGGCACTTAACTTCATTAAACTGTGGAGATGGATATTCAGTATTCTGTTCATCCATGCTTGTTCTAGTTATACAGGATAATTTGAAGCTATATCCACAGAGAACAATTCAGTTAGGAAAAATAATCTTCCTTTGTTGGTAGTATAGTACTGATAAAGCTCTAAACTCTGTTTCCACAAGCCAGGCTAGACTACATGTAGGATTCGGCCATTCTGCCGTATGGACAGCTGTTGCGAGATGGGCCGGTTGAATATTTCGCTCATGGTATGGCCCCTGAAGGTCTCCCCTGAAGGCCTTTTCCCAGTTCAAAGCTCTGAGGACACAGAAGAAGATGATTATGGTCTGCACTAAGTTCCACCCTGGGAATACACAGAAGGTGCTGAGCGGAGACCCTGACAGAAATGCCCTGTGGGTGAGCAGGGGACAGGAGTTGGGTGCTGAAGGGTCACTGGCTCATCCCTCCATCTTCCAGCCTCTTCGTATCAGTTAACGGTAGTCCGGCAGCTCATCACCCACACCGCTGACACTTGCAAAAGTCAACAGATATCCATGAGTTTGGCTCTTTTTTTTTTTTTAAGAAAAGCCAATTTTCTGAACTCCACTCCAGCAGAAACCTTTTTCTGTCACCTTCTGGCAGCCCACAAATAGGTTAAACCGACGTGTATCTTTAAAAAATTCAGTGTTCAACTGATGCTCTAAGCTCTGAGCTTGGAAACTGCTCTGAGCACGGCCGTTTCCAGAGCTGGAATACGACACACAGTGATATTTAAATCCAAAAGAAGATAATATTTCACATGCTAAGAAAATTCATTTAAAATATAGTTAAAGTATAATTTCAACTATATTACTGTAGCTTTAGGCTATAATACTTCGAGGAGAAATAAAACATAATAGCCTCGCTGAAGCAGAGAACTAACTTTCAGAGTGAGCAAAGAATATGAGAATCTCACTGAAGATAGACAGAGTGTGTAGATGTCAATAATCCCAAATTGTAAGAATATTTCCCTTTAACCACTAAAGCGAAGCATTCATAAAGATCTTCCCAATTCTCTGCTCCTCTTCTTCCCCTCTCTCATCCAACACCACAGCTGCTCATTTCCTGCCAGCAGCTCTTTTCCGGCTGCCCTCCAGGCTACTGATGTCAATCTCTCCAAGCAGAATTCAGCTACATCTTAGATCTGGTTGAGGCACAGCAGGTCCTCACCTGGGAGCAGGGCCGAGAATGCGGGAAGTGTGAAAACATTCAGAGTAGATCATCAGAGGCATCGCTGCAGCGGAACGGAAAATTCACGGGGAAAGGAAGCCAGGCATTCAACCATAGCTTCACGCGCCTTTGATAGTGGACCATCGTGAACCTTGGGCCAAAGAAAGGACAGGTGGTGCTCACTCGACCTCAAGAGAGAGAAAATTGGGACAGACAGCCATGTTTCACTTTGCCTTGCCTGCATTCAAAGCAGTCCTGCTTCAGGGTGTGTTTTTATCTTTTCAGGTCTTGACTTGAATGTTTCCTTCCTCTATTAGCGTCTTTAAATTTGCACCAAGATGAGCAGTGCATCTGAAAAGCCGCGTTCTTTTCTCTGAGACTCTCGTGCATTAAAAACTGGATCTTTCTCTCTAACCCAAACTCTTGTGTCTTTTGATCAGCATCTTCCCATTTTGCTATTTCCACCCCAGGGGTAGCCACCATTCGACTCTGCTTCTGTGAAATTGAATGTTTTATATGCTACATTTAAGTCAAGGTACACAATGTTTGTCTTTCTGATTCTGACTCATTTCACTTAGCATAATATCATCCAGGTTCATTCATTTAGTTGGCGTGACACTTATTCTCAAATAACAAAACCGTGAGAGGGAAAAACTAGATGAAGTACTACAAAAAGGAAGCTTCATTCAGGGTTCACTAGAGGAACAGAACTGAGAAAGAGAGAGAACACATGCATAGATAGATAGATAGATAGATAGATAGATAGATAGATAGATAGATAGATAGATAGATAGATAGATTCTATGTATTATATGTATTGTGTA
>NC_022017.1:17606438-17628718 GCF_000317375.1 Microtus ochrogaster
GATGATAGATAGATAGATAGATAGATAGATAGATAGATAGATAGATAGATAGATCAGAAAAGAAGAGTCATGAGAATGACTTACACATAGAGGTTGGGAAGTCCAACAATGACAGTCTGCATGCTAAAGAGGCTGAGAGCCCTGTAGCTGCTCAGTTCATAAACCTGGATGTCTCCGTGGTCCCAATCTGGTGCTGACTGCTTGGATGACTCCTGGACAGTCACTGGTCTGCAGTCCACACTGGAAAGTCAAAGGTCTTGGAGTCTGACGTCAGAGAAGTATGGTGGTAGCAGCAGCAGCAGCAGTATGATAGGTACATTCACAAGCAGAAGCAGAAGAAAGTGGGCGAGCAGTGCTGCTTTTTTTCTTGGATCATTGTCTCTGGGAGAGGGTCTTTTCCCCTCAACGCTTTGAAGATGCTCTCATAGACCCACTCAGTGGTATGTCTTGGTCAACCTCAGATCTGTCGATCAGACAATCGAGATTAGCCATCTGTGATGATTAGCTCTAATTGTCGACTTGATATAACCCAGACTCACCTGGGAAGAGTCTCCATGAGGGCATGTATACATTGGGTTGGTCTATGGGCATTATTTGTGAGATGTTGTCTTAGTTAAGGTAACCGATGTGAGGAGCCCCAGCTGTCTGTGGGCAGCACCATTCCCTAGACAGGAACTGTGTAAGAGAAACCATGCTGAGCACAAGTAAGCAAGCGAGTGTGTGAGCATAGATCAATTCATTTCTCTCTCTGCTCTCAATTGTGAGAATGGTATGCCTAGCTGCTTCAAGTCCCTACTCCTTTAATTTTCCCAAAATAATGCCCTACAGCCTAGAATTGTTAGTTTTTTCTCCCAAATTGCCTTTTGTGAGGATATGCTATCCCAGCAAAAGAATGAAGCTAGGACACCATCACAGCAGCCTACCTGAGATTTGAACTACAGAGGAGAATGAGGGCCCTTTTTTTTTTAACCTCAAATTCTTTAACATTCCGCATGCCCACACAAATGTACTTTCTATAATTTGCTAACCCTCCAATTCTATGCCTTTTCTTCTTTTGTAAGACATGACAGGGATTCTTGCTCTGGACTTTATATTAAATTAGCCTTCAGTTAAAAAATGGAAAAATCAGAGTGGGTGGGTGGAGGAAAGATTGCATGAGTGACTGAATCATTCAAGTGCAAGAAGTTGGACATATTAAAGAACTTTTATGAGATGTTAGCTCGCCACATGTATTCTTGTGACCCATTAAAGTGGCAGGGAAAAAGAAGCCCACCTAATTTAAGCATCATTTTATACAGAGATATATCATTGCTATTGCATCTTGTCCAAGAATTAATGCCCTCATGAAAAGAAAATGGTAATTCTGTAATTAAAATGCAACCCAATATGTCACATGATAGTACTATAAAAGACCTGTTGAATAACTGAAACAGCATTAGGAATGAGTACCCTATCAAAAATAAGCTATTGAAGCCACACAAGGGAATTTTTCCTTCAAATATATGCTTCCTTGTTTAAAATATTAAAAGACTAATACAAAGATATTAGTCTTATCCACATACATCAACATTTCAGTCATAAAACTTAACTGTGATCAATATAAGCCATTGTTGAATGATATTGTAGTCCAAGCACAAAAACATGACTGTTACCATCTTAATTATGGCTTTTGTAACTGCCCTTTTGAGACCCCATCAAAATCAGGCCTATTGACATTCCCTCACAGAGGAGGGGATGGAAAGGGTCACTAGATTTCTTACAGCCACTCACCTCTTCCAGTCCTCTCCCAGATGAACATAATTCTGTCAATGGGCTCCAGAGGTGGGAGAAAATAAAGGCCATGAAAGGTTAGTTAAAGGGGAAACTTGATCTACACAGATTTTGAGAGGTCAACTTCTATGCTGGGCTGGGACTCATCAATAATGTTAACTATTTGGGCCATGCATGCTCATTTAATAACCCCTCACCCATGATTCGTTTAATAAGCTCATTAAGCTCATTTGGTTATCAAGTAACAACCTGAGTAAGAAGGTTGGTTTCTTTGGCTTGCCACTAGAATCCTACATGGGGTGAATACACATTTGTTCATGGAAAAAGAGAACAGAACAATCATTTACTTTCTCCGTATGCCTGTTTGGGGAGTAGATGTTGTCCAATATCACATTTTAATCTAATCTTACTAAATTTTCAAGATGTAGAAAAGCCAGCAAACCAACATCCTTAGTTTTCATAGAATGAAGATCAAAACAACTCTGAGATTCCATCTTACACCTGTAAGAATGACCAAGATCAAAAACACTGATGACAACTTATAGTAGAGAGGATGTGGGTAAAGGGAAACACTTCTGCATTGCTGGTGGGAGTGCAAACTGGTACAACGGCTTTGAAAATCAGTATGACGATTTCTCAGAAAATTAGGAAACAACCTACCTCAAGACCCAGCAATATCACTTTTGGGTATGTACCCAAAGGATGCTTAATCATACCACAAGGACATGTACTCAACTATGTTCATAGCAACATTATTTGTCATAGCCAGAACCTGGAAACAACCTAAATGCCCCTCAGCTGAAGAATGGATAAGGAAAATGTGGTACATTTACACAATGGAGTATTACACAGCAGAAAAAAAAAACAATGACATCTTGAAATTTGAGGGTAAATGGATAGATCTAGAAAACATCCTATTGAGTGAGGTAAGCCAGACCCAGAAAGACAAATATCATATGTACTCACTCATAGTGGCTTTTAGACATAAAGCAAAGGAAAAACCAGCCTATAAATCACAATCCCAGAGAACCTAGACAACAAAGAGGACCACAAGAGAGACATATATGGATCTAATCTACATGAGAAGTAGAAAAAGACAAGATCTCCTGAGTAAATTGGGAACATGGGGTGTAGACAGAGATGACACTTAACTTTCCCAGCTGCCCAAACCCGAATAATCACACAGAAATAAACTATATTTATTACAACCCTGCTTGGCCAATAGCTTAAGCATATTCCTAGCAAGTTCTTACATCTTAAATTAACCCCTTTCTATGTATTGCCACAGGGCAATGGCTTACTGGGTAAGGTTCTGACATCTGTCTCCATTGTCAGCTACATGATGTCTCTCTGATTCAGCTTATTCTCTCTCAATATAGATATAGATATATAGATGTCTTTTCTAATTTCCTGCCTGGCTTTACTCTGCTAAGTCATTGGCCCAAACATCTTCTTTATTAACCAATAGTAATAAAACATATTGACAGCTTACAGAGGGGAATCCCATATCATCTCCCCTTTTCTGTCTAAATAAAAAGGAAGGTTTTTAACTTTAACATAGTAAAATTACTTAACAAAACAAAAAGAATTACAATTACAATATTTATTCTATTTGTATCTGGCAAAATTAAAAAAAATTCTATCATCTATTTTATCTTTGTCAGTCTAAAGCTTCATATCTAATTTATCCTTTATGATAACTAAGGAAACATTCAGAAAGAAATCCCACTTCAGTGGGGATCATGGGAGAGGGTAGAAGGGGAGGGGTAAGGAAGGGAGAGGAATGGAGAAAAATACATAGCTCAATAAAAACAATAAAAAAGAGAAAAGCCAGCAATCAATGAATTTTCATATTCAAGTTGAACTCCAAAAGAGCATGGAATGCTGTGATAAAATCATATTAGTAATAATATGCTATGTATTTACTCTTAATATACTTTAATTTAGGTTAGCCATACATAAAAACTTATTTCTGATATTCATAATATGCAATACAGTCACAGCTGTCACCAAAAAATGTTTCCAAAGAAACCTTGATCTATATTACTGATGGGCATCATGTGGTGTGGGAGGTCCTTCTGTCTATGTGTTGCTTTCATTGGTTAATGAATAAAGAAACTGCCTTGGCCTAGTTGATAGGGCAGAACTAAGGTAGATGGAGAAGACAGAACTGAATTCTGGGAGGAAGAAAGTAGAGTTGAAGAGAAGCCGTGGATCCTCCACCAGAGACAGATGCCAGTTAGAATCTCTGGTAAGCCACTGCCATGTGGTGATACACAGATTAATGGAGGTGGACTAAACTAATATGTAAGAGTTAGCCAATAAGAATAGTTAGAGCTAATGGCCAAGCAGTGTTTTAATTAATACAGTTTCTGTGTGGTTATTTCAGGGCTAAGCTAGTTGGGTGGCTGGGACAAACAAGCAGCTCCCTCCCTGCAACACATCATGGAATGTGTTCAACAATCACTGACCTTACACTCAGTTTCCTCTAGAAGTTACAAAGGTGGAAACTTGTCTAAGAGTCTCTGAGGATGAGGTCGAAGTTTTCCTAAAGGAAGGCTCTTTTATAATAAAAAAAAATACTTTTTGGAGAAAAATAGTAGTCTTAAAAGTAGGAGCAACCATGGCAAGCTACATCACACAAAACATGTGTGCTCATTAATATCACAGTATCGGTTCACAATTAAAAGGAAAACCCTACCGTGTGAGACCCGTGTGTGTGTGTGTGTGTGTGTGTGTGTGTGTGTGTCTGCAAGTGTGTGTGGAGTACATACCCACAGGAGGATGTTAGAACAACATCCTCAGATAGTAACAGCACCTAGTTCTGGTGGCTGAGAACAAGTCTAATTAATTTTCATGTCTATTTGTAATCTTTATTAAGATTTGCTGCCCAAGCTAAGGAGGGAAATGAGACTCCCCTTATTCACACAGAATGGCTGGAGTAACAACAGACCTATATCATGAGACTCTCTGAGATGTGGACAAATTGCTTGAAAGCTGAAACTGTAATTTAAAAATATCACTTGAAAGTGATATCCACTACAAAAAAACTTAAATAAAGATATAAATAGATGAGAAAAGAAATAGTCTGAAATACACACTATCTATAATTGTGATTTTACCACACACAAGTTCATAAATTATTTCCTACAAAACTTTTTAAAAACTTTATTGTAAAAAACCCAAGACCATTTCTAGCTTTATCCATTTACCTTTGAATCTTATAATTTTCGCTTTTCTTTTTGTTGTTGTTGTTGTTTGTTTTGTTTTGTTTTGTGTTTTGGATTTTTTTAATATTTATTTATTTACTCATTATGTATACAGTGTTCTGTCTGCCTGTATTCCTGCAGGCCAGAAGAGGGCACCAGACCTCATTACAGATGGTTTTGAGCCACCATGTGGTTGCCAGGAATTGAACTCAGGACCTTTGGAAGAGCAGGCAATGCTCTTAACCGCTGAGCCATCTCTCCAGCCCTGTGTTTTGGATTTTTGAGACAGGGTTTCTCTGTAGCTTTGGAACCTGTCCTGGAACTCGCTCTGTAGACCAGGCTGCCCTCGAACTCACAGAGATCTCCCTTCCTCTGCCTCCCAAGTGCTGGGATTAAAGGCATATGCCACCACCGCCGGGTTTAATTTTTGTTTTTCTTGACAGCTAAATAATATTCTATTGTGTGCATGTATCACAGTTTCATGATACATGGGTGGACATCTAGACGGTTTCCATTTCTTCTGTAACTATGGACAGAGCAGCAATGAACATGGATGAGCAAGTGTCCCTGTGGTAGGAGGTAGAGTCTTTGGGCATATGCCACTTTTACACTCCCACCAGCAATGAACAAGCGTTCTCCCTTCTCCATATCCTAGCTAGAATGTGCTGTCGTTTGTTTTACTGATCTTGGCCATTTTCACTTTGGTAAGACGAAACCTCAAAGTTGTTTTCCTTTACATGTCCGCAACGGTTAAGGATGATAAATATTTACTCAGGTGTTTCTCGGCCACTTACATTTCATCAAATGGGAATTCTGTTTAGTACTATTCTCCATTCTCAACTCTTTTCTTGATGTTCAGAGTTTTTTGTTTGTTTGCTTGTTTTTCAGTTCTTTATATACTCTAAATACTAGTCCACTATCAGATACATAATTGGTAAAGTTAAAAAATAAAAATTAAAAAAGTCCCATCCTTTAGGCTGCCCATTTGCTTGAATGCTAGCATCCTTGGCTATACAACAGCTTTTTAGCTTCTCAAGGTCCCATACCCTAATTGCTAATCTTCATACCCGTGCTCTCGGTGTACTGTTTAGACCGTCCTTGCCTGTGCCTGTGAGTTCAAGCCTGTCCCCCCACTCTCTCTTCTATCATGTTCAGGGTCTTATGTTGGGCTCCTTGATCCTTTTGGAGTTAATTTTTGTGCAGGGTGATAGATAGGGAACTATTTTCCTTCTTCAACATGTAGATTTTCAGTTTGACCAGCACCATTTGTTGAAGATGCAATCTTTTATGTTTCTTTGTCAAACATCAGGTGTCCATAGCTGTGTAGAATTATATCTTGGTCTTCAATTTTATGTTATTGATCAGTATGTCTGTTTCTATGCCAATGCATGCTATACTTATTACTCTACCTCTGTAATGTACCTTGAAATATAGGTTTTCATTATTATTATTCATTATTTCATTATTATTGTTCAATGTTGTTTTAGATATCCTGGGTCTTGTGTTTCCATATGAAATTAAAGATTGTTTTTCCTGAGTGAGGTGACTCAAATTTTAAAAGACAAATATTGAATGTTTTCTGTTATACGTGGACGTTGGCTTTTAGGCTTCAGATATGTGGGTTTCAATCTGAATAGACACAGAGGTTAGGTAGATAGTACAGGACCACCTGGAGGAAGGGAGTTTCTATGATATGGGAAACAGAGTGTGGTGTTATAAAGCAGTAAAGGGGAAGATAGAATAGGAGGATCAAATGGGGAGGAGATGAGGAGGCCGTGAAAGGGTGGAATACGGGGTGGTATGGAAACCTGGTACTGTAGATAGGGGAGGACCTGAGGGAGGGGAAAGAATATAATCAAAATATACTGCGTGAAAAAGTTTTAATAAATTTTTTTAAAGCACTTGAGAACAACAACAAAAAAAAAAATCACACAGTGAGATTAGCCAGACCCAAAGTCTATATACTTTAACGAACAACTTCTCTATAATTAGAATATCCATTCTCAAGATGTGGAGCTTCACACTAGATTTTTAAATTTCATTGTCAATTATATTTTATGCACTTATCTACCATACCCACCTACACAAAAAGAAAAAAACATGAAAGAGTTAAACTTGCAAAACAATTAGTCTTGTATGCTCTTTCATGACTCGTTTGTCCTTTGACTACCGTATGGTACATATATGAAAATGAATTCAACTCCAAAGAAAAATGAAATTGCAAAATTTGCAGGAAAACGAATGCACTCAGAATGTATGCTATTACATGAAACCTTCCAACCTCAGGATATGTTTGCCCTCATATCTGGATCCTGACATGCAATATTCACACATACAGATGTGAACAAATGTGTGTATGAGTACAGTATAACAAGAAGAGAAGAGAACAGGAGAGGATAAATGTTGGATAAGGAAGAAGGGCTGGCAGACTCCTACTAAGAGTTTTAGCTCAATTTACAACATCTGCTCAATATCCCTGGTGATATTCTGCCACCTTGAAATAATTCAGTAGCTCCTAGTATTTGTTAGATCTTTCTTATTCATCTTGTTGTCTCTCACTCAAAAAAAACTCAATGGTACTCCCATATACCTGTATATATGTCCAGTTTGTGAACAAATGTTGCTAAGCAACAATTCTCATTAATCCATTCCATTATATTTTTAGTTTAGTGGGCTGTATTTTCTGGAATAGAAAGGCTAACAGAAGTAAAGAACATAAAAAGATGTGGGGAGAGTCAACAGAATATTGCAAACTTTCCTGGATTCATCTGATGACTCCATTTCAGCTCAGTCATTTGAAAGATTTTATTTCCTTAGCTGTATTACTAATATGTCTCCAAATCATCAGAGCAAAAGAGAAATATTTTATTTGCAGATAGAATAACCAACCTCACAGTTACAATGTCAGCTTTGCTTTTTCATCAGACCACTAAGAGTGAGAAAAGTTATGGTCATATGATATTTTAATTAAAACATTCTAATGTGACAGAGATGAGAAAAACTAGAGGTGTATTACGACAATTTGACAGAGCTTAGTGGGCAATAATACGGCCTCTAATTCAGACAAAACTGAGCTCCCAGTCCTTAACTGGCCATTTTTTAACAGTGTCAGCTTGGGTCAGGTACTTAACCCCTGAAGAACTTCATTCTGAATCCTTAGGAAGGGTTTAAATTGACCTGTAAACAAGGTCATCCAAGTGTTAGTAAAATAATCCATGAAAAATGCCAGGCGCGGTGCCGAATACACAAACGCATTCTCGGCGTTTTGGAAAATGGCCTATCCGGGCATCCCAAGACATCCCCATCTTTCCTCCGGGCTGTTTTGAACACGCTGGCTGTTTAATCATACAGCGTGGAAAAGACAGCGAGTCTGCTGAATTGTGTAAGGCTTCTGAATGGGCGATAAAGTGCTTTTCTGCCCTTGGCATACCAGGCTGACCTTGGAAGTGCTTTCCAGATTCCAGTAAAAGTCGCAGATCGCATCTGCAGTTCCAAAAGGAATGTGGCCTTTAAAAGCCTCCCAAGACAGACCACAGACACAGCACCTACCTTATCAAGAGGAAATGGGCTCTGGGTTTCTTTGCCGGCCTCAGATCCAGCAGCTGCGAGGTTGAGTCACCATGTTGTTATCTAACCCCAGGCCAACCACTTAACCTCTCCATGACCCCATTTCCTTACTTAAAACTAACTCTACCCCTGTTCCCTTTAAGTCACACCCTCTCCGCAGCTGGTATGATTAGATGTCTTGTATACTTTGAAAAATTCTTATTCTGGGTATTGGGCATCCATACAAGAGAAACCTGTAGGAAGTTCAGAAATTAGTAAATCTGCCTTTGCCTTTCGTCGTTTGGGTCTTAGCCTAAGCATTCTCCTGGAATAAAATCGCCAACCCAGACAATGAGCTTTGCCTGACACGGCGACCCTAGTTCCTGATGAAGCTGCCTGGGTTGGCATTTCTTGGAAGACAGAATGGAAGAGACAGGAAGCCCTTTGTCGGGAAGGGAATCAAGAAGGAAACACGGGTCAGGAACTCAGAGAGTCGAGGAGAAGGTAGAGAGTGTTGTACGCTACGGAGCTCACATCCAGATCTTGGTTATTGTCTCTCTGCTAGGCCTAGGACAATTCACACAGCTCTGGTAGCCAGAGGAACCCTCCCCTGAACCAATGAGCCAATCCAAATATGCACACACAAGAGAACTGCACACCTCTAAATCCTCACAAAACTTCTCGCCATGGTGGGAACCACAGTGGGCGCCTCGGCGGAAATGTACATACAGCACCTACCTACCTCCATAGGTGCTACTGACGAAGGTGGTCACAGGAGAGACAACTTGACTGAGGTCTTCAGCACTTGAAGGTTTTCCTATTTGTCAGAGCGTTCGATTATTTTCCCTTTAAAGTTCTAAAAAGTCCTTTAGGGGATAGTCTGCCTTTTGCCTGCCTCCTTGCTGTGGCTATAATCACGTCTTCACAAATTGGTGTCCTGGTCTAGGATGAAGTAAGCACTGTTTCTACAGTTACACCTAGAAACAGTATACACACACACACACACTCACACACACACAAATGGGACAAGGATCCTTGTGGAAGCTAGATGTCAGATTCCATGGGGCTGGAGGGAATTACATGTAGTTGCTAGCCTCCTGGCATGTATGCTGGAAACAAAACCTAGGCCCCTCTGGAAGAGCAGTGCACACTCTTAATCCCTGAGCCATCTCTCTAGCCTCAGTTTGGTCTTTTTAAGCTAAGAAGAAATCAAAGTAGCAATGAGTATCAGAGCTGGGCTTAGCTCGGAGCAAAGATAACCAGATGCAGTAGCTAAAATTCAAGAGGTAAGAGCAGGTAAAGGAAGAGGGTGTGTGGAGCTCAGGCAAGAGAACTTCACCAGACTGCCACAGTCCTCAAGTCTTTGCTGAGCCTTATGTGACTTTCTTCCCTCTAAGAAAAGGTTTCGTTGTGTATCTCACACTGGCCTCTAACGACCCACAGGTTGAGAATCACTGCTCTAAGCACTACAGCCACATCTCTACCAGCAGCAGCAAGGAGAAGCATCACAAGCTCACCCTGTCTTTTACACCACTGTCCTGGAAGTCCCACTAATGTCCTAGCATCTCGTGAGACTGAATTGAGGCACAGGACCACACCAGTGCCAAGAAACAGAGTGTCTTCCTGACGGACACTCTGCCACCGCAAAGTTGGCTTCCATCACTGAGGGGAAGGGACAATAGGCATTGGCTCACATTTCTTAAGCCATGATTCCCCAGAAAAACATCACTCGAGAGTAAGTAAGATGTACAAATTTCCAAGATCCACCTTGGATGTAAGAACTTGTCAGTCATGGAACAGGCAATACCACCTTTGCCCCCTGCTAAACCATCTTAGCTTTGTGTAATAGGAAGACTAATGGGCTTGAATATGTTTTAAAATTTATATCACTACCAACTGTAATGTATATATGTTCAAGGATTTAAAAGGCTTTTGACTAACTTTATTATTTCTTTGTACTAAAGATAGTGAGATTTCAGAACATTTGAGCAGATTAGCAGCAGAATTACCAAATTATCAAGAATGAATTATTAAAAAGCAGCATGTTATCCCGGTGTGGCAGGGCTGGCCACACGTGAGAAGCGTGCAAAATCTCAACTGCTCTCTCTAAGCTTGTATTGTTCATCCTCTTTAAATCCCCACTCTAAGAACATATGCCTCTACTAGTACATGAAAATTTTAGACCTTGAGATGGAAATCAGGTAAAAAAAAATTTCATAATAAACTTGAAAGCACACAGACACACACAGGGGTGGGGTCCTGGGTTCACGCTCTGCTGTCATCTCTTAGAATCTCTAACCATGGGGCAGAGCTCCACGGAGAGTGTGGGAGACTGAGGAGACAGACAGAAAATACCTACCTGCCCTTGATGCTAGCACAAGCAGACCTCACAAGACCTCCCCATCTCCCAGGCAGCCCCAGGGTCTACTGAGAAGAAGACAACTTTAGCCGTTCTGCTGTATATAGCTCTTCCCAGACATGGTATTTTTTACAAAGCGCTCTAGCAGAATAGCCCTAGACAGGGTTATCAGTCCTTGAAAGTGTTGCTGGCATATCCCAGAGCTGTTCCTGACCTCGACTTTGAAGTTTCCTTGAGACTTTTTACTTAGAGACACTTGCAGATTGGATTACGTCCTATTCCTTGTTTTATTTAGTGTTTGTCAGTCTCCCTGGTGTTTACAAATCCTTGGTGTAGCCTCAGCTTGTGTCTTCTATACCCAAAGGAATCTGGGAGCTCTGTTTAAGAACTGAAAATGTGGTCTACAAATAGCCCAGGGTGAATTATCTCCAAACCAGCCTGAATGTGGTTTATATGCCACTAAATCCCTTCTGAAAGTGTTAAGATACATTTATCTTGGCGGCGTTTCGAAATGCTACTTTTCCAAACACACTTAGGTGGGCCTCGCCTCTCTTCAGAAGCAGAGGGTGGAAGTGGGGACAATGATAGCCCTGCCACAAGATCACTCGCACCAGCACAAAGGAAACAGAGAGAAGGATCTCCTCAAACGACTCCCCTGAATGAGGAAGGACTGGGAACAGGCACTTCCTTCAAATGAACGCGACCCTAGGACTTTACACAGAAGGGCAGACTTCACTCAGTTTCAATAGTGTGCTAATCCCTTTTCTCGTTGCTGTGAGAAAATACATAGCAGAAACTACTTCATGGCTCAAAGTTTATTTTGGTTCATAGTGTTAGAAGGATTTCAGTCTGCGATGGTTGAGAAGGCACAGGAACAGAAGGGGCTCAGCCTAGCAGTTGCGGGGCAGGCACTGGGAATTCTTCATGTACCATGGACCAGGAAGCAGCGAGCACAGGATTAGAGGATGTATATAAAACCCTCATCATGATTTAAAAAAAAATTCATCAGGAGGGGAGGAAGAAGCCAGAAGTTTGACATCTTGACTGTGTATCTCGACCCTCCAGTCTGCTTGCCTTTCAGGAATCTCACTCCTGTCCCTCATTCTCAAAGGCTCACCCCTCGTGACCATGACCTAATTTGGGCAGGAAAGCTCCTCTTCCCTGACGTTCTATAACCTCCCCAAATAGAATCATGGGCTGGGGTCGCCTGCTCAAGCCCATCAGCCTGTGGAGGGCCCGAGGCGTCTAACCTGTAGCAAAGAGCTTTTACCATAATCCTACTAGATGTTAGCAACAAGTCACAGAACTCAGGGTTCATGATTACTTCTCCAGATGTTCCTATGTAAATGCATAGCAAAGCAAATTTACATATAAGAAATTGAAAGTGTTCTGTTAACAGCTTTAAAAATGACGTGATCGATGAAGTTGTGCAGAAAACAAATGTCCTAGTGTTGATGATTCTATCTGCGACCCTTGATGTTTTTCATAAGCATACATGTATAGTTGAGACCCCAAATTATAAACTATTACCCAGTTATAAATTAGTTCTCACGATGACCAAGAGTGTGCTGAATTTCTCTAAATTATTATCGGGCGAGTTGAAATGTTTCACTAATGACAGTAGAAAACGCTTACTTACCCAGAGACTGCCCCTCCTCCATCCCAGTTTCAGGAATGCCAACCTAGTGGGGGTTCCTTACAGAACACGGGTGATGTATAGTGGCAGTTGCGTCACCAAAGCCCACCTCAGCATGGGTGACAGACCCAAAAGCTGCCTCCCTTGAGCTCTCCACCTGGCTTGCAGGCAGCTTGGCCAGTTCTCAATCCCCTTTCCCAGTCAGCAAGTCCCCTTTCCCAATAGCTGTTCATTGATTTGAAGGAGAGGCTTTTGTCCATCTTTTAGCTCTGGGTTTCCCAAGCCTTGAAAGCTGCACTGGCTTCCTCCAGGAGAGAACTGTGCAGTTAAGAGGAAGCAGATGCACAACAGTACCTACCACTCAGATGTCCCTAAATATACACAGAATATATCAGGAAACTTCATCTGATTCTACCTTAAACATTAACGTGTGTGTGTGTGTGTGTGTGTGTGTGTGTGTGTGTGTGTGTGTGTGTGTGTGTGTGTGTGTGTGTATTCAGATTCCAAGAGACCTGCAGTGATCAAAACTTGATTAACAGTAGAAACTGTCTCTTCACCAAGAAGACAACCCATGATTAGACAATAGACAATCAGGCAGCTGCTTGGAAACAGTCTGAAAATGACAGAAGCTGAAGACGGAGGTGACAAGTCACTTGCATTGGTTTATGCTTTGTTTTCCTGGAAAGCTCTGTCTGAACCAAGGAGATATAAAGGTGTGCTTGCTATTGGTTTCCAGTGCTTGGCTACCACACGGTGATAGCCTCCTTGTGACACGACCACACTGGACTAGGGTTAGTGGTTTCATTTTCCTTGTAACTGAAGAAGATCTGAGGAGGCATTCGTTAATCAAGACCACCAAACTTTTTCCTTTTCTCTTTTCTTCTTTCTTTTGGCAAAAGTTCTCTTTTAAAAATATGAAAAATATGGGTTAAGTGTTGTAGCACACACCTATGACCTCTGCACTCAGGAGGCAGAGGCAGGTGGATCTCTGTGAGTTTGAGGTCAACCTGCTCCAGGCCAACCAGAGCTACACAGTGAGACACAATCTCAAAAATGTGTGTGTGGAAAGAAAGACAGACAGACAAACAGATATAAGTTTAGGGGGATTTTTAGGTATATCTACTAAATAAGCAAGTATAATTTAAAAACTTCTCCTTTTGAAAAAGATGTTCTGTGAAAATATTTAAAAAAAAAATAGATCAGTGTGCATTTTTCAGTCCTCCAAAGAAGATGAAGAGTAATCTGTCCTCCATAAAGAGGGTCAACAGCTGGCAGCGCTGCTTGCTTCACACTTCCCAAAAGACAGGTGTGATCCCGTAAGAATGGAAGAATTGCATAAACGTCCCTTCCTTCTCTGCGTAAGACACAAAAGGAGAACTTGGTTTAAGTAAAGGTTTTCACACTGAAATTTATGATATAAATATGATTCTATTTTGTGTTACTTTCCTCAAGCTTTTTTCTCTATTAAAATATAATCTAATCACAGTAGAAGATACCCAAAGTGGGAATTCAGGGGCCTGGGATGATCTCTATCAATCCTAATTTTCTTGTTGGATTGCTACTTGATCAATCCATCAAAACTGTTTGAGGTACTTACTCTGGAATAGAATATCTTTTTCTATATTTTCCCTCAAACTAAATTTTTCAATATAACATGTCAATAGAGTATGACTTGTAAATTCTATCAGACTCCTTGAGGGGTAAGATAACTAAGAAATGCATGAATTCATAGACAACACACAGGTCCATGAGGAAGGATGGTTGGGGGAAAAATACAGTAGGACACAAAAATAAAGGACAACATATTTTTTAAGTACATACCACAGAGATCCTAGTGTTTCCAGGATTCAGGCAGATCACTAGATGATGGGATTGGCACACACACATACAAGTGTCTTCACCTCCTGTACTCCAACACCACGTTGTTTACGTAGGTTTGTATTTTCCTTAGCCAGCCTGTGATCATTGCTGGAGAAGAATAACAGGGTCTCTTTTTCCCTTTCCACTCAGCGACTTTTCAATTTCTGCTACTTCCTCCCGCCCAGCTCTGAGAAGATTGCCTCTCCTGCTTCATAGGGAACACACTGAAATCACTATAACATCGTTAACCTCTAACTTAGCAAACCCAACACAAATGGTCTCATCCTTTCCTGCCGTCTCCTGGATCTATGCCAGCCCTCTGCTTATTTCCTCCTTGACTGTTCTTCATCTTCACCCTCTATTCTGTCTTTCCTGGCTGGCTCTTCTTCTCGGAAATATGAAACAAAACAAAACAAAACAAAAAAACCTTCACATCTTACCTCTCTGTAGATAAAGAGCACAGACACGGGCCTCTCGTCCATTTAACATCTACCGAAGGGTTATTACATATCAAACACTATTCTAGTAATATGGCAGAATGGTAGAAAGTGTAGAACGTATTGATCTTGCTAATTTTGCTCCTCCTTTTGTTTCCGTTACCATCTGTTTCCCAAATGATATGGATAACTTCTTGCAAGCCCCAGATAGCTTATAATGTTAACTAAATCTAATTTCTAGGTACCAGTTAGGATTGCATAGTTGTCATTATATAGCAACAAATAATAAAGAAAAAGGATTTATTATCAGGCTTAGATTACATGCACCTGAGAAAGCTATCTTTTCCGGCTAATGGAGGTATCGGCACGGCCATCTTCTGTGACCAGTATAATTCCCTGCAGTTATCCAGGCTATCAGGCAAGAGGGAAGGTTGAACATGGGGGAAACAAAGTCCCTCTGGAAACCATGAAGATGAGGTTCGGCCTCCCCTACCTCTTGTAATCATGACTTAAATGTCATAGATACACTTACCCCATAGCTGCACAGCTGCTGGGCTTGCTCTTGGGGGAGCTGATCAAGATCTGGTGAGTGATACAGTAGCCATAGGCCTGGGTCCAGCCACACATCCACTAAACCAGCAGATAAACAGCAACAACCTTTGTTAATTGCCAGTGTCTGGTGCCCAGCACCCACCTTCAGAATGTATACACCTTTACCTCGGCTCTTTAAATAGTCAACAAAACAGTATGGCTAATGCTAACGCGAAGCCATATAAGGAAGAGAATTCTAAGCCACAGAAGGAGCATTGCCACAAGTTCCAGGCCTGCCTTGAGATTTGAGGCTAGTTAAACAGTGAGATCCTGTCTCAACCAACTAAAGATAGTCAGGAAGAGAATTCTGGTAAATTGCTGTAATGAAGAGTCAAAGGTATCTCACAGAAAGGCTCCTGCTTTAAGGCCTTGATCTCTGGGGTAGTGGTATGCTGGCCCTTTAAAAGCTGGTACTTAGCCAGAGAGATTTTGAGGTCCTTGGGGACAGGTTTTCAAAAGGCACTGTGGAATTCCAGCCTCTTTCCATCTTTCTAATTTCTAGCTGTGCATTCACTGTCTCCAGCACATACTCCCAACATTACCCCCCTGCCATGAGGGGATGTCGCCAAGGACAGGCCCTTGCCCAGCCTGCCACTGTGCCATTTTTGACTTTGAACCTCTATCTCAATAAAACTTCTTTTTTTCCCCTAATAGAATTGCATTGTTTCTTGGCCTTTTGGCTAAGATTAAGTGTATAAAGTTTATTACCTTGGGTATTTTATTGCAATAGTATCAAACTTAGAAACACAGCAACATGGTTCCCTATATCAATTGGCATAAAGTCACCAGCTTGTTCAATATACATATATATGTATGTGTTATGTATATATATGTATATATAGTGTGTATATGTATATAATAAATATGTATGATATAACTTAAATGGACATGGAAGGAGTATAATATTTGAATGCCTCTAGAGTTGGGAAGATTCATCCAAAAGACAAAATGAAGTATAGCAATTTGTCATAACAAAACAATCTAACCTAGCTTCAGATGCTTATCTTTCAGGAAAATGTGATTAATATATACTCACTTGATGAACAATTAACAAAGATTTTATTAAATGTGATCAAAACATGCTTGTTAATAAATATATAAATCCCACATGTTAAGTAATTTTAATTAATTGAGGAAAGACATTACACGGAGACCTGTGAATCCACCCATTCCCTACAATAACTTTGGGCTACACAGAAGTGGTTTAAATGTACTCTCTAGAAATCGTTTATTGGTGGCCTGAAGATTAATGTCCCAAACTCTGAGTAACCTGCATGCAGGTAATAATTTCCCCCCTTCTGGTTCATCATCTCCACTGCGGTGTTTGCACAAACTCAATAGATTGTGTGGCTATCTTCAGGAGTGACCTAATTTAAAGCAGATGTCACATCTCACTAAGGGAAAGAAGGCTCTGTTTGTGGAACTGCAGAGGGATTCAGGCAGTCTTGCTCCTGGCAGCCCTGAGGCAGAGCCCACAGGCATGGCCAGGCCAGGCAAGGTTTAAAGAAGTTGTTGACCTGCAGCACACCCAGCCAGCCACCTTCCCTTTGCTCCTCTTCCTTTTTACCACCACCACCACCCCCTCCTTATGCCCCTGGTTCTAAGAAAAGAAGCCAATAAACTAATTCACACTAAGGTGTAAAAAGTTGATAAGACAGCTCAGGGACATTAACAAGGCCATAAGCCAAGAGAAAACATCCCAGCAATGAGATTAGGGGGAAATCTTGAGCCAAGCAGGGAGGAAATGACCTCATCCAGTTCTTTTGAATTGGTTTCTTCCCTGTCCATCACAGAGGACAGCAAGGATGACCACTGTTTTCCTGTGTGTGTGCTCACCTACACACTCCAGACCTAAGGGAAATTTCAGCCCACAACCTCGGTTTGCTTCCTATGGGCAATTTGAGTATTCTAAATAATGACAGGCAAATGCTACCCTTTCCTGCTTCTGCTTCTGCTGCCCACTGAAACTTCTCAGTAGTATGCTAGGAGACCCCCTCAGAAATCTCCACAAGGAAATAATAAGATGTATCAATCTTTTAGAAAAAGAGATGGGAAGGAAGGAAGATGATAGATGATAGATAGATGATAGATAGATAGATAGATAGATAGATAGATAGATAGATAGATAGATAGATAGACAAGATAGATAGATAGATAGATAGATAGATAGATAGATAGATAGATAGATATAGACAGACAGACAGACAGACAGACAGACAGACAGATAGATAGATAGACAAGATAGATAGATGATAGATAGATAGATAGATAGATAGATAGATAGATAGATAGATAGATAGATAGATGATAGATGACAAAGGGATAGATAATAAACATATTATAGGAAAAAATATGACAACAAATAGCAACAAAACTATTCAAATAAGAAAACAAAAGGAAATGAATTACAACACTGCTCAAAACGTTTCCTTTGCTAACATTAGCAAGGCCTTCACATAGAGGTTTACGCTCACTGGCAGCTAAAACCATGCAAATTCCAGCTTTAGGATTCTCAAAGAAGAATTCTTCGTGGCCCAGTTCTACAGGGCTCCTGCCCTGCTGTCTGTTTTCCTCCTTGTGCCAAGCCACCCCGGCCCAGCCTTAGAGCAGCTCAGACACAGCTTAATGCCAAGAGCACTGTATGGGGCCCCAATTTCCGGAGGCCCAGGGTGAAAATAAAACCATGGAATTGTTTGCAAGAGCTTAAGACGATTCCTTTGGCAAAGCTAAGCTACACTTGGAGAAGGAGACAGGAGAACAGCAGGAGTGAGAATTCTATCCTTGGAGCTGCCTCGAAATGACCTCCCTGCTCGGCCCAGCAGTCCCTTCCCCGCCATGACAACATCTCCCCCAGGGCAGGGACAGTCATTCGGCTTTCATCTTTCACCCACGTATCATCTTTTTAAATATCTCACTGAATCGTCAGAGACCGGTGGCAATGAGAAAACGCTTTTAATGTAATTTAATATGACTTCAGAAACCACAGCCAGGAGACAAATACATCGGGGGATGCATTTTCCTTCTAGAAAGACCAAAATGTGCTCATCATGAAATCCTCTGTTGCAAGCATGTCTGTCCCAAAAGATTGCAAAACAGAAGCTAGATTAGCCAGCTTCTTCCTCGCTAGACAAGACTCACCCTGTCCCTTGGAGCACACAGCAGCCCAAGTGTTTGCACCCTGACTCACAGGGCAAGCAATGAAGAGCAGAAAGGGAGTTCACATCAAGGAAGCAGGGAAGAGGAGGGCCTGGACCCTCCTCTACCAGCCAGGGCACTGAATCAAGCCTCTTGGAAGAGGAGCCAGCACCCAGCTTGGTGCTTCCCTGAAGTCGGCACAGGAAAAGCAGGGAGCAGCAACACGAACAGACACTGGCCTTTTTGCCAAACCCTTGGGCAAGCTGGATCCGGTTTCCATTATTTAATTTGATTTGGGGCTGCTGGCTACAACGATGGAAGAGGTCCAAACTCCAATGAATCTCCATGCCCTGCGTGGTTCCCAGGAACTTAAGTTGGTTCTAGTACCTTCACAGCATGGATGCTCAGACTCCATGCCCTCCCTGCTCCTCCACCAACATTCAGTCAGCTTCCATATGGGGCGCTGGAGACTTTCCAGCTACAGAACGCCAGGCGTTAAATATGAATTGCTTATTCTTACGCAGACCTGAGCAGAAACTGGCACGGCAGCCTGGTGCCAGTCCCACAGCGGCATGAGGAGCCACAGACGTGTAGAGTCTCCAGAGCCTCAAGGTCTTATACAATCTCTCTCAAAGGATCATTTTAAAGAGTAAAATTGGTCCTTAAAAAATAATAAAATCTATTTACTTAATGACCATCCATCTTAAGATTCCCTCTGTCTTAGCTCTAGCTATTAGAAGCATATCAATTTCCAGTTCTGTGTGATGTCTGCATGGTGGAAGATGAGCAAACAGGACTTTGCTCTTGGCTGGTAATAAAGTGGATCACAGATCCAATGGCCCAGGTAGAAATTTCATGTGTGATGCATTGAATCTACTGACACTCAACGGTAAGCTTATAAAAGATTAAAAACATCATGAATGACCAAATAAATACATGTTTGTTGAAGAAACAAAGTCAGAACGATCAAGAAGTTCTCAGAACTGGAAATTTTTAAAAAGTAAATTTACACTATTTCAAAGTATCTACCAGCAAAGATTTTTTTAGCGACATCATTAAGAAGTTACAGAATAAAATATATTGACATGAACTGTCTTTTCTAATGAAATTTAATGAACAAAAAGATGACCACTATCTCATAAGTTCAAGTTTTCATGACAGAGATGAAGAAAATTGCTCAGCTCATGGTTTTCTGGCAGGACTTTTTGGTAAGCTTGCTATAACGGCAAAGGTCCTCCTGGTGCTGGTAGCATCTGTCTGTCACCATCTGGTCTTGGTGCCCAGCAGTGTAGACACAGACACATCTGGGATGAGGTACATCTCAGAGCAATTGCCTGTCTGAAACACACTAGCACTTTGTTGGTTCAGCCAAATGGTTCCCATGGAAACGTCTCCTATTAAGAATAGTATGAATTCTACTTGCGTAGAACCAGTGCGTGCCCACTGTCAACAAATGCAAATTGGTGGATATTGCTAGAAAACAGAAGTCTCTGGGTAAAGGTGAGAACCAGATGCAAATCAACATCCTATGAAAAGCAGATTCTGATGAAATTCCGTAGGCAAACAGTGTTCCGCGGAGACTACAGAAAAGCCGAACAAGGGTGGCTTTTTAAATTTACAGCATTCTAATTTTACCCAAGCTAAATAATTGTATGCCATTATAATAATACACACGATTACTAGGTAATAATAGGGTTGCATTCATATACTAAGCACATACAAACTGCAAGTGCAATGGCATTTGTAGGAATGATTATCTACCATGTTTGCAAAAGGGGGGGGGGGGCAATTGCCTCTGCTTTTGCATGCCCGTGAGTCTTTCACAACTCAATTTTCCAGCATCCTTTGGGAGCAAAAATGGCAAAGAGGTGACTTAACCAAACAGAAGCAAACATGAGGGGAAGCATCTGCTATTTGTAAAGGGATCTTGGTTTACGAAAAGAGCATGAGTGTAGGGGTCAGACTACTTTGGGTTGGAATCCTGGCTTTTAGTCACAAGCCGTGTGACCCCAGGCAAATGACCCAGTCACTCTTTTCCTCATCTGTGGAACCAGAGATAATAATACCCCTCCAGAAAGATGACGTAAATATTAAGTCAGGGAACGCATGCTGAGAACGCATCATGTGGGGGAACGTTCGTAAATGCTCATAGACATCTGGTTTTCTTCTTTCCATAGAGTTGGCTCTTTGCTTCAGATCCACCGCTGACGCAGGGAAGCACAAGTGTCTCTGTTCTCTGCACCCCAGCCCACCCCATCCGACTACCCGACATGCTCCAGGTATTCAGGACAATCCGCAAAGTTTTGTACAACAGCCCCCTCTTTTACTCTTCGCATGAAGGGGAAATTGCAACCTCTAATAGCTAAGATTTTGATAAGTTAAAGGGCACCCTACTGCCAAAGAAAACAACTGTTTTTAGGAGGGTCATTGGGATTTTGTTTTTTGTTTTTTGTTTTTGTTTTTTGCCAACTTCGTATTTATAACAAAACAGCATCAAGATGAAGTGATATGTGAGATTAGATAAAATAAAAGCCAGCTGAATTATTTGATTTCCCCTGTTCTGGAAACAAGCATAGTAATTGGTGCAGTAGAGACTACAAGGAAATGTTTGCAGATTGTCCTAACTGGACAATGGTCCCAGGTGCCTTCCTCCCAGGGAGCTCTGGGCTTTTTAATGTAGAAAGCACACCACAAGTAGTGCTGAGAATATATTTGCCCTACTTTAGAAGCGCTGGAGCTCTCTCAGGCCAGTAAGGGGGCAAAAGCTCTCCTCTGAAAGCTCTTCTCAGGGCTTCCTCCTTAGGATGTGGTTTAGTTCAATAAGGGAAATGCAATCCACCTGGAAGATTTATTACACATTTCCAAAAGATAGACATTTACTCTCTCCTCATCACCAGGATTAGGCACAATTATGTCATTAACCTTCCAAACATTCCTTTCAGAGGGTGCTGAATTTCCTAATAACCATTATGGTCAAGCCGAGGTCAGAGGTAAACAAAAGGTTAAGTATCAGAGAGTCTAGGGTCATATAACTTCACAGGCTGAAGCTGTGATAGCAATCTCACTCCCCTGGCTAATTCCACCTCTTTGGATGCCTACAGACTTTTGGTTCCTGATGTTCCTGGGTCATGGAGAAAGTAAAAATGAGACAAACAAAATTGTCAAAAAACAGAAGAAACAGCTTTTAAACCTGCTCCATTTTGACTGTGGCATGCCTACAAGAGACTGAAACATGACAGAGACAGCCAGAGCTGAAAAAAAAAATCTAGACCAAACTCAGAAGTCCATTCAACAAGGGCCAGCATCCTAGAGAAGGGTAGCATCTGCTGGTACCCATGAAAATCCATGTATATTTTCTCTCAAGCTCGATGTGCTCTCATCTCCTATCTAGGGCATTGGCAGAAAAAAAATCTCTCCCTTTACTAAGTAAATAATCCAATTTGCAACTCAGATTCTAAGTTTAGGAAGGCAAAATATACTTAGGTTCTACTGAACTGTCTGTACTGTGTCTTATTTAATCTTTATAACAACCTGCTAGCTATATGCTATGCTTCTGTTTTAGCAAAGATTACTCACAGACCCTGAAAGATTAAGAATTTACAAAGCAACAGAAGCAAAACCAGTATGGCACTGATGAAAAATGAGTGTGTAGACCAATGGAGCAAAACAGAGGGTCTTGAAATAAAGTCCCATAGCTACTGCCACCTAATCTTTGATGGAGGTATCATATATATATA
>NC_022017.1:17628818-17638415 GCF_000317375.1 Microtus ochrogaster
ATATATATATATATATGAGGTAGACAGTAACAACCTCTTCAATAAACAGTGCCAAGAAAATTGGATTTCCACATGTAGACAAATGGAAGCAGATGTTTATCTTTCGCCTCGCCCCAAAATTCAATTCGAAATAAGTAAAAGGCCTTAATGCAAGACTTGAAAGTCTACACACTGCTTGAGGAAAGCATAAATAAAACACTTCAAGATATAAGAAAGACTATCTAAAAAGGGATCCAGTGGTTCACTCAACAACTGACAAATGGGATTTCATGTCCTTAAAAAAGCATGTAATTAAAAGCATGCAAAGCAATCAGTATAGCGAGAAGACAGCCTTCAGAGTTGGGAAAAATCTAGGCCAACTACATATCAGACAGGATATTAACATCTAGAATATATTAAAAATTCAAAACTTAAACAACCAACATCGTCTAATCAATAAATTAATTGAATGAATCATTCTAAAAAGAAAACATTAAATAGCCAACAAATACTTGAAAATTTTTTAGCATCCTTAGCTAATTGGGAATATACAAATCAAAACCTTTTTGAAATTCCATCTCAACCTGGTCAGAAAAACAAGCAACAGCTCATGCAGAGGACACTGTGGGAAAAGAGTGAATCTTACTCTTCCTGGTCGGAATGTCAGCTTGGGCTGCCAACGTGGAAATCATCTCAGAGGTTCTTAAGAAAACTAAGACTTGAGCTTGGACCAAATGATGCAACTATTGTCCTGTGTACAGACACCAGGCATGCTAACTCAGCACAGCCATGAATGTTCCCTGGTTTACCATCCACAAAACCAGGAAATGGAATCAGCCTAGGGCCTGTCAACAAAGGGAGGGATCAAGAAAAACCATTTGGCCATGGGGAAGAATAAAATCATGACATCTGCAGCAAAATGGATGAAACTGGGAATCATATGAAGCAAAAGAATCCAGACTCGAGAAGATAAGATTATAGTTCCTTTTCTCTCAAATGTGAAATCCAGAATGACATCTGTGGATGGAGGAGCATATACAAATAGGGCACAAAAGTAAGAAGAGGATTATAAGATGTGGAGAAATAATCAAGAAGGAAGGAGAGGAGAATAAGAGAGAGTAATGAAATACACATGACATGACAGCAGAAGGGGGTTCCCTGAGGGAGGGGAAGAGCACCAGGAAGAAGGGAAAGAGGATGAGTGAAGTCAGTCGGTGAGGGGATGAATGAGAAAGAAGTATAAGGACATTTTCAATATGAAAATTCATAAGAAATTCTGTGTACTAATTTTAAAAAATAATTTAAAAATAACATTTAAAGGAAAGAAAAAGAATGAGCAATGAACCCATGAAGTTAACTCATCATGGTCTATTATTCCAAGGTTGATGACCTTTGTGCTGTGTTTTAATTTTCTTACACAGAGACCTTAAGTTAACGGCTTAGTTTCAACACTCAGCTTTGTCTCAAGACCAACACCAGCATTTCTCAACCTGTGGGTTGCAACCCCTGTGTGGTCAACCAACCCACCTAAGACCATTAGAAAACAGATATTTATTCCCACCAGCAATGGATGAGTGTTCCCCTTACTCCACATCCTCTCCAGCATAAACTATCATTGGTGGTTTTTGATCTTAGCAATTCTGAAAGGTATAAGATGGTATCTCAGAGTTGTTTTGATTTGCATTTCCCTGATAGCTAAGAAAGTTGAACATGTCCTTAAGTATCTTTTGGTCATTTGAAATTCTTCTGTTGCGAATTCTCTGTTTAGTTCGGTACAGCATTATTTAGAATTTTAATGTATAATTTCTTGAGTTCTTTATATATATTTGGGGATCAGTCCTTTGTCTGATGGGTTGGTGAAGATCTTTTCCCATTCAGTAGGCTGCCTTTTTGACTTATTGACTGTGTCCTTTGCTTTACAGAAGCTTCTCATTTTCAGGAGGTCCTATTTATTTATTGTTGCTCTCAGTGTCTGTGCTACTGGGGTTATATTTAGGAAGTGATCTCCTGTGTCCATGCATTGAGGGCTACTTCCCACTTTCTCTTCTAAAACTTGTGCAACCACTTTAGAAATCAGTATGGCTTCTCAGAAAATTGGGAATCAACCTACCTCAGGATACAGCAATAACACTCTTGGGAATATGCCCAAAATATGGTCAATCATACTACAAAAACATTTGTTCAACTATGTTCATAGCAGCATTATTTGTAATATCCAGAACCTGGAAACAACCTAGATACCCCTCAACTGAAGAATGGATAAAGAAAGTGTGACACATTAGAGTACTACTCGGCGGTATAAAACAATGACATCATGAATTTTGCATGCAAATGGATGGAATTAGAAAACACTGTCCTGAGTGAGGTAACCCAAACCCAAAAAAATCAATATGGTATGTACTCATTCATAAGTGGATAGTAGCCATAAACAAAGGACATTGAGCCTATAGTCCATGATCCTAGAGAAGCTAAGTAATAAGGTGAACCTAAAGAAAAACATATATAGACCCACCTGGAAATTGGAAACAGACAAGATTGCCTGACCAAATTGGGAGCACGGGGGTGGGGGTAGAAGGAAATGGGGAGGAGAGGGTTGAGGAGAACTTGAGTGACTGGGATAGCCGAGATGGAGGAAGGACAGAGATGAGAGCAAGGAAAGAGATATCTTGATTAAGGGAGCCATTATGGGGTTAGCAAGAAATATGGCTCTAGAAAAATTCCCAGGAGTCCACAAGAACATCCCCAGCTAAGACACTAAGCAATAGAGGAGAGGGTGCCTGAACTGGCCTTGCCCTGTAGTCAAACTGATGATTATCTTAAATATCACCATAGAACCTTCATCCAACAACAGATGGAAACAGAGGCAGAGACCCACATCGGAGCACTGGACTGAGCTCCCAAGATCCAGTTGAAGACTAGAAGGGGTGAGAATATGAGCAAGGAGGTCAAGACCATGAGGGTTTCATCCACTGAGACAGTTTGTTTGAGCTAATGGAGCTCACAAATCCAACTGGACTGGGAGTGAATGAGCTTGGGACCAAACTAGTCCCTCTGAATGTGGTTGACAGTTGGGGCACACTTAGGGGCCACTGACAGTGGCACTGGGATTTGTCTCTACTGCATGTACTGACTTTTGGGGATTCTATTCTCTTTGGATGTATACCTTGCTCAACCTAGATGTAGTAGGGAGGGCCTTGGACTTGCCACAGGGCAGGGCATCTTGCCCTCTCTTTGGAATGGAGGGGAAAGGGTGGGAGAGTGTGTGGAGGGAGTGGGAGGAGAGTAGGGAGTGGAAATTTGTATTGGTAATTTTTTTAAGTAATAAAATAATAAAACAGATATTTACATTGAGATTTTTAACAGCAGCAAAATTACTGTTATGACATAACAACAAAAATAATTTTATGGTTGGGGGTCACCACAACATGAGGAGCTGTATTGAAGGGTCACATTAGGAAAGTTGAGAACCACTGCTCTAGACCATGGCTCAAGTGATACACTTGAAGCAGATTCAATTCACCCTTGGGAATTTATTTGCCTCTTCCCAAACATACCAGGGAAAGACTACACAGAGCAGATGTGTGCCCAACTGGCCACAGGACCCGTGGAAGGCCTTCCATGCAGAGACGATGGCATTACAGAGCTGTACAGATGCCCCCAGACCTCAGGGTTCTCTGCAGGAATAGCATCTACTGCTACTCTTCCTAGAAAAGACAAACTCACACAAGCTCATCTTGAAGCAAAAGGGCCCTCCGCATCTTCTGACCCTGGCTTAGGTACCCATCTCTGCCTCTAGACTGTACAAGGTGTAGAGGGATCGATCATTCATGTCCATCACTGTTAACATGTGGAGCAAAAGAAAACAGTTAGGAGTCAGGGTTGGGCCATCTGTCCTGTGCACTGCAAATGCTTAACTGCGATCTGGGTTTCTCCACCCTCAGCTGGTAGCAATGTCCCTCCCCAAGACGGAACTTCAAAGTCCAGACACTGCTGGAGTCCTCAGGAAGACAAGACCACACCACCAAGAATCAGCCATCTCAGCAGCCAGCAGGAGCCCACATTCATGACAGCACCACCCTCCATCACCCCAGAGAAAGAAAGAAGATAGCACCCTGCAGGCATCTTCAGAACAGGAGGGCAGGGACAGTAACTGAGAGTGCTGCTTTGGAAAATTCCGCAGATAAAAAATTCAAAAGCATATTCTCCAGTGATAGAGTTGGGCATCTTATAATGTTTGTGTTGTGTGCATCTATTTCTTCCATTTAATCTTCTTAACAGATAAGTTACAGAACCGGGAAAATGCAATTTTCCATTTCTGCTCATAAACCTGGTTTTGGTGCAAAGAGTCAGAGAAGAAAAGGAGGGGGGTGTATATGGTTTCCTTTAGCACTGTGCTGAGCACCAACAGATAGCATGGGTTTCTGAAATGGTACAGGAAAATGTTGCTTGGTGAAGCGCTTATTGGATCTTATGAAACTTTTAATTTTTTGAAGTTTCTGTCTTTATTCCTTGAAGAAAATCATGAGATAATATCATAAAATAAAATGGAATACAGTGTGACAATATAAAAATTGTCTTAGGTATATGCAATATGTTTCCACTTTTTTCTAATTTTAATTTTTAAAGCCTGGATCAATCAATTCTACACTGACAGGATCAAGCTCCTCAATTTGTCTGTGATTCAACACTGCATTACAGGACACACTATCTTAGTGCAGGGCCCACATCTTCCTAGCATTTTATGCTATAGCCTATGACTTTCTTTTTTATTATTATTAAAAAAAATTTAATATGATCTTTTCTTATTTTGCATAGCTATCCCCATCCCCACTCCCTCCCCTCCTCCTGGTCTGCCTTTCCCCCTACCCTACACCCCACATCCACTCCTCAGAAGGGTAAATCAACAAAGTCTGACACTTCACTTGGAGGCAAGACCAAGGCCTGCCCCCCTATATCTAGGCTGAGCAAGGTATCCCTCCAAAGAGAATGTGCTCCTAGATGCCAGTTAAAGCACTGGGGATAAATCCTGGCCCCACTGCCAGTGGTCCCACATACTGTCCAAGCCTCACAACTGTCCCCCACATTCAGTAGGCCTAGTTTGGTTCTATGCAGGTTCCCCCTGCTATCAGTCCAGAGTCAGTGAGCTCTCACTAGCTCCGGTCAGCTGTTTCTGTGGGTATCTCCATCATGGTCTTGAACCCTTTGCTCATATTATTGTTCCTCCCTCTCTTAAACTGGTCTCTGTTAGCTCGGCCCAGTGTTTCTCTGTAGATTTCTGTATCTGCTTCCATCAGTCACTGGTTGAAGGTTCTATGACAATTAAGGTAGTTACCAATCTGATTACAGGTAACGGCCAGTTTAGGTGTCCTCTCTGCAGTTGCTTAGAGTCTTCATTGTGGTCATCCTTGGGAATTCCTGGGAATTTCCCTACTGCCCTGCTTCTCACTAGACCTTTTATGGCTCTCTCAATCAAGATATCTTTCCTTTCTATCCCTCACTGTCCTTCCCCCTTCTTGAGCATCCTGTTCCCTCATGTTCTCCTCCTCTCTCTCCTTCTTTTCTTCTCCACCCCTCCCCTCCTACCCTCACTTCTTCCACCCTCCTGATTTTCTCAGGAGGTCTTGTCTGTTTCCCCTTCCCAGGGGGATCCATGTTTGTCTCTCTTAGGATCCTCCTTGTCGCCTAGCTTCTCTGGGATCATAGACTATAGGATGATTATCCTTTGCTTTACATCTACTCTCCACTTATGAGTGAGTACATGCCATGCTTGTCTACCTGGGTCTGGGCTACCTCACTCAGGATGGGTTTTTTTTTCTCTAGTTCCATCCATTTGCATGTAAATTTCAAGATGTCATTTATTTTTACTGCTGAGTAGTACTCCATTGTGTAAGTGTCCCACATTTTCTTTATCCATTCTTCAGTTGAGGGGTATCTAGGTTGTTTCCAGGTGTGGCTATTATGAATAATGCTTCTATGAACACAGCTGAGCAAATGTTCTTGTGGTATGAGCATGTATCCTTTGGGTATATGCCCAAGAGTGTTATTGCTGGGTCCTGAGGTAGATTGACTCCCAATTTTCTGAGAAATCACCACACTGATTTCCAAAGTGACTGTAAAAGTTTGCACTCTCACCAGTAATGGATGAGTGTTCCCCATACTCTACATCCTCTCCAGCATAAGCTGTCATTGGTGTTTTTGACCTTAGCCATTCTGACAGGAGCAAGAGGTTTTTTTTCAGAGTTGTTTTGATTTGCATTTCCCTGATGGCTAAGGATGTTGAGCAATTCCTCAAGTGTCCTTTGGTCATTTGAGTCATGACATCTACTAGTTCTCATGTTTCTCGGCTAAGTTTCTGTCTGGCAGACCTGTCCATTGGCACGAATGTAGGGTATTGAAGTCTCCTACTATTATTGTGTGGAATTTGATGTGCAATTTAAGTTTCAGTAATGTTTCTTTTACATATGTGAGTGTTCTTGCATTTGAGGCATTATATATTCAAAATTGAGACTTCATATTGATGAATTTTTTTCTGTTGTGAGTATGAAGTGTCCTTCTCCATTTCTTTTGATTGACTTTAGTTTGAAGACTATTTTGTTAGATATTAGGATATCTACCCCTGCTTATTTCTTAGGTCTATTTTATTGGAATATCTTTTTCAAACCCTTTACTCTGAGGCCATGTTAGTCCTTGAGGTTGAAGTATATTTCTTGTATGCAGCAGAAGGATGAATCTTGGTTTCATGTCCATTCTGTTAATCTGTGTCTTTTTATAGGCAAATTGAGTCCATCACTATTAGGAGATATTAGTGGCCAGTGATTGCTTATTCCTGTTATTTTTGGTGGTAGTGTTTGTGTGCTTTCCTTCTTTGGTGTTTGCTAGTGTAAGGTGTGAGGTTACTTGTTGCCTGTGTTTTCATGGATGCGGCTAACTTCCTTGGGTTGGAGTTTTCCATCTAGTACTTTTTGTAACCTTGGATTTGTGCATAGGTAATGTTTAAATTTGGTTTTGACATGGAATATCATATTTTCTCTATGGTGATTGAAAGTTTTGCTGGGTATAGTAGTCTGAGCTTGCAACCATGAACTTTTCGTGTCTGCAGCATATCTGAGCAGGATCTTCTAGCTTTCAGAGTTTTCATTGAGAAGTTGGGCATACAAGGAACTTCTGAAACTCATAAACACTTCCAGTAATATAGCAAGACACAAGATTAGCTCAAAAAAATCAGTACCCCTGCTTTATACAGATGATAAATAGGCTGAGAAAAAAAATCATAGAAACATCTCCCTTCACAATAGCCACAAATAGCATAAAATATCTTGGAGTAACTCTAACCAAACAAGTAGAAGATCTGTATGATAAGAACTTTAAATCTTTGAGTATTACACAGCTGAAAAAAATAATGACATCTTGAAATTTGTGGACAAATGGATGGATCTAGAAAACATCATACTGAGTGAGGTAACCCAGACCCAGAAAGACAAAATCATATGTACTCACTCATAAAGCAAAGAAAAACCAGCCTACAATTCACAATCTCAGAGAAACTATACAACAAAGTGGACCCTAAGAGAGATATACATGCATCTAATATGCATGAGAAGTAGAAAGAAAAAGATCTCCTGAGTAAATTTAGAACATGGGGACCATGGGAGAGGGTTGAAGGGGAAGGGAAAGGAAGGAATAGGAGCAGAGAAAAATGTATAGCTCAATAAAATCAATTAAATAAAAAGAGAAGTCAGGAATAATTCTGATGAGTCTACCTTCATATGTTATTTGGCCTTTTTCCTTTGCAGCTCTTAATATTCTTTCCTTATTCTGTATGTTTAGTGTTTTGAGTATTATATGGTTAGGGGACTTTCGTTTCTGGTCCAGTCTATTTTGTGGTCTGTGAACTTCTTGTACCTTCATAGGCATAGTCTTCTTTAGGTTGGGAAAGTTTTCTTCTATTAGTTTGTGTATATATTCTGTGCCTTTAAGCCGTACTTCTTCTTCTATCCCTATTACTCTTAGGCTTGGTCTTTTCATGGGGTCCCACATTTCCTGAATGTTTTGTGTTAAGGATTTGTTGGATTTAACATTTTCTTTGACCCATGAATCTAATTCCTCTATTGTATCTTCAACTCTTGAGATTCTCTCTTCCATCTCTTGTAATCTGTTGGTTGCATCTGTGGTTCCTGATTGTTTACCCAGATTTTCCCTTTGAAGAATTCCATCTGTTTGTGTTTTCTTTATTGCCTCTATTTCAGTTTTCAAGTCTTGAACTGTTTGAGCTATTTGCCTCACCTGTTTGTTTTTTCTTGGGTTTCTTTAAGAGATTTATTAATTTCTCACAATTTTTTGTTTGTCTTTTCCTCCATTTCTTTAAGGGAATTTTTCATTTCCTCTTTAAGGGTCTCTATCATCTTCATAAAATTATATTGAAGATTGTTTTCTTGTGCTTCTTCTGAGTTAGGATGTTTAGTGGATAAATGCACATATTTTTAACTTATACATTGATTTCATGCTGAAATTGTAATATTTTTACATATTCTATTAAAATATTAAATAACTTTAAAAGTTTAATTTTAGATTTTTCTCTCTAGTGCTAAAGATCAGGCCAGTGTTCTAACACTGAATTATACACCTCCAAACTAATTTTAAATTTTTTTTTAAAGTGGCTGAATAAAAACATCCCAAAGATACCAACATCCAAATCCCCAGGATGTGTGAAAATGCTGTATTAGTAGCAAAAGAACCTTTGCGTAGAGGACAGAGCCAAGTACAGTGAGATAAGAGATCCAGCATTACAAGGATGCTAAGGAGGGAAATTTAACTGCAGTAGGTAACACTGTTAGGGCTGATGATGGAGAAATGGCCACAAAGGAAAGCATGGAAGTGGCTTCTAAACCAGCATTGTCATGGAAACAGACTGCCTCTGAAGCGTCTAGAGGGTAGACAGCTGAGCCAACATCTTGATTTTTAAGACTGTGATTTCCAAAACTGTAAGAGAATTAATGTGTGCTGCTTCAATCCAGTGTGGCAACTTGGATTGAAACAAGTTACCTATTACTACTTTTGCAGTAGCGGTAGGCAATTCATCCATGTGGCTACTGGGAAGTCTGAGAGATGAGAGACTCCCATTTGTCCCATGTTGCATTCTAGAGCACAGTATGCTATGGAATCTGCTCCCTGTTGCTTTAACCCTGTGTGATGCTCGCATTCCCCCTGCACCAGTGTTGTCAATGGCAACCAAGTGCGTGGAATGAAGGCGAATCCCGCTTGCTTCTGATACATCTTCATAACTTCCCATTTCCAGGCTTTGTGGTCTCATCAGCACCAAACTATCCTCTGAAGACATCATCTCGAACAAAACAAAGAACAAGAAAAGGAGGAGGAGGAAAAAGAAGACAATCCAGCTGTAAGCAGCATCTTTTCCAGTCAAAAAGAGAGGGAAGGCAGTCGCGGCGGCGGCGGAGCGACACAGCGCTGCAATCAAAAATAGGCTCTGGGGGACCGGCGGCGACAGAAGCAAGCGGAGGGGACCGGCGTGGAGGCAGAGGCAAGCGGCGGGGTCCAGAGGGGTCCGGCGAGGCAGCTGCGGGGACCGGCACAGCTGGCACGAGGCGGGGAAGGGCACGC
>NC_022017.1:17644026-17680218 GCF_000317375.1 Microtus ochrogaster
ACATCATCTCTCAACCCATCTGGTCTAACTCTGCCTTCAGATTTTTCTTATTTTCCATTTTTTGCCTGTTTCCTTGTGTGTCCCCTGTGCCTTAGATATATTTTATTTTTCTCCATGTCACTCATTTTAATTTCCAAAATACTGTCCACCCATCAGAATCTAGTCTAAATTCCAGGCAGCCTTCCCCGACTCTCAGAAATAGTCCACAAAGGCTGTTTGCACACTTGCCACTAGCCCCAGCACCATCATCTCCAGCCTAGACCAGACATATGTCTGTCCTGAGCATTCCCAAAGACAGGGGCCTCCACCTTTGCCCTAGTTCCATGGACTGTGTCCTGGCAAAGTATGCTGAAGCTTAACCTTCAGTGTGATCACATCTTCAGATAGGGTCCTTACCGCCAGGGTCTTTAACCCTTGCTATAAGAGTTAAATAGGATCATAGGGTGGGGTCTATTTCTAATATAAGATCATGGTTATATAAGCTCATACTCAGGGCCTTTCTCTCCCTCCGTCCCTCTCTCTCTCTCTCTCTCTCTCTCTCTCTCTCTCTCTCTCTCTCTCTCTTTCTCTCTCTCTCCCTGCTTTCCACCTCTTTCTCCCTCGGCCATCTCCGTCCCACTTTCTCCGCTTCCCTGACTCCCATGTCTGCCCATGTCCCTGTGTAAAGACATAGGAAAAGGAAACCATTCGTAACCTAGGGAGACAGTCCTGACTCTGCACTTGGCCTCTAGGCTTAAAACAAGCTCTAGGCAGAAAGCTGTGCTTTCCAAAAGCTGACAGTTCACCCTGTCGACCACAGCAGAACCAGGACGGGAAGGCAGCCTCTGGGCACTTTCTCTAGTGCTGCTCAGAGCTCTACTTTGCGCATCAGGTTTTCTGTACTGAGATTTTTATATTTGTGGGAATAAAGCATTTTAATTAACACTAACTTCAAATCAATCACATAAAAGCATGCATACTAAGGGGAAAGGCAAGTTAAACTGTTGGGCAATCAACTCCAACATCATAGGGTCCTTGGTTATATTTGTAGGCAATAACGGCTCTTTTCTTAATGTCTGCATGGCACTGGCTGCCAACTATGAGAACTGTGGAATACTTTACCATAAATTAATGTGCTAAAGTAGGGCAATTTTACTACCTTATAAGAGATTCATTTTAGCCCAATGCTCTTGGCCTGAAGTTTGTCTCCAAATGATTCATGTTGAAACTGGACAGAAAACGAGTTCATCTTTCCACAGTCATCAGTCCCCTCGTTCTCTAAGACCAGTCAGGTTCCAGTCATTTATGTCAACAGTGTGGCCCCTCAGAGTGCGCCCCGAGCCCTGTGGGGTTCCATCCCAGCGCTCTATCTCCACTTATACCATAGTACAAATCGGCTGTCCAGACGCCCCACATATCTGCCTGGCTGACTGAAAATCTGAGGGTTCTACAGACCTTCCACCGGGATCAAGAACTCACTAGAATGCCTCATGGGACTCAGACAACACTTAAGTAACTATCACATTTATTATATTGAACGCATGTCACACAGCCACATGAGAGAAATCTGTAGGGAGGTGGAGAGGGAGGAGGCTTCCTGGCCTCTTTGAACACACCACCCACGCAGCACCTTGATGTGGTCACCCACATAGAAGCTCCCGAAGTCTACAGGTCATGTGGAAGTTTCATGGTATGAGCATGAGTAATTGGATTGCTAGCTCGGTATTTGAACTAAACATCTATCAGTCCCCTTCTGTGACACCTGGAGTTCAGGAGGTGGGGCTGGAAATGCCAAGCTTTCTAGTTGGAGCTGAGTCTTTCCAGAAGTTACCCTCCCCTCTGACATTATCCAGAGCATGGCAAGAGTCACCACTTCACAGCAAAAGGTGTCCACATCACCTGACCACTCAGGAAATTCCATGGTCCTAGAGACTCCCAAAAACTTGGGAGCAAAGTCCAAATATACAATGCCATTAAGTCACATCAGAAACCATCCTCCATTCATACAGAAACACACAGGCCACAGTATTTTGGTCAATCCACATAACAGCATGAGGGAAGTTAGTGAAAACAATTGTTTTGTCACTATTTTGTAGATGAGGACATTCTTAAAGGTAGGTTATGATAAAAGAGGAATTCAAATTCCTACTCTCACAATATCTAAAATTGTCTTTAAGTGAATGCAGCTTACACACTGCTGGGTCTAAAAGGGATCAAGAGATTTTACCTTAGGGTTTCTATTGCTGCAACAAAACATCATCACCAAAAGCTGGGGAGGAAAGAACGCATTCAACTTAAACTTCTACTTTGCCATTCATCATTCAAAGAAAATCAGGACAGGAACTCAAACAGGGCAGGACCCCGGAGGTGGAAGCTGACACAGAAGACAGGAAAGGGTGCTGCTTACTGGCTGCTCAGCCTTCTTTCTTTTAGCACCCAGGACCACCAGCCTAGGGATGACCCCACCCACCATGGACTAGGCCCTCCCCCAGTGATCACTAGCTGAGAAAATGCCTTCACAGCTGGATCTCATGGAGGTCTTTCCTCCACCGAGGCTTCTTTCTGAATCGTCTTGCTTGGATCACTTTGACACACAAACCAGCCAGGACGGATTGTGTGCTCAGCACCCAGTTTGTGGGCAGAGAGAAGGCTGAGAAGGGTTACTTCCCTTGCCCATCCTTGAGCGCTCGCCAGACTGGTGCCACATTCTAAACTGGAGCTTCTTAAAATTTCTCCACTTAGGACAGCTTTTCCCCATTTTTTTTGTTTGTTTGAGAAAAAAATTTAGATGATATATTCTGATCAAGATTTCCCCTCTCCCAACTCCACCCAGTTCCTCCACACCTCCACACCCACCGAATCCCATGCCCTTTATCTCTTTAGAAAACAAACAGGCAAACAAAACAAACAAGGCAGAATTTACAAAACCACATACACATATAGGAGATTAAAAAAAATTAAAATTAAAAAAATTTTAAAAAATTTAAAAAAATTAAAATCAAAATACAAAATCAGAAACTATAATACACAAGCAAAATGCCCAATCAAAGCAATATAAGACAAAAAATTCTACAAAAAATCTCTTGTGTTAAAGTCTACAAAAAATGTGTTGTGTTAGTTTTGTGTTGGTCATCTACTACTGGGCATGGAGTCTGCCCTTGAGTGTGGTTCATATACCCAGTGAGACTCCACTCGGGAAAATTAATTTTTTTCCTTGGGAAGCAGTTGTCACTTGCAGATAGCTTCTTGGTCAGGGGTTGTAATCTATTCTGTCTCGGTGCTGGGTTCCCATCTGGCTGGGGGGACCAGCCTTGCACGTGATGCCAGTCTCTATGCATTCATCTGTGCTTCAGTCCTGTTGTGTCTGTAAGATGCTCCTTTCTTGTAGCCACCCTAGTTCCATACTCAATGCCTAATCTCTGTGGCTATGTGAATTGCAGCATGCTTGTTGAAAGCTTGAAGGCTTTCAATAGAATACATACAATATTTGTCTTTTGGGGTTTACATTACTTTATTTAAGATGATTTTTTTCTAGTGTCATCCATTTTTCCTGAAAACTACATAATTTTGTTTTGTAATAGCTAAATATTCCATTGTATAAACGTGTCACATTTTCATTATCCATTCATCATTTAATGAACATCTAGGCTGTTACCAATTTTTTGTAATTATGAATAGAGCAGCAATTAACATGGATGAGAAACTATCTCTGTAATAGGATGTAAAGTTCTTTGGGTCTATACCCAAGAGTGGTATAGAAGGATCTTGAGGTAGATCTATTCCCAGCTTCCTGAGAAACCACCACACTGATTTTTATAGTGGTTGTACAAGTTCGCACTCCCACCAGCATCAGATGAATGTTCCTGTTTCCCTTACTCCACATCCTTACCAGCTGTTATTTGTTCTCTTGACGTCCAGGGTTTTTTTTTTAGTTCTTTTTATATATTACAGATACTAACCCTCAACCAGATGTGTAATTGGCAAAAATCGTTTGCCATTCTGCAGTCTGTCACTTTGCTTGAATGATGATATCCTTTGCCACACTGAAGCTTTTCAGTTTCATGAGGTCCCATTTATTAATTATTTATAGTGCCTTCACTATGTGCTGTTCAGAAAGTCTTTTCCTGTGCCAATGAATTTAAGACAATTTCCTACTTTCTCTTCTATCTAATTCAGAATATATGGTCTTTGGTTGAGGTCTTCGATCTAGTTGGAGGGGAATTTTGTGCAGGGTGATAAATATTGGGTCTATTTGAATTCTTCTACGTGCAACCATCCAGTTTGACCAATACCATTTGTTAAAGATGTTATCTTTTCTCCAGTGCATATTTTTTTTCATTAATCAAAAACCAGGTACCCATAAGTGGTGTGGGACAATTGTATTCTGTCAATTATATTTTAAATAAACTCTGATTGGTCAGTAGTCAGGCAGGAAGTATAGACAGGACAACCAGACAGGAAGTAGAGGTGGGTTGATGAGAACAGAAGTATTCTGGGAAGAAGGAAGCTTTTTCTGCAGTTGTGAGCCCGCCACAGAAGAAGCAAGATGTGACTGCCTTGCTGAAAAAGGTACCAAGCCATGTGGCTAGCATAGACAAGAATAATGGGCTAATATAAGTTATAAGAGTTAATAAGAAACCTGAGCTAATGGGCCAATAAGTTTATAGTTAATATAGACCTCTGTGTGATTCCTTTGGGACTTAACGACTGTGGGAACCGGGCAGGACAGAAACTCAGTTAACATGTAGGTATGTAGATTTGTGTCTGTGTCTTCAATTCTGATCCACTGATGGACATGTCTGTTTTTATGCCAATACCATGCTGTTTTTATTACTATAGCTCTCTGACACAACTTGAAATCTGAGATGGTGATACTTTCAGCAGTTATTTTATTATTCAGGATTGTTTTAGCTATCCTATGTTTTTTGTGTTTCCATATGAAGCTAATTTTTTTTCAATTTCTGTGAATTTTGATGGGTATCACATTGAATATGTAAATTGTTTTTGAAAGGATAGCCTATATTAATAGGCTATATTTATTTTTATATTAATAATAATCACTATATTAATCCCACAAATCCATGAGTATGGGAGATCTTTCCATCTTCTGATGCCTTCTTTAATTTCTTTCTTTAATCTCGTAACGATTTTGTTACATAAGCCTTTTCCTTGCTGTCTTAGTTAGGGTTTCTATTATGGTGAAAAGACTATGACCAAGGCAACTCTTATTAAAAAAAATCATTTAATTGGGTTGGTTCACTTATAGTTCAAAGGTTCAGTTCATAATCATTATGATGAGACATGGCAATATGCAGGCAGACATGGTTGCAGACACACCTCCTGTTAATACCACTCCTTATGAGATTATGGGCGCCAATTACATTTAAATAACCACCCTTGCTTTATTAATGTCATGCCATGATATTTGGGGGGGTATTGTTTTCTTGATTTCTTTCTCAGTCTGTTTATCATTTGTGTATAGGAAGGCTACTGCTTTCGTGTATTAATTTTGTTTCCTGGCACTTTGCTGAAGTGTTTATGAGCGTAGAAGCTTCCCGGTCTTTTATAAATAAAACTGTATCATCTGCAGAAGAAAGAAACCTTGACATCTTTCTTTTCTAGTTTTATCCTCTGGATCTTTTTGAACTGTCTTATTGCTCTAGTTATGATTTCAAGTCCTATACTGAGCAGGTGTGGAGGAAGCAGAGGTATCTCTCCTTGTTCCTGGTTTTAGTGGAAATTGGTCACATTTTTCTTCCTTTGGCTGGTGTTGGCTGTGGACTTGCTATAATTGCCTTTATTGTGTTTAGGTATGCCCCTTGAATCCCTAGGCTTTTCAAGACTTTTATTATGAAGGGGTGTTGGATTTTTTTTTCCAAAGGATATTTCTGCATCTAACGAGATACCACATATTTTTTTCAGTTTATTTATGTAGCAGATTATGTTTATTGATTTATGTATGTTGAACCATCCCTGAATCTCTAAGGTGAAGTCCTCTAGTACATGGCGGATAATGTTTTTATGCAACCTTGTATTCAGTTTCAAAGTATTTTATTGAGAAATTTTGCATCTATTTTCATAAGAGCTATTTGTTGGTAATTTTCTTTCTTTGTTGGGGTCTGTGTGTGGTTTACGTATCAACGTAATTGTGGGCTCATAAAAAATGGAAATATTCTTTCAATTTCTGTTTTGTGAAATAATTTGAGAAGTGTTGACATTAATTCTTCTTTGATGATCTTGCAGAATTCTGCACTGAATCTATCTGGCCCTGAACTTTATTTTGATAAGTAGACTTTTGATTTCTCCCTCTGTTTTGCTAAGGGTTATGAGTCTGTTTAAACTTCTTACCTGGTCTTGATTTAAGCAGTTAATCTGTTTCATTTAGGTTTTCCCCTGTGGTAGAGTACAGGTTTTTTAAAGCCCATCCTTGTGATTCTTTGGATTTGCTCAGTGTCTGTTATGTCCCTCTTTTCATCTCTAATTTTTCTAATTTGGATCTTCTTGCTGTGTCTTTTAGCTAAACTGGCTAAGGAAAAATCTTATTGATTTTTTTTTCAAGGAACCAGTTCTTCATTTCATTGAGTCTTTGTATTTTTTATTTGTTTCTTTCAGTTTTACTGATTTCAAACACACATTTGATCATTCCTTACCATTCACTCTTTTGGGGTTTTAGTTCTTTTTGTTCCACAGCTTTCAAGTGTGTCACTGAGTTACTAATATAAGGTCTCTACAGTGTTTTATGCAGGCACTTAGTGCTATGAATGTGTCCCTTAGAACTGCCTTCACTGTCTCTCAAAGATTTGAGTATGTTGTATTTTTATGTTCATTCAATTATAAAAGATTTTTAATTTCTTAGTAGTTTCTGCCTCAGCACATTTTCATTCAGCACTAAGTTGTTTGGTTTCCATGAATTTGTATATTTTATGCTATTTCTGTTATTATCCATATTCAGCTTTAACCTATACTGGTAAGATAGGATGCATGATGTTATTTTAATTTTCTTGTATCTATTGAGACTCACTTTGTCTCCAAGTTTATGGTCAGTTTTAGAGAACATCCCTTGAACTGCTGGTAAGAAGTATATTCTTTCGTGTTTGTGTTAAATGTTCTATAGATGTCTGCTAGGGCCATATGATTTATGAAGTTATTTAACTTCAGATTTATCTGTTCAGTTTTTGTTTAGATGGCCTCTCTATTGGCAAGAATAGGGTACTAAAGTCATTTACTATCAATGTGTTAGAGTCACTATGAGATTTTAGCTGTAGAAGTGATTCTTTTATGAACTTGTGCTTGGTGCATTCCTATTTAGGATTACAATATTCTATTGGTAGATTTTTCCTTTGATGAGTATGTAGTGTTTTTCCCTTTCTCTTTTGATGAGTTTTGGTTTGAAGCCTGTTTCATCAAATATTAAAACAGCTACACACTGCTTGCTTCTCGGGTCCTTTTGTTAAGAATATCCTTTTCCAACCCTTTACCCTGAGGTAATGTCTATTCTTGATATTGAGGTGTATTTCTTGGATGTAGCCAAAGGATGAATCCTGTTTTCTAACCCAATTTGCTAGTCTTTTCTTTGAGGAATTGATCCATCAACAAGCAGTATTTATTGATTCCTGTTATTTTGTTGTTATGGTGTGAATTTTTTTTCTCCCTCATTTGATTTACTGTTCTGAGATTATTTACTCCTTCTGTCTTATTGGGTGTGGTTAAACTCTTCAGATTAAAATTTATCTTCTAATACCTTTGGTAGAATTAGATTGGTAGATACTGCTTAAACTTAGTTTTTTCATGTGGAATGTCTTTATTTCTCTGTCTACTATGACTGACACTTATAATGGGTACAGTAGTCTGAAATGGTATCTGTGGTCTCTTAAGGTTTGTAGAACAACCATCCAGGCTCACTGGCTTTGGGGCAGTAAAGGCGCTGTGGTCTGTACCCCCTGTGGCAGGCAGATGCCAGAAGTCTCACCCATCTGACTTTCTGGGCCTCACTCTTCCAGTAAGAGGAGCTCTCTATAGCTATCTCTAGGGTCTTTCACCGGTCGACCCCAAACTCTTCTACATAACTTCATCTTTTTATCTCTCTTGTCACATTCTTTCTTTTTTGTGGATCATCACACTCTCCACACAGGTAAGAAGGCAAATTTGCCTGAGGGGAGATGTGTTTTCCAACTGAAATCCCCAGAAGAGGAGCAGGGGATGGAGTTGGACAGCAGAGCGTGCATTTGGACACCCCACACAATCCTTGGGCTCCCCACAGTTCCCAAAGCAATCCATGCCTCAGCTTCTGCACCGCTAAAACCCTTGTTGGAATCTGAATGCATCAACTAAGTTTACCATGTATTAAAGATGTTTGAACGTTATCCAGAAGAGTGGGTGGTACCACGGTGAGAGAGACTACCTCATTTACTATCTAGGTTCCCTCAGGCAAATTTCTTATTCACCCTGGGTCCCAGTTTTCTTATCCATTAAGTCAGTATCAAAATACCTATCTCAAACGGCGTATTAAAGATGAAGTAGTCCATGCAAAATGGTCTGGCACACAGAAAGTGAAAATAAACACCACTGCCCTCCCCTCCTTGGAAAGCATTGAGAGTAGAGAGAAGAGAAGCCGGCTGGGGCCCTTCTACAGACTTACAGTCTGATACCATTAGTGTTCATTGATTAACTCAGCACAGAAGCAGTTTCTTCCAAAACACTTAGGCCTTGCTTCCCCCAGGTTGGGATATGCAGATGTTGATGCCTTAGTGACTCATTCTTCTTCTTTTTATGTGCATGAGTGTTTTGTCTGCATGGATGTCTATGTACCATTTTATGAAGTGTCCAAGAAGGCCAAAACAGACATTGGGTTCTCTGGTACTGGAGTTACAAGCAGTTATGAACCCCCAGATGGATGCCAGGAATCAACCCAGGACTTCCGGAAGAACAGCCAGCACTTTTAACTGCTCAGCCACCTCTCCCACCTCTGTTGACCCATTCTTGAAGAATTGAGGAACCAAGGACTTGACCTCTTTATTCCCAAATCAACAAAAGTATACAGTAAAATCATATTAACCACACTGTAAAAGTAGAAAAGTTTGAAAAATAACTACATTTTTTAGGTTTGGTGGGGGCTATTTCAAAACAGGTTGCTCTTTGCATGGTAGCTGCCATACCTCAGACACTCTGCTAAGTTCCTTAAATAATATATTTAAGGAACAAATACTCGTAGATCATTTTCTAGAGCCAGATGCTTCCCTCCATGCTGAGAAAATAAGAACGAGGGAAATGAAATGTCTCACTCTGTTCAAATGGTCCTGCTGAACAGCCAGATAGCAACCATGATGTTGTTGTCGTGTGACATTTTAGGGGCGTGGTCGCGCACTGATCCATCCCACGAAGACGGTTGTGTCTGGCTGGAGCTCGCGGCAGAGCAAAAGGACAGCGTCCTGGCAAAGGCACAATTTAAGCTGAGTTCTAAACAATGAGTAACAGAAAACTAGAGAACCCAGACGGAGACAGCTCTGGTTGGGAAATAAACCAGTGCTAAAGTTGAGAGAGGGCAGAACAGGCCTTCAAGAAATGGGTCCACAGAAAGAAAGGGAAGGATGATGTGGGGCGAGGCGACAGAGAACTTGAAGGCTCTAGAGTTCTACCAAGAAAGTCTGGAGTTTTAGCCTAAAAGCCAGAAGATGTCATTGAGTCAATTAATCAACCAGTTAATCTACTGAATGTTGCAGGATTTGGGCGGGGGGTGGGGGGGGTGGGGAGGGCTATCTTACCATAAATATCTACGTGTCTACCATAGAAATCAAATCCATTATACCACTAAGCAAATATTCTATGCCAGCTTCAGAGTTCAAAACTCCTCGTGAGTGAATCCATGCCAGACAAGCTAAACCTTTTATCCACACATTCCAGCGCATGCTTGCAGAGCCAAACAGGCATTATGTTCCACACGCTATTCCAGTCGGCACATGGGTCCGGCGAAGATGGAAAACTTATTGAGGATGCTAAGGCGGACCACTGCCTCCCATGCGCCCTCCCATGAAAGACGCTTAGATCCACAAACTGAATTTCGGCTTCAAAGGTTCTCAAGACGACTGCGTCTGCACCACTCAACAAAGCAGTCTGGGAGTTCACATGGTGAGAATTGATCATTTCTCACGAAGCATAAACTGTGAAATGTACTTGAAAATAGAGCTTGCTCTGAAAATTAGCATCTTATACCTGGCCCGTAGCAGCCATGCTGGTACAAAAGTTGGTTTTTATTTTAACTCACAACATGAAGACTCTCAAAATGGTCTGGTCCACCAAGCTCCAGAAGTTATCTCTGGCTCAGGAAGGCCCAAAAGGAGGCACGTACTCCCCTTGCTTCTCAATAGCATGCGTGAAATGGTATAAAATCAGAACACGGTTCATTCACACAACTGCTCATGATAAGGTTTGGGAGGATGGGTGCTCGGTACAACATTTCCAGGTGCAAGAAATATCACTTTGAGTCCACAATTCTCTAAAGTCTGGCACCGTCTGCCCCACACACCAGAGGTGGCAAACAGCCCAGCATTTCTTGCCCTGGATAGCATCTCTCTGTACCTCTTACGTTCACTTCATCCTTGATAGGCCATTTTTTTTAATTTTATTTAATAAGTTCAATTGAAAATTTTTCCATTTGAAGAATTTCTTGACACTTTTGGGATTAGGCTAAATGCCCCAAGGTTCTGTCAAAGTGTAATTAAATAATCATTGTTCTTTTTCTCAGTCAGACTCCAATGATCCTGGGGCAAATATATGAAATTCAAAAGACCAGGAAATGTGTCTAGTATTCGGGATCAAATGTCTTCTAGGTTGTGATCTATAAATGTCTATGAAAAATAATTAACTTATGGATTGGCAGATAACTGGTGTGTTATATTCTCTTGTCTACCCTTTAGTCAATCTTATCATTATGACCCTCAGGAGATCTTGAGAAAGAAAGAAACAACATGAGACTAAATTTCCACAGTGCCTGTTTTCTTGTCAAACTTCAGCCAGATCGAAACTGAAGCTCTCAGAGCCAAGAAGATTTCTGCCTAATCTCAGCAGGACAAATTTGCATACTCTCCGGGCCCCATTATTTGCATACTCTCCTGGTCCAGCTTTACTGCATCTAATCAAAACCTTGACCTACATTGCTTTTGGATTCAGAGACAAAGACAGCTTCACAAAAAATTAAATAACTGAACTTGCAATGTATTTATAATTCAGCACTACAGTTTAGTACAAAAAGGTTGCATAGCACTCCCGAAAGGACACTGGATTCTAAGTCAAGAGAGCGGGGTTGGCAGCTTTGCTTCTGCTAGGACCTTGATTCTTCATTTTCATAAATGAAAATGTGGGTTAAGTTTTCTCCACCCTTCACAGCTCTCCCTTGTAAAACAAGGCCTTCTGCTGTCCTCAATATTCTCCGAGCTGTGTTTCCGTGTCTATCCTTGGTTCAGCAGCAATGGTTTAGCCAATGTAGAGTATCTCTCTGTTGAGCTCCAACCCTCATGCCTTCCTCTACCGTTAGTTCCCTGGAGAGAAGAATACGCCTTTTTTTTTTCATCTCCTGGAGATTTGAACAATGCTTGATATGTAGCCTTTCTACAAATATCTGTCAGATAAGGAATAGCCAAAAGTTCTCACTTCTGATTTTTCCAACAGTTTCCTTTCCCTCTCCTTTCCTTTCTCGGGCTGCACATTGCTCCTCATCTTCCAAAGTGTGCTAGAAAAATCCAGGTTGTTACTAGATAACAAGTTTTCCTTTGTCTTGAGGAGTAGACAGGGTAAGCACTAACTGTTGACAACCCCTTTAAGATGACTCAGTGGGTTGAAGTGCTTGTAGGAGCACGGGGACCTGGATTCAGATCACTAGCACCTCAGTACGAGCCTGTAATCCTAGGGCTGGGTGTGAGGAGAGACAAGCAGACCCCAGGGACTCCAGGGAGACACTGCCTCAAAAGAATAAGATGGAGAAGTGATTGCAGAAGACAATGCTATGTCAGCCCATGCCTGATGGGCAAGAACACACATAGATATACACACTACACATACATACTCACCATACACACACACACACACACACACACACAGAGTGATGAGAAGATACCAGTTCTCCCTGATCATTTAACAGAGCCTGGTTCCTAAATGAGCTGAGCTGAGTCTCTTACTTTGCCGAAAAGTAAGTATCACACAGCACCACAGCTGTTCCTTCCACGCCACGTGCCCTCCTGGAGCCCTGCCCTCCCCTATTAAAAAGTGGGATCTATGTTCCCCATCTGGGAGGTGGGGAGACCTTTGTGGTACTAGACTAACAGAGTCCCAGCAAAGTAATGCCTTGTGGCCTCCTACGTTATGAAAGTCAACATGGCTTCTGCTTAGTGCTCCTGCCCTCCACTCCTCTTAGAACTCAGTCACCATTTTGTGAGGAAGGCAAACCACATGCAGAAGCCCTAAAGAAAGAAACAAGCACCCAGCCCTTAGCTACAGTCCTGAGTCCAGTCAGTCACTGGGACTCCTGAGGGAACAGAGAGAAGCCTTTCTTCCCCCACCATGCTCAAACTACAGATACCAGAGGGAAAACGCAGCTGGTGAGTTGGTCCACCAGGTCTGGGGTGGTTTACACACGATGGGTGGTGGCAACAGTGAGTGTTGTGGGGACAAATCAGGAGGTTTGCCTTTCAATTAACTCAAAAGGAAACCTAGAATATATATGCATTCAAGCACTTCAAGTCTTAAAAATATCTCTGGAAACAATAAGCCCTCCTGGCTTTGCCTCGATCAGCCCCTTCTGAATTAAGTTCCCACTATGAAAACTGAATAATTATATCTACTTTGCAGAATTAGTGATGAGTAAGAATAACTATCACAAAATCATGGCGCATAGTAGGTACTCAAAAAATTGTTATTCCTGACCCCACATCAAACTGGAGAAAAATTCCACCAAGTAGCGATCCAGTTTCCTGGTACTTCTCTGTGGATATTGGCAGCACCTCTACTCTCAAGAGACTCTACCACATCCCTCAAGAGTCTCTCTCCTTCCCCTCTGAATCTCTTGGCTTCCCACCCGGGTCTTCTGTCACTTTCTGCTAACCTGAGAAATGACAGGGCCCAATATCTAGGAAACCATACATACTGGAGAAAATGGTGGCCAGAAAGAGTCTCACTATAGCTCTATGGTAGAGAAGTGAAGAAAGCCATATAATGGCTCACCCATCTTCCCTGAAGAATGTGTGTGGGCGTGGGTGTGCAGGGAGAACTGGAGGAAGACATGAGTTGGTCCTGCCTTCCTCCCCCAAGAGGTCTGGACTGGGTTTCAGCCAAGCAGCCCAGGAGATGCTCTCCCTGCGCTTCTGCACTCATGATCCAACCACATCTCTTAAATTGCAGGACTTGTCGCCTGATTCAAGGACAGTTCTTTCCACTTAAAATGCTGATATTGACCTGGGAAGCGATAATTAAGTTTGACAGACAAACTGGCACAACCCAAACTCCTCTTTACTCAGGTCAAAGTTAAAACTAATGACAAGTCGTACCAAAAATAATGGCCTACAGGCCCCATGCTAGCGCAGGTCAAAGACGGTCACTTGTAAGCACAAAAGAGGCCTCCTATTCACTTGGATGCCGTGAAAAATGCTAAGTTTATATTGCCTAATTTGGAAAAGTGTTAGCTGATGCATATTTATATTTCTGGTTAAAAACTAGAGTGTCAAATCTCTTCTCCTAAAGAGACTTCGAGTTGATCAAAGATAGAGGATTGCCCTAATTCTTTTCAAATGTAAACCATGTTTGAAAAGCTAGAGCGAAACCATGCCTATGACTAAATAGCGGGAGAACTCTTGCAATGCTTACAATTTTAAGATGTTTATCTTTTGATGGCGCTAATCTGCAAACCTTTTATTACTGGGTCAAGCCTATTTTTCTATGGCATGAAGTTTGCATCCCAAACCCAGCAGGTCACAGGTTTGTATTTTATAATCTTAGTGACTAAAACTCCTCCCTACCGAGGTGAAAAGCACAGAAGGTTCTGGAGTGCAGCATTCTGCCTTAAATCCTGTGTGCTCCCAGACACTGGGCTTCCAGCCCTCTGGCTCCCAACCAAGGAAGTTGCTTCAGAACCAGCCCGCTCATCCCTGGGGGCCATTTAACCTTCAGTCCCCAGACGGAATCTGCTCAAGTGTTTTGCTCTTCAGATCTAGTTTGGGGCTCCCCTGGCTCTTGGGGGGCTCAAAAGACCCCTCATTTCTTGTGACCCACAGAGGACATTTGTAATCAGAATGGAAGAGGCAGAGTAAGCTGGACCTAAGCACTTCCCCAGGAGCCCAGATCTCTTCTGACGCCTCTGCCTCTCAGCTGAGCTGCTTGAAATCCACCAGAACCCAACTGATTGTCCACGTGATGGGATCACCTGGTGAGGGACAGCAAGAGGCAGAGAGACAAGGTACACAGAGCAGCTAAGAACTTTTTCGGGAGGCTAAAGGCCACACAGCGCCATTCCTGCCTGAGGCCCAAGATCCCACATTTCTCTTCCTCAGGCTTCCCCCAGATTGGACAACTGTCGTTAGAAACATTAACCAAGAGCTTCTACAGCCAGACACAATGATTTTCTGTGACCCAAAGGTCCTTTCTCTAGAGCTTCCAAGCCCTTAGAGAGAGGAAAATTCCCTGGTCCTCAGCCCAGGGATCCCATTTCCAGCACAAATCCCCGGTCCCTGCCCAGTAAAGGACTTTAAAAAAAAAAAAGCCAGTCTCTCCTTGAAGGTACTTGGTCACAAGAACACCACTGACCGTAACTTCCACTTTACCTGGCCCATCACGGTCTATGAACCACACGATTTCCTCCATCACAGGCTGGAGAGAACTGCAGTCAAGTTCCGACTGTGGCCAAGCATCAAAGGAAGGGGCGTGGCCGAGCTAAGCGTCTTTTTCGCTTCCCAGACTTTTGCTTCTGCCCTGCCCCCAGCTGCAGCTGGCTTGCCCCAGCGCCTCCATTCCTGTGAGGCTGGGCCACACCTGAGCTCTGAGAACAGAGCAGGGCTGGGGAGCTGGCTCTAAGACGCCACCGCATTAACTCGCAACTAACATGAGGCTCGTTAGCTTGTAGATGAGTTTTTTTTTTAATTAGACACATCTAAAAAGGACACTAGTGTGGCCGAGCACATAGTTTAATTCAGTCTCCAGACCGTAACTCGAAAGCAGGCTAAGGCTGGTTTTTTTTGTTTGTTTGTTTGTTTGTTTGTTTGTTTTGAAGACAAGGTTTCTCTGTGTAACAATCCTGCAGTGCTGGCTGTCCTGGAACTCACCTGTAGTTCCAGGCTGGCTAGGGCTGGTTCTAAACAGATCAATTAGTGGGCAAACGCTGACATCCGGATTATACACAGCATTACAAGATTTAGCCTGAATATAATACGCCCTCCAATGATATGAACTAAAACGTAACAGATTCTATACCAGAGCCACACAATCTAAGGGAGCCACTCCAAACACTCTCGGTCACAAATGGCCCAACTCAGTGCTGATCAGCTAAGGCGGAGCCTTCATCAGAATTGCCCTGATGCATGCGATGTTCATGCTTCATGGACAAGCCCTGTATACTTTATATACTTTTACATATTTGTCTTCCCAGTTTTATATAAATCTTTGTATTTTACAGCCTTAGCTATTTTCGCAGGCCTTTCCAGCCTTAAATGGCACAGTTATTTCGTAAACAACAATGTTGTGAACCCACTCTCCTGTCCAGGCTGGTGTCTGGCTCCCCAGGAAACACTGCGCCCAGATCCCGTGAAAGGCTCCCACGGCCGTAACTCCAGAGGGGACGGTGGAGGCTGCTGGCTTTGGTCATTCATCTCACTTCACAGCTCTGGCCACCCAGTCACAACATCCACTTTCCCTGCCACTTTCTGAATGGGTTGTGAACGGACCACGTTGGAGCTAAGCACCTGTGTGCCCCCAGCACCTCACGGGCCAGCAAGCTCATCCTCTGCGCTCTGTAGGAAACGTAGAAAGCCAATGTCGGGGATAGTAGGGGAGAAACAAAAGAATATGGCCCGGTTCTAACTAAGGCACTATTGTCCCAAAGCAAAACTGGTGTCCAGTCTCGTCTCCATTAAGTGGGTTGGTCACCAGCGTGAATTTATTGCTCCTCTCTGAAAGAGGTCTCCAGTTTTATGATTTTATGACCCCGCTGTTAGAAATGGTTGAGACAGCATTCCAGCCTCAGGGTGCATTGTGTGGTTATGAATTTCACTGGATTGCTGCCCCACCGATTTGGCATTAACTTCTGCAATCCAAGATTGCTCGGCCTTTCTACCTGTTATTGTGTCTTCTGGAGCAAGTGGGAAAATAACAGAAAGGAGTATAGGAGGACCTCACTGCCCAGGGGAGGATCTTACAGCCCAGGAGAGGACCTCACTGCCAAGGGGAGGATCTCACAGCCCAGGGGAGGATCTCATTGCCCAGAGGAGTATCTCACAGCCCAGGGGAGGATCTCACTGCCAAGGGGAGGATTTCACTGCCCAGGGGAGGATCTCATTGCCCAGAGGAGGATTTCACTGCCCAGGGGAGGATCTTACAGCCCAGAAGAGGACCTCACTGCCAAGGGGAGGATCTCACAGCCCAGGGGAGGATCTCACTGCCCAGGGGAGGATCCCCACTGCCCAGAAGACATTAAAAGAATATAGCACCCCGTTTAACCAACAGGTACTGGGCAGTAGTGGTGTATGCCTTTAATTCCAGCACTTGGGAGGCAGAGGTGGGCGGATTTCCATAAGTTTGACGTCAGCTTGGCCTACAAAGTGAGTTCCAGGATGGCCACGTCTACACAGAGAAATCCAGTCCCCAACAATAACAACATCCCTGAAAGGCATTTGGAGAGTGTGAGGCTCTGAAGAAATTGAGCCCAAGTCTCATAACGAAGAATCTCTTGGTCTCTGCCAGAAACACTAGTGGCCTGGAATGTCCAGCAGCGCAAAGCAGGAGCAATCAGCTGCACAACGCATTAGCCTCTCGGTAGGCTCGATACTGCTCTGTGTTACGAACACGTTCTTCTACAAAGCCAGACAGATAGACAGGTTCCTGTGAGAACTGTTTAAACAAAAGCCTTGTGTGACAGAAAGAGCACTTTGTGATTTTGGCACACAGCTCCTGTCATTGAGGTTCCTGGTGAGCACTTGGCAGGCTAGTAAATCCGCAAGCATCAAAGCAGAGGCAATCAGAACCTGAGCAGGTCAGAAGATGCAGAGGCCCCCGGCTCAGCGCTGATGAAAGTGTGATGAAGTCAGACAGGAATCTGTTCTCACCACAGTGAGGTCACGCGCTTTGACTCAATCCACAAGATGAAGGAAGTGTACAGACCTGCGGATCCCAGGTGACTTTTCGACCTTGACTCTGACAATTGGTTTAAAACGTATTAGTGTATTATCTTGGATGGTAAACTAGAGGGCGTTATTAAGATTGCTGGGTTAAATTTATTCTTTTGGTGGAGGGGGTCTTGAAAGTCAAGTGGAGGGTCTCAGGGACTTTGTTATACAAAGTCTCCGTGTTGGACCAAAATAAAATATTCCAAGTCTCCAGGCTAGCTTTTCCTCTATGAGATCAGGTATTCATGAAGAGAAACGAAGGGGAAGGGTTCCGAGGTAGCCCACAATGCAAGGTTCTTCACCCAAAGAGTAGAATGGAGGGGGCAGAACAACTCTCCTTGTCCGGAGGCCCTCACTTTACAATGGAGTCATGTACCAAGAAACCCACCGTAAGCTGGAGATACTGCAAGCCAAACACACGCCTGATACCACCTACTTGGACACTGTAACTTAGCAACATAGAACACTGTAGAGTGCCCCGTGCTTACATCTGGCACACCAGGAGCTAGAGTGTACTGAAACTACCCGATGTAAAGAGAGATTGGCGCTCTACGTATATATCACTAGTCCCAGGGGGAGAACCCCTAACTTCTAAGTATGCTTCCTCAAGGGACACTGCTTTTATTCCAGCAGAATGTCGAATCCTGAACTCTCTAGAAACTCGTGTGTGAGGTGGGCTATACTACCCGCTTTGTATCTATCACTCACTCTAGCAAGCCATTCACGTCTGTGGCTGCCCTCCACCTCACAGATCGTGCTGCAGAGGCATGCTACCCAGATCTATCCACCTGGAAAGTTCAGTCAGGCCACATATGAAGGGACAGGATGCAGGTTAGCAAAGGTACAGATACACCAGGTGGGGCGTTGGTTGATGGGCAGAGAGGGATCAGGCATGAGGGTTAGCCAGGCAGAAAGGAGCTGCCAGAGATCAGGTATGTAGAGCCAATCTCGAACGCTAGTGCTGTGGGAACACAGGAACACATATAAACGAGGAAGGGGCATTTGGGCATGGAATACAGTAACTCATGTACTAATAACCTGAGCAGGGTACAAACAAGAGGACAGAGGTCCCATCTAGAAAAATTCTGGGCTAAATTTACTGTAAAAGACACAGCAATCTTTCCTATATCTAAAATGCAGGAAAAGCAGTCTATCAGACTAAAATATCTCCTCTGTAATCAGCTGTGGAAGACTACGACATTGCTGATGAATGTCTATGAAGACATCCCAGAATCCATGTTTTTGATTGAGAGTTCTGCTATCAGTTGTTTCTTCTATGATACAAGAGGCGTGGACATCATTGGGTGTGGTAGGACCAATCCCCTGTCTCTTTTGCTCACTTTCCTTGCAAGCTGAGTGTCACCCTAGAGGAACACACTTAAGCCAGCAGCAGTAGAGCTAGGCTGGCTCTGGGGGCTGCGGGTGGAAACTGGCCCTGCCAGGTCACTTTGCTGCCTGTGTGGGAAGACATGGATGCCAGATGAGAAGGGCACCATGTCTAACAGTAAAGACTCCAAGATGGCTGCCATCATATACAACAAGGGGCTCACCGGGGACAGTCCCTGTAGAACCATGCAACTCTGAGCCTCAGTTTACCCACTTGCAAACAGGGGTGTTCGTAATTGGTGCTTGTAAAGCCCAGGGCCTGACACAGAATATGTGTTTCATGCTAATGTTTGATACTAGCAAGGAGATCGTGTTCATCAGGGTTCCTCTCTCCTCTCCATGTCAGTAAAAGTTTCAGGACTAGAAAGTATGATTGAGTTAGAAATGGGACTTTGCAGCTGGGCAGTGGTGGCGCACACCTTTAATCCCAGCACGTGGGAGGCAGAGGCAGGCGGATCTCTGTGAGTTCGAGGCCAGCCTGGTCTACAAGAGCTTGTTCTAGTACAGGCTCCAAAGCTACACAGAGAAACCCTGTCTCAAAAAAAGAAGGAGGAGGAGGAGAAGGAGGAGGAGGAGGAGGAGAAGAGGAAGAGGAAGAAGGACTTGGTGTTCTCTGTGCTGGGACCTTGGCTGATCTGAGTCTGTTCCAGTCCCTTTGAGTCCATGTTACTTTCCATGCTGTGTCAGGACGAGACCAGGTTCTTCAAGGCACGGGAGACATCAGAGAAGCTGGTAGAAGGCAGAGCCCAAAGCCAGCAAGCCCCGCACTCTGATCTAATGCTTCCTTCCCTGCGCTCTGTGTACCACTTGAGTCAGTCATGAGCTCCCCCACTCCCCCCACCCCAACATATCACGGGATTTCAGACCAAATTCACAGTAAAGAAACAACCACAGAAAATAGGCAGGCATGTCTATTCTATTCTCAACCACAGAAAATAGGCAGGCATGTCTATTCTATTCTCAACCACAGAAAATAGGCAGGCATGTCTATTCTATTCTCAACCACAGAAAATAGGCAGGCATGTCTATCCTATGCTCCTCAAGACATGTTCTCCAGACATGAAACATTTGTAGGCTAATTTCAGAAACTCTTTCCGAGGGCATATTTGATTCCATGCCTTCAGGAGAGCCTGCAATCTGCTTGAAGTGGAAAGGTTTGAGGTGTTCCGAGGACACAAGCATTATTCTTAGCGGGGCCTGTGTCCCTAACACCCCAGGCACATGCCTGATTCTCCAGCAACACATGGCTTTCCTTAGAAATGTCAGCTTACTGTGTAAGTCCTCAAGACAGACTTCAGTATAATTACCTCGGACATGAGGCTATTTCATCCCAATACCATATATAGCTTTGGTTTAGGCTAAGAAAAAAGCATGCCAAGAGTTTGAAGCCCATGAAATGATTACAAGGACCACTCCCTCACACTTCCTAATTTTTTTTTTTTTTATAATTCCCCAGAACAAACACATAGTGGTTTTCTGGCTGTTTAGCAAGAAACCTGGTGCCCCTTAAGCTATCCTGGCATGGCCTCTGAAAAGTTTTAAGATGAGCTGAAGTCAAGGGGGAAAAAAAGATCTGGGTAATTAAAAGACACATAAACAAAAGATCACTTACCCAAAGGACTGGAAAGCCTTTAGCAAGGCCATTGTAAATTGTGCTTGGGGAAGAACAGAACAATAAAACACTGCAGCAAGCAAGTGCTTTATTGAACGAAAGCAATCTTGGAGCTGTGTATTTCCCCAGTTCTGCTTCTATAATCTCTTATAATCTATATTCTTTGCAGCTTGACAAAAGCCCTGAGATGTTCATCTTTGAAACCATGGTCTGTTATGTTGTGGGGGAAGCCGTTTCACGGACAAGTTAAAATGCAACCCACTGCAAAATCCATGCAGGAGGTTCTGTCTGATTGGCAACACAAGCCCTCCCTCCCCCTCTTTCTCTTTTTTTATTGCCACTGAGCTGAAGATATTGCTGAGCAGTAAGGAGGGGTCACTGTGGAGCAGAGGACAAACTTACTATGTGGCAAGAGACAAGAGCATAAAACTTAGACAAGCCCTGAAGAAGACGGTCATGTAAAGTCCCCAGAAAAGGAAATACATGAAAAGCCCATTGCCCTTGCCCATTGGAAGGGTCCATTGGTCTACAAGCCTTGAAAAATCAACATAAAGATCGACACGGTCCAGGGTTACTATTGGCTTTCAGTCCACCATCATCAGTTAGTCAACTTATAAGAGCAACACCAAGTTGGGTCTCACCTAAAATTAACACCTTCCCAAAACACAAACACACTCAGTGAAGCCAGGGAAGAAAAATGAACAATAACAGAAGCGCTAATCTGGGGCTCAAGAGACATGTGGGGTGTAAGCCAGAAGAACCAGCGTGCATTCGTGATACTGCGAGCTATGTACAATGCTCTCACCTTTCCATGAGCATCTTATTTATTGATCCCACTATTCCACGGTTCTGCTTTTAACTGGGGAGGAGAGAGCAGATCCCTGTAAGCCTTTAGAAACATACCCCAAAAGTACAGATTTCCGGAAGGGTTAGCCAACCCAAGCCCTGCTCAGGAAATACCAACTCGACAGCTTTCAACACAATCTGATGGTGTGCCAAAAGTCCTCAACCAGTGAGCTAGAAGCATTTTCCAATTCCTTATTGCTTGGCTCGAACTGTATACAGGAAGTGAAGGCATTAACACACTCCAGAGATTCCTAGTCCCTTCACGTGGCAGAACCAGACTTCCCAAATGAAATCAGAACTATCCCTTACTGTGTGGGATTTTACTTTATCCAACAAACACTCACCAAGCCCTAGAATACAAAAGGCACAAGGCGTTCTCCCTGCCCAGCCACCATGCTCCCAGACAGAGCAGCTGATGTGGGATCCTCTCCTGCAGCGGAAACAGGGAGGGCTCTGAGCTGGAGTTCAGGGAGGCTGGGAGAGAGAACACCACATCTGGCCCACGCATCTTCCCAAGGCGCTCGCTGTGAACTCCCCAAAACCTTTCTAGCAGCAGGAGTCACTGTCAATTTTACAGATGAGGGAACCAAGAGCTCTAGAGACCCAGCGTCTTGCCCCAGCCAAACGTGTGTGTTCAGAAGGGGAGTTTTGATCATATTACATCATGGGACATCTAGACATGACAGGTTTTATTCCCTAGAGGAGTCGTTTATTGAACAAGTCATAAAAGACCAAAAAGGCCTGGGCCATTTTCAAATGTTCCCAAGTTAATCTCAGGGACCAGTTTAGAACTGGAGGGATTTACTTCGATAATTTTCGGTCTGTATTTTAGTGTTTCCTTTTAAACCCCCAAATTATGAGCCCTGCTTCTCCCTGTGGAGAAATCACTGAGATGGGGACCCCTTAACTGAGGACCTTTCCTGTTGATGCAAACTGTTTGCCCTTCACCTGCACGACAGCTAACATTGTGAGAAATCACGGACACTCAGGCTCAGGAAGGCCTCAGAAGCACGTACTGGTCTCTATAAAAGATGGCCTTTCACTCACCCCTTCATTAACGACCATCCTACCGACAATCTGCTACATAAGCCAGGCAATAAAATACAACCAACCCATTTCAGAGACCCCGCTGAAGCAGAAACCAAGATAGCTGAGTTGTCTAAGAAACCGGGAGGTCAGCCGGGTGGTGGTGGCGCGTGCCTTTAATCCCAGCACTCAGGAGGCAGAGGCAGGATGATCTCTGTGAGTTCAAGGCCAGCCTGGTCTACAAGAGCTAGTTCTGGGACAGGCACCAAAGCTACAGAGAAACCTTGTCTTGAAGAAAAACAAAAAAAAGAAACCGGGAGGTCAGCTGGGTTCCTGCACCTGGGGAGTGACTCATCTCAGGGCATGGACAACCTCCGACACAGGCATCAAAGCCCTGTTTCAGCAAAAATGATGATTCCATGCCACAGGGTTTAAGTGACTGGTGTGTAATTGAAACCATGGCGTTGAATCTATAAATGTTAAAGATCCCTACCCTTGCTGCAAGACATTTGGATTCTAGCGCAGGCTTGCTGTTGGGGAAGAGATAGATAACCTGACCTTTCTGTTTCTTTGTTATTTGTCAGAAAGACTGAGTGAAGGTGGACGGACTGCGAAGTCTCCCAGCTCAAAACACTGACTATGCTGAGGAGGAGAAACTTCGGAACTGTATGTTTTAGTTGGTTTTTGTTGGTTTGTTTTTCTTCGTTTGTCTGCCCAGACAGGGTTTCTCTGTCTAGCCCTGGCTGCCCTGGAACTAGCCCTGTAGACCAGGCTGGCCTGGAGGTTGCAGAACTGTACATTTTAATCTTAGAGTAAGTTCTATGTTGTATGTAATATCCACATGATCGATTCATTTTCCTTAAACGTCTTCATTCTCTTAGAAAAATAAAAACTCTTCTACTACAACTACAAGACCCAGAAGACAAATACTTATGATCGTATATAATGGAAAAATAACAGCTGCAGCAGCTGTTGCCAGTCAAGGAAAACACTTCATTGTTTCCATGAGACAGGCATCCAAATACATATTATTTAAATATAACTGGAGTGGAGCTTCACGGACTGTAAGTTAATCAGTCCTCCAATCTACACAAACGCAAACACTGTTTGAAAATAACCTGGCTTTTGGGCTAAGGGGCTGGATCAGTGGATAAAACGCTTACTGCACAAGTGTCAGGATCAGAGTTTGGATCCCTGGATCCCATGGAAATGCCAGACAGGTATGGCAACCCACCTGTAACCCCAGCACTGGAGAAACCAAGACTAAGAACCCCTGGATCAAGATGGCTAGCCAGACTATCCAAATCCGTGAGCTCTAGTCTCAAGGGAGAGACCCTTTGCACTTGTATGAGAGTGTATATGTCTATCTTTATGTGTGTGTGTAAGCCTGAGGAAACATTAGGTGTTTTTCATGGTTTCATTCCACCTAATGTACTTGTTTAGAAATAGCACAGTTTCCAACGTGGTCCCATAATGACCTTTACAGATTCACTATTCAGCTGTTCTCTGTCGCCTTTCTTGAGCGTGCAAATGGTGGTGACAAACTGCTACTAGTGCCTGATACTCACTGACTGCCCATAGTAGGTATGCAAAGCTCTCCATGCCCCCCAAGTCTTCTGACACCATCGATTGAGAGGCAGGCTGTTTAACATAACATGACACTCAGGCACACACGCCACGGTCACATTCAAGGATTACATTGAAACATTGGTGGCAAATTGGGCTTCCTGGAAACAGTACCCCTAAGACACGAGCTGCGTAGCTTTTTCCTTCTGCTGTGATCTCCATGTTTCCAGTACCCAAGGGCTCAAGTGCTTGAAGCTTGGTTCTCAATGTGCTGATATTGAGAAAGAGGTGAGCCCAGTACAAGACTGTCATGCAGTCCTTGGGGGCACGGCTCCCACCAGAAAGAACACTGTGCTTCTCCTGGATTTCAGTTAGTTCTGGAGAGTGGGCTGCAATGAAAGAGTAATCCCAGCCACTTCACATTCAGTGGCTTTCTGTCTCACCACAAAGTTTCTTGCTCTCTCATGAATCCCCCATGATGCCTTGTGGTGGTTTGAAAGAAAATGGCCCCCAAAGGGAGCTGTTCTATTAGGAGGTGTAACCTTGTTGGAAGAAGTATGTCACCTTGAGAGAGGACTGTGAGGTCCCCTTTCAAGCTTCACTCCGTGTGACAGTCAGTAGACTTCCTGTTGCCTCTGAGTCAGGATATATAACTCTCAGATACAGCACCACATCTGCCGGCCCGGTGCCATGTTCCCCACCGTGATGATAATGGACTGAACCTCTGAAACTACAAGCGAGTGCCTCAAATGTTTTCATTTATAAGAGTTCTGTAAAGGGAGAGTGTGCTTTGCTTCCCAGCAATCAAGACCCGAAACTATGTAAATCACATCACTGTTTGGCTAATGGCTCAGGCATATTTCTAACTAGCTCTTACATCTTAAATTAACCCATTTCTATTATTTTATATTTTACCACAAGGCTTGTGGTTTGTTATCTCACATCTTGCTTTTTGGGTGGAGACATGGGTTCTTTCTGACTCTGCCTTCTTTCTCCCTGCACTCAGTTTAGTTTTCCTGCCTACCTATATACTGCCTTGCCATAGTTATGGTGTCTCCTCACAGCAATAAAAACCTATCTAAGACAATGCCCACTCTGTCATGGTTTGATGCAGCCAGTGGGCCCTCTCCAGAACCAGCTGACCACCTTTAGCCTCCGAAACTCTAGAAAAATAGATCTCTTGCCATGAGAGACCCAAGCTCAGTCTTGAACATTATAGCTATGGAAACGGGCCCTGATACAACAGGGGGAAACTCCAAACAGGGAAATGCAATATTCTGAAAATCTGGATTTCTCACCTCATTTGAATCAGAATATTTGGCAACAACGAGACCCATGTTTTTCCGTGATGTCAAGTGGAGCTCCCCACTTTATTCATTAACAACTTTTTCTCATAAAGCTTTAAGGTGTCGATCCATTTTTTTACATGACAAGACCAACAATACCAACACCTACGATATGGGAAACTAAGAAAAGTGTTCCAAACAGTGTTCCCTTAGTTATGAAATGGCTCAGTTGATCCCTAAGTTCTAGAGATTTGCTGCATCAATGTGTTTCCATACCCTAAGCCTAGTGCAAGCAAGCACAGGCGTGCATGCACAAGCCAGCACCCTCATACTCACACGTGCTCAAGTGTACACACCCAAGAATTTAAAGGGATGGCACAAAGATGGGATGCTGATACTCTGCTCAAGACTTTCCAGACAGGAGTCAAGGAGAAAAAAGTGACATATTAATTTTATATAGTCTAAATCAGAAAATCAAGTCTGAATAGACACCCCCGCATTGGCAAACAACACTCAGTTAAGATACATCTCTCTAGACTTCCACTTCCCCATCAATAAAAGGAAATTGCCAAAGGTTCTCAAAAACTTTAAGTGAGGGGGATGACAATGTTCTTGCCCTGAAAAGGTCCTACTCAGAACCACGATATGTATAAAGTGGAAACTGAGTGTTGTTACTGCAGAGGCTCCTCACTCCTTTCTGATCAGCCAGACTATGAGGACCCAGAGTTCACTACACTGAATGATAGTCAGAGCTCCTTCTGGTCTACCCCTCTCTGAAACTGTAAGCTACACTCATTTGTAATGTGCAGTCCATGCCACAGAGACAGTAGACATTAGTCGCTGGGGGTCAGATGGTGTCTGATAGAAGGTGTTTATGTATTCAAGGTCTTACTCAATACAAGACAATTTTCAGTTTATTCTTGTGCCAAAAACAGTTTGAGTCCCGAACTTCCCCAAGAGAGGTCAGGGAAAAGGAAGAACTCGGCAGCGGGACCCCTCAGAACACAGGAAGTAGGGCAAAAGTGCCCACTGCGGAAGACAGCATGCAGCACACATTACCCCTTACCAAACCTGCCTCTGTCCACACCTCTCACACACCCACCATTTTCTGTGAAAGCCAAGCTACCGTAAGAAGAGTCTATGCGGGGGAATCCTATTCTAACCTGAATCTCCCACTCCAGAGCCTGGCTCTCCATGCCAGGCTTCTGTCTTCCTTGGAAATGTGTGTTATTTGCTTGTGCAGTCACGTGTGGTATCAGAGGTCATCTAAGCATAACACATTAGCATAAATGGGCTCGACTGGTTTCTTCTACAAATGGAAACTTATTCCGGGGCTAGCACTGAATGTGCCCTTCTGACAGCAGCTTGGACACGGAGACAATGGGGAGCTGACAACCGGTAGTCCTCCTTGCGAACACACGTTTGAATAGGGAATTTTAAATATAAACCACCTTCGAGTCAAGAATGGATTCTGCATAAAATATTCATTGCTCATTCTAAAATGTATTATAAATGCAAAGTGGAATGATTTTAAGTAATTTTACCCCCAGTTATTCCTTTATATACTTAGAGACACCATTTTGAGACCCCATTTAATTAAAAAACTAAAATATGAGTTTTTTAAGGCAGTAATGTTGGAGTGAAGATTTTAAAATAGGCTTTGTAGATATCCAGCCTATAGTCCACAGCCCCAGAGAAGCTAGGTAACAAGGAGAACCCTAAGAGAGACATACATGTATCCCCTGGGAAGGAGAAACAGACAAGATCTCCTGAGTAAATTGGGAGCATGGGGGTGGGGAGCAGAAGTCGAGGGGGAGGGAAGAAGGAGGGGGAAGAGAACATGAGGGAATGGAATAGTCAAGATAGGGGAAGGACAGAGAGGGAGAATAGGAAAGAGATATCTTGATGGAGGGAGCCATTACAGGGTTAGCAAGAAACCTGGCACTAGGGAAATTCCCAGGAAGCCACAAGGATGACCCCAGCCAATACCCTAAGCAATAGTGGAGAGGGTGCCTGAACCGGTCTTCCTCCGTAATCAGATTGATGACTACCTTAATTGTCATCATAAAACCTTCATCCAGCAGCTGATGGAAGCAGAGGTGGATATCCATAGCCAAGCACTGGGCAGAGCTCCCAGAGTCCAATCAAAGAGAGGGAGGAGCAACGGTGTCAAGACCATGATAGGGACACCCACAGAAACAGCTGGCCTGAGCTAGTGGAAGCTCATTGTCTGGAATGAGAGTGGGGGAACCAGCATAGGACCAAATGTGGGTGACAGTTGTATGGCTTGGGTAGTTTGTGGAACCACTGAGGGTGGAACCAGAATTTACCTCTAGTGCTTGAATTGGCTTTTCGAAGCTCATTCTCTTTGGAAGGATACCTTGCTCGGCCTAGATACAGGGAGAAGGGCCTTGGTCCTGTCTCAAAGTGATGTACCAGACTTTGTTGACTCCCTATGGGAAGACTTACTCTCTCTGAGGAGGGAGGCGAGGAAAGTGGGAGGGCGTGGGAGGAGTAGGAACTGATAAAATGAGAAAAGATTGTTCTAATAAATAAATAAATAAATAAATAAATAGGCTTTGCCTAATTGCGAAGACTTCAGGAAAACATAAATGATGTATACGCTGCAGTAGACCAACAATCAAACCGCTTCCCTGCCAATATTGTCATAGTTACCGCAGAGAAGTCCATGCAAGGACTGTAGCTTCTTCCCATTATTGCTTGGCTTGTCTCCTCAGTAAGACTTGCTAATCGTCTGCTTTGTAGAATGTCATGCTTTGAAAGAATACCAAATAGAGGATATCATTAATGATTAAAAGAAAATAGGGAAATTTTGACATGCTGCTTGGCTTTGAAGTATAATTGCCAAGACCTCAAAAAAGTCATAACTCTCATTTTATGACGACTCCACGGCAGCCGCTTTGTACTTTCTTTCCCCCTAGCTGGATTCATTTGCTTTTCTACCTCTTCTCCAAGGACTTGATAGAACTTTCAGAAAGTTGCCAAGATGGGCTCTGGGCTGTGATTTCCAAGGTTATAAATTTGCTGAGCTGCTGTGGGCGCATGGCAGGGAGCTCAAGGTTTGTTGGCACAATGAACAGAAGGAGGCAGTGTGCCAGGTCTCCACCCTGCCGCCTACTGGATCCGCCTGGCCAGCTCCAGCCACTAGGAACAACATTAAGCTTCCTCGCTAGTCATACATGCTATTCAAGGAAACTCAAGCTTACAGCATTCAAATTATGAAGCAAGTTCTCTCCAAATAATCTCACTGCTCCCCTGCTGGGAATAGCATGTGTCCTACAGACAGGGCCACCAGTCCAGCTCAAGCCCAGGGAATGGGTGGGTTAATAACACTTGGTTGAACTTAAGGCTCCACATTAATTCTTTCCAGCTGTCCGTTTATCCTCGGGAAATGTCCTGATTCTCAATCATTGTTTTCTAACTCTTAGAGCAGATTATCTCTCTGAGAATCTTCGAGCTGTCAATGCACGGAGGTCTTAATACGATCGTGTAGGAGATGAGGCCAAGAGTTCTCCAGGTCTAGGAAATTCTCCACTCTCCTCCAGTCTTGCCGGCACCAACGAAGACTCACAGCAAATGCCATCGATCATATTTGATAGCTACAGGATCAGCCTAACAGTTATTGGTTTTGGTGGAGTGGGGGGGGGTTGGATTGATTTTTGCTTCACTTGAGGAATGGGCTTTTTTTTTTTTTTTGGTATTGGTGTTTTGTTTTTGCCAAAGTGACTGAGCATGTGGTACGATTCTCAACAATGTATGTAGATTTCCTTGAAAGAAAACCTAATATGGCGATAACCTTTCTTCACACAGGTCAATGTTTTGAATATTTTCTACTTCTGATGACTGATTTCCATGAATCCACTAAGCAAAATTTCACAAGCCTAAAAAAAATATTTAAAAAGGACATTTTAGCAGCAGACAAGTTAAGGCTTCCCTGATGCCTGAGAACAAATTAAACCTTGTTTTATATCAAAAAAACTTGACAGCTACTACTCTGTAATTTTTTAATATTTACTATAAACAGCATTAAAAACAGGCTCCTCTTCTTCTCCCTCTGAGGGCACCTTGGGCTGCGGTTGAACGACCTTCACCTCCGCCTGCTGGTTTTGCTGCTACTGTTACTTCAGCGTTATGGACTTGGGGCTTGAGAATATAGAGAAGATGCGTTTCTAGGAAACCAACAATTAGGTCAGCTAAGTGAGCCATAGACCCTTCCTGGGACCCCGTCAGAAAATAACCTGCCTGCCCTGACTTCACGGTCTCACCAGCTGAGGTGGGGTTCTTCTGATACACTTCCGTTCCGCGTTTCGTAGAAATGCCTTCTGTTTACATGTCAGCTAGACATTTTTGTTTGCCTCTTTCTGCCAAGGGGCTTCTTCTTCACATTCTCATCTATTTCCCAAAGGGCAAAGGCAACGGTCTCCCTTACTCTCTGCAGCACATCCAGGAAAGCCAGGCAGTTTCCAGGAATACTAGAGAAACATATTTTATCCTTCTAAAAAGTCTCCAGGAAAAGCCAGCATGAGGCATGTTCCTTCTCACTAAGAGGAACCTTGATTGGAATCCCCAAGACGATTGTCGAGCTAACCAGGACAGCCTGTAGGAAAGGACACTGGGGAGGAATGCTGTCAGTAAATGGGAAGGTACCCCTTCCAGCCCCCAATAAACCCGGAGCTGATTAGCTGCTTTGGTCTTGGGCCAGTTGACTGCCAGGAAACATGCTGAGGTTGAAGTCTCTGCACGCCCTGTAGGGGGTGGGAGGCTATTCACTAAGGCATTTTTTTTTAGAGACAATGTAGCCAAGAGGTAAAGTGTCAAAATACCTTCCTAAAAATAGAAGCGTCTCCTGCCAAGGATAAGGGCACAGACTCGAAGGCACAGCCTGTCGGCACCAGACAGCTGTTGGAGCATCTGCCTGCCTCTCACAGAAGAGTATCAATCCTGACGAGCGAGTATTTGGTGAGTCAACCAGTGACAGGAGCAAGTAAGTTAATTATAGTTATCACAGATCATTCTATATTAGTGCAGCAACAAACCTGGTAGCCTGGTCTTGAGCTCTTCTGGTAGTGGAGGAAGCATTCTCCCCTGCCCCCTCCCCGCCACGTGTTAAGGTAATGCTAGCATACTGAAGCCTGCCAGAGGGTTTTTTACAGAACAATAAAGCCGGTTGATTTTTGATATCTGCTGTCTAAATCTTTAGCAAAGCCTTGGATAACAGTCAAAGGTTGTGTTCCTGTTTACAATTTGGAAACCTGAAGAAGAGATGATGTCCTCTAATTTAAAAGGCTCGGGGAAACTTCCCTGGCCAAGTCTCACACTGCAATCACAGAGCTTGGAATGAAGGGCTGGACTGAGTTTGTGGCAAAGACTGCCATCGTGGTTTAAAAATAAGAAGAGAATCTACACATGTGAGTGTCAGACGTGTGTATCTCAAGAGGCTGGCCTCTAGGAGAGGCACAATGGACCAGCTGGACAAGTCAAAGTTTATTTTCAGGAAAAAAAATAACTATGGCTGGAAGGGGTCATCTGGTGTGGCTGGCTGTGCCTCCACCCTCATCCTCCGTTTAGTTCCTGCTCCCACTGAGGCACGAAGAGCCAAGAGCTGAGGAGTTTTTTGGTGCTGTCACACAGCGAGTTGGTGCCAAATCACCATACAGCCCAAGTCTGTGACCCCTCCGAACACTGGATGTAGTGCGAACACGCCCTGGGGTCTCAATGAGAACTTCTCTTATGCGGTGCTAGAGGCAGAGCCCAGGGCCTCACGCATGTGTGCCGCATGCTCTTTCACCGAGCTGCCTTCCAGCCCCTACCACTAAGAACATCTTAAAACTAAAACCGTTTTGTAAAATAATCCATAAACCAAACTTTCATAGGTTTTGAGAGTGTACTCACTCACAGTCTGATGTGTACATTACGGAGAGTTCATTGTTGTATACAAATCGCCTGGAGAGAGTAGAAAGAGAGTCACTAAGACTAAAATACTTCTGCTCATGAGTGTTCAAGAGTAAGGTGAAGCCAGAAGTCGCTATTTTAATATATAAGATCCCATTGTTTCTCCAGATGAAAACAGGAAAAATTGAATGAGCATTTGGGTTCTGACCATGTGATATGTTGAAGCCAGTCATATAGATCTTGACATTCAAACTTGTTGAGTAGGGGCTGGGCCTTAGTTTTTCCTCAATGCGGCACAACTCCCAATCATAGGGAATAAAGCCATTTTCAACTAACCCCAACATACATCAACCCAGAGGCTAGAAAAACCAGTGCCAAGCCATCTCCCCACATGTAATCTGACCCATACCACAGCATCCCAAGCAGAACTGGTCAGAAACTCGAAAAATAGGAGGTTGGGCTAGAAACGAGTCAAGGCGCAGATTTTAAGCAAAATTGTAAATCGCATCAACCACATGGGATTCTGAAGCTGGTGTTCAGGGTCATCTGATGTCATCATTGCTGTGACACTAAAGGATGTGCTGTGGCTGTGGTGCCATGGTGGAATCCCCAGGAGCATGAACATGGAAAGGCTGTACAAGATAGCAGTCCCATGTCTGCCTTAGGTTCTCTTCCCATCTTCCATTCCCAGGGCTTCTCTCCTTCCTGGGCCTTTCCCTTCGACTCCATGCTGCTTCTCCCAAGTCCTTACTGAGGCCACAGTGCCCGAGACAGGTATGGCAGCACGGTTACCCTCACAGCATAGCTTCTCATAGCCTGCTTGCTGCAAGCCTCCACCCATGGAGAGATGATGACAGACAATCCCATACTAGCTGGTTAATGGCTGAAAGAGATTTCATGCTGGGTTGACAGCATCCTAAAAAAAGAGAACATGGCAAATTATCCAAGGACGTGTCCAAGTGCTTGCCAATAATTGTCAGAGTAGAGGAAGGAAGCCCAGCATCCCCAAAGTCAAGAAGACTGGGGAACATGAATTGGGGCAAGCAGAACCACAGCAGAAAGGGAAGACTCTTGACTGTTTAGATCTTCGCTCTGTCTTAAGTCTCTGCACCAATCAGCTGACTTTGTCAGGGAAGCAGAAAGAGTCTGAAACTAAGAAGCAGATCTGCAAGTGTGCGTGGAAGTCTGCCCCTTGCCAGCTAACCAGATGAATGACCTAATCAGGATGCTGAACTTCTCCAAAGCCCAACTTCCTCATCTGTATGTCACTGGGTCATCGATGATCGTGTGACACAAGACATAAGGTATATTCCAAGTCCCTTGCCAAAACTGGGTGCTCAACAGTGTTAGGTGGTAACTATTACATCCCTTGATGGTGGCAGTCCTCACAATCACAGCAAGCCTGGACACTTTCTGTCATCATGCTTCTACAGCAGTCAGCAGCTGCCTATGACACTATGGGGCCCATAGAATGCGAAAGAGCATTTGACCCTCCCTCAGAGTTGAGGCTAGTTACTCGTACTGCCTGGACTGTGTGACTCTGAGCCATTCACTTATCTTCTTGCTGTTCCCTCTGGGTCCTCATCTGAAAGTGGAAGCATCCTCTGCATCTCCTGCGAAGACCGAATCCAGCAGAGCCTGGAAAATGCTTGACACACAGCCCGGCACCCAGGAAATGCTCGATATGCCATCATTAGCAGCATATGGTATTCCACTACAGCAGATGTGTCCTTAGAGGATTCACGCATCTGGCCCCGTTCCTGCCCCTACCTAAAGGCCATCCATCAAGTCCCAGTTCAGACGCCTCCCCATGGAGCAGCGGTGCAGAAAGCTCCTCCTGGGAGGCAGTCTTTCCACACAGTGTCATGTTTGTTTACTTCAGTGCAATGGCCACAATCTGTAATTAGCTTGGGACTGTGGGTACACCTGTTTATTTTCTTTTTAGTCCACCCTAAAATGTCAACTGTCTAGCAGGAGGGAGTCCCCATCCGCCTTGTTTCTCATAGAACAGATTCTGGCAGACACAATAGTCACAAAATATCCGAGGACTAAAAAGAAAAATAAAGAGAAGAGGCTGGCGAAGGGATGGAAGGCCAGGTTCGTTTAAATTATAGGACTGGACTGTAGGATGGCCAGGGCAAGAACTGTCTCTATTCATCTTACCCTCCACGCCCATCCACATCAGAGTAAACTGATAATTAGCAGTGCAGAGGGTGCATACATGGAGTCCACTCTCAAGCCCAGCGTTGCTGCGGCTGGAGTCCTTGAGCATCTGTTCTGAAGATGCTTCTGGGAATCAGTGAGAGGTGGTTGAGGTCAGTCATCAAGCATCTGCCTCCGGTCTACAGGGCTGTGGTCCATGGAGTGTAGCATGCACAGGAATCACCTGGGGGTGTCACTAATGTTCACATTCTTGGTTCTCACCAAACCCAATTCTGCAGGTTGAATGAGTTGACCCAGATGTTTCTGACCCACGAGGTTGAGAATCCCTCTAGTAAGTCCCCACCTTCAGAGATGCCATTGAAGACTCAGCCTCTTCTCTAGAATGAAGACCTAGGACATAAGACCAACTCTGAGAACAAGCAGGGAACATCCAGGATTAAAATGAACACAGAAACTCTAAGCACCCTGAGAGTGACTAGGTTATAGGATCCTAGGAGGCTCTGCAGCCATGATCCACTCTTAAGCTTCATGGGAAGAGGAGGAGGGCCACTCTCCTATTAGTCTAGAAAACTAGAACAAAAACATTTCTCCTGCTTCTCAAACTCCTGGACTGACATTGATTTATTGATAATACAAGTAGTATCAACACCTCAGAAAAACATGGATCCTGACTGGGTTTTTTTTTTTTTTAATGATAGGACCAAGTACTCCACAAATCTTGAAGGGGTCAAAGTTATTCAGAGACCCCCCCAAGATCTTGGTGACTCTTACTTCCTCCACAACTTCCTTGTGTGTGTTGTGTTCCATTCTAAAGTCACCACCAGGGAACAGATGCTCTGTGTAGAGGGGTTGTAGGGAACGCGAGGCAGGCAAAGGACTAGGAAAATGAAGTCGGAGTCCTTAGGCCTCGCAGTAACCATTGCGACCTTGGACAAGTCTCTAACTTACAGGGTTTTCTTAATTGTGCACCAGGGCCATAGCCAGGGCCTGTGCTTTTCTGCATGCAAAGAATGAATTCAATGAAACGAGAGTTTCCATTGATGGAAGAAAGGAAGGAAACTCACACCCTAGCTTCTAACATTTGAAATCTCCCTGCAGTTACACCTCAAAAGCCCAGAGTTGCAGCGAAACTGTTTATGGTGTTCTCTTTAAAAAACATAATTGGCAGAACAAATAACCTTCAAAAAGCCCATTTTGGTATTTTTTTTATCTTGTTTTCAAGAGTACGGGAAATGTAAATGAGATGGCAACTTCAGAAGTCCAGAAAGAATAGATTTCAGGGCAGGGCCTAGCGAGTTTTTCTTTCATTACAAGAGAAACTGTCAGTTCATTGATAGCCTCTGTTTCTGCGGCAGGGGGAACACAGCTCTGTAGATTGAAGATGTTGAAGAAGAGGTCTTCCTCTCATACATTCAAACACATTCAAGATAATCAGTCATCAGATTCACTTCCTTCCAAAGTGGACCGTAAATGATATAACAAAAAAATGTCATATTCCACAGACAGAAAGCCCATTCCTGGATCCAAGAATTACATGGCCATTCTACACTAACACTTTTACTTACCAGAAAAATCATTTTTAAAATTATACAAAATCCTTTTCTCAGGTCATTTTACATACTTCCATCACATCGAGGCGGTGGATCAATCGGGTGGTCTTCGCTGCTCCACAGTTTTCAGGGACAACATTCAAAAGACATTATGTACGTATAAGAGAAAAAGTAGATGCTATGGAGCATTTCCCTGGTCAATGTGAAATGCTGGCAAAATTCCACTCTCTGTTCTGCAGGATGCTGAACCGATGAGCTCATGTGTTTGGGGTAGGATTTAACTCTCACTTCTGTCCCTGGAGGGCTTCTTCCATTCATGGAGTTCCTTCTGAAACCGGGACAACGGCTGGGTTTGGGCAGCAGTACAGGAGAATGTGTAAGGGGAAAGTGGATGATACTGAACAATCCCAACTGTACTGACTCTGGCTTAAGGGAACAATAGGCTAAAACAGGTCATTCAAACACCTTTACGTAGTTGTTCTATCACCCGAAAGCAATGTCAGTTTCCTCCTTGAATGCCCTAAAAGTAGAGGGAGAAGCAAACAAATCTGTTGCTCTTTGTGTATGACCTGGATGATGAACAAGAAAGATCTGGTGACTGAGACAGAGTGACCGAAACCTGGGCAGAAAGCATCAAGTTGAAGGAAAACAAAGAAAAAAAGAAAACAGACTCATGCATTCTTCTAGATTCCAGACAGGATGTTCAAAAATCAGAGGAAAAGAGCCTATGAAAGTCAGAAACTATAAAAAGAAACACATCTCAAGAAATGCTAAAAATTACAGTCTCTGCTTTAAAAAAAAACAACACTACTGAGTGATCTGGGTGAGAAAAAGGAAGGAGTGGGTTAGGAGCTGTGATTGCACAGGCTGCCTGCTGATGAGTCCAATTTTAGAATTTGAATGTGAATGCTGCTGCAGACTCTGCCACCTAGTCCTGCTTGCCTGTGAGCATGCCTCTGCCACTCACATCTGTACCCTGCACATGGCCGAGGGCTGCCCGTGACCCTGCACCTACTGAGCTGTTACTATGTGTCAGGGCAAGGTCCTAGATCCTTTTGACACAATCTATTCTTCACTAGGACTGGCAAAGAAAGCTTCATTGTCTACCCTACTCTCAGCAACTGAGGTTCAGACATGTTAAATAAATAAATTGCCTTAAATCATGAAGCTAATGATGGGCAGGACTGGGATCCCCTTCAGGGCGTTCATGTTGTGCTTGCAATCTTAGAGGAAGGCATAATGGGAAAATGAGAATACAATATGACATCAGCAGAGGACAGGAACCATGGTGAAAGTAGATAGTGTATTCGCACTCTGTATCTCATTCCTTCATGTCTAGTCTACATTTCATAGATGTACAAAACATTATCTCCATAACACAACATCTCTTCTAATCCCCATAACAACCATATGCAGTAGAAGCTCATGTCTTTTGACAGAGGCAAAGAGCTTTGAGGTGGCACTCTTCCGCATTGAGCTGCACTCTTCCGCATTGAGCTGCACTCTTC
>NC_022017.1:17680580-17682583 GCF_000317375.1 Microtus ochrogaster
TCTGCACTGAGCTGCACTCTTCTGCATTGAGCTGCACTCGTCTGCATTGAGCTGCACTCATCTGTATTGAGCTGCACTCTTCCTCATTGAGCTGCACTTTTCCTCATTGAGCTGCACTCTTCTGCATTGAGCTGCACTCTTCCGCATTGAGCTGCACTCTTCTGCATTGAGCTGCACTCTTCCGCATTGAGCTGCACTCTTCCGCATTGAGCTGCACTCTTCTGTATTGAGCTGCACTCTTCTGTATTGAGCTGCACCACCTTGGAAAAAGTAGAGGTTCTGACCAAGTGTTCTTCACTCCACAGAGACACACTAACCATTTGCTGGGAGCCCTGCACTTGAGACATCAGGGAGATAAACAAATGACAGAGACAAGTGGAAAGCCCTGCTCTCATGGAGCTTAAACTCTTGTGGAATGAGAGGTGGAAAACAAAATAAATAGAAACTAGACTGTAAGTTAAATAGCGATAACATAATACTGAGGAAAGAAAGAAGGCTGAGAATACAAATAAGTATCAAGCAAGACAGGTTGCTGTGAAAGGCATCATGCACCTATCTGGATGCAGACTTTAATGAAGTAAGGATATGAGCAGTAGCAGCTTGGGAAGTACAGAGGCTCTGTGGCAGCCCAGGGTGAGGAAGCCAGAGAGTAACTTGGGATAGAAATAAAAAACAGTTGACTATTTAATCACTGGATTTTGAATGTGAGTGACCTTAGAGAGAGCAGTCTTAGTGGACTGAGTAGGTGAAACTGATCACAGTTATGAAGACTTAATTTAATATAGATGATACATCCAAGGGGTTTTCCTAGGGAAGGAAACTGGAAAAGACTACAGTAACTGAAGAGGGGTAAGGGATGTCTAGAGACTGTGTTAAGATGGAGGAAATGGTAACTAGGTTCAGATAGAAATGACCCAATAGTAAAGCATCATTGACGACAGAAGACATTCCTACAGAATGCCCTTATATGAAAGAGCTGTGACTTGGTATGCTCAAGTAGAAGAATGTAGTCACAGATGGTAGAGCACATGGTCCAGGCACAGATGGGCAACATGGCGTTCATCAGATTGTGCCCGTTCCCACCATGAAATGCAAATGGACAGCTGAGATTGTATATGAGAAAGAAGGTAAATAGTTAGAAGAGGAAAAAGAAATAATTGCCCAGGAAGATCAAAAAGTACATGTGTTTGAAGGGCTAGAGTAGCTGAAAGGCAAAACCATGACCCAGTTAAAGGCAGTGATCATGAACTTGAGCTAAGCACAGCAGAGTGGTCCAGTGCTCATGTTAGCCATACTCAATAGCAGAGAACTAGGCAGGAGAAGTGAGTGGGGTTTCGTGAATGCTGGGATTTAGCTGAGAGAACACAAACCAAGAGAGCGTAGAGTGAGTGAAGATGTATTCAAACGACAGACAGTTAATGGTGAGTCTAGCGACGACAGGAACAAATGGACAGAGGCCAGGGTGGCGGCTGGCAGAGAGAAGGTCATATATGAGAGTCAATAGATCAGAGTCCAGTTTCAGTCTCGCTTGTGAGGTATGCAAGCTGCCTAAAAGCACCCAGAGAAAAGAAAAAAAAAAGGCAGCGAAATCCCACCTGTGTTCCAAACTGAGCGCTGTAAGTGGATTCTCATCACCTGGAAATGTTTGAGGCTTTTGAATTGCTGAATGTTTGAAGATCTGGGAGACTGGGGATGTAGGGTAATTGATCAGGATACGTCATGGCCTGGGTTTGATCCCCAGTACTGAATAACTGGGTGTGATAGGTAGAGGATGTAGTATCAGAAGTTCAAGGTCATCCTTGCCTATATAGCAAATTTGAGGCCATCTTGGGCTACATAAGACACAGAGAGAAGGACAGGAAGAAATAGAGAGGGGAGAAGAGAAAAGAAGAAAGAAGGGGCCGGGTGGTGGTGGCGCACGCCTTTAATCCCAGCACTCGGGAGGCAGAGGCAGGCTGATCTCTGTGAGTTCGAGGCCAGCCTGGTCTACAAGAGCTAGTTCC
>NC_022017.1:17682683-17691966 GCF_000317375.1 Microtus ochrogaster
AGGAACCAAAAAGCTACGGAGAAACCCTGTCTCGAAACTCAAAAACAAGAAGAAAAAGAAGGAGGAGGAGGAGGAGGAGGAGGAGGAGGAGGAGGGAAGGAGGGAAGGAGGGAAGGGGAGGGGAGAAGAAAGGACTGGGCAATGAGGTGGTTCAGAGGGTAAAAATGCTTCCTGCCAGATGATGTAAGTCTGATTACCTGAGTTCAATCCCCAAAACATACATAAAAGTAGAAGGGAAGAGCTGATTCCCACAAGTCATCTTCCAAGCTCCACGCATGCGCCATAGCACATATGTTCCACACACATCATATACATATATGCACACATAATCATTGTAGAGAGAGCCCACCCTTTGGGGGCGGGACGGCCTCGGGCAAATGTATATAAATTGGGGTGCACAGACACTGGTAACCCCTTCCTGCTTCCTGTTTCTGGGCATCGTGGGAACTTCGGTTGTGTGAGTGTGCTATTTATATTAAAGTGGTATTATCTTATACCAATTGGCCTGTATTAATTCGATCCGCCTTCAAATCATTGTAGTTGTTGATATAATAAAAGATTTTTCAAGATGAGAAATGAAGATTTGGGCAAGGTTCAATGGAAAGCAGTAAGTCTACCAACAGTAAAGGGAGTTGTTAGACGGACTGGAGGAGATGATTGGGGAACAAAGTGAAGAATCCGATATGTGTGTATAGCCTGCCAACAATTAAAAAGAAATAATGATGTGGAGATGACAGTTAGCGATGAGCTGTATAGTCCTTGAGAAGTCAAGCAAGTGGTCCATGGAGGGCTAGCTATAAAAAAGTGTGGCTTACTGGGTGATCTCATTGTAGGACATGAACACCATAGGCGAGGGAATTCAGAGAGGAGAGAAATCTGTCTAGACATGGAAACGGTGAGGGAAGGAATTGCTCAGTCCCACTCCAGCCTGAGCGGTGCAGAGGAACGGACGTCCGTTGAGAGAGCGGCAGGGGAGGCAGTCTTCCTGAAATCAAAGCCGGAATGGAAGGTTGACCGAAGACGATGTTACCCCATTTTACAGTACTCTCTTGACTTAGACTGAAGGAAATCTCCGTGCCAGCAGAGGGTGGCCCCACGCTTTCATCTCTAACACAAAACTGATAGGCCCCCAAAAGAGCTTCCTTCAGTGATAGAGAGGGCATCTACCTTATCCAATAAAGCAGCTGCTAGCACACTTCTGACCCAACCACAAGCCCAACCCTTTTGACCATTTTCTTATCACTAACATGAGACCTTCTCCTTACTTATCCACCAAAGAAAATCGTTTTCCAATGAGAATGAATCAAACAAAACGGATTAAAATCCCAAGGGAGCAAACCCTCCTTCTCCTTGAGTAATTGAGGTCTACATTTCCTGAAAAATGATTAGAGGTGATAATTAGAAAGGGGCTCGCATCATCCTGAACCTTAAGAAAGTTCTAGGAGAGATCGCAGAATTGGTATGTAGCACCTCCTAAAGAACCCACTCTGGAGGCTAGCCCTGGCTCACTGTGAAAGCATCAAAATTGCTTTGTAATTCAACCACTTCGTAAATACTCTGAAAGGAGAGGACACCGACTCTCCAGCAGTAAACATCCATCCCCCAAACAGTGATCCAGGGACCCCCAGAGAGGAAGATGAGCTGCAGGGATGGACAGGTATGAGCAGTGCAGAGTTAGGGCTTCCTGAGCCAGTGAGCAGAGAAACTGAGGCATCCACCGATTGGGAATAATTCAGGCCGTGACACCAGACAGAGCAGTCTCTGTCCCCCTCACTGCTTGTATGGGAGACAGGAGAGATAAAGAGGAAAATAAAAGCACTTCTCAAATGCTTCGTTGAAAGAGATAAAATCACCATTTTCTTTTTTTTCTGGCGGGGTTTATTCCTGTCGCTGCAGCAATGGCCCCTGCTATGCTCACCCAGAAGGCTCCCACTGAGATGATAAAGCTAAAAGCCGTCCTTTAGCAAATACAAGCAAGGCAGAGAGGAGGCAGAGTGTGGAAATCTCCTATGGAGAAGTCACAGAAAGAAGCAGGGGGGATTCTCAACTAACCTCCTGGCCCCAGGGAACCGTGGGGCTAAAAACAGCATCTTCTCTTGCTCTCCAACATGGTGTCATGGGTGTCACATTCTGAAAACTCTGTGAAGGTTGCTGACTGAGTTAACTGGGTGCTTCACCTCTCACCTCCAGGCAGACACGGCTTAATGAGCCAATGGGGGCAAACTTTCAGGAGCGAAGTCCCAGGGGAGCATCTGTCTGCTTTGTGGCAGTGTTGTGTACAGGACGTTTGCTCCTGGCCAAGAGACAAAGCCATGTAGCTAAGAAGCTGGACGCTGGAGAGACAGAAATGCTCTCTTTGGGCATTTCCCTTCCAAATTTTCTCTTAATGTAGTTAATATTTTGACTAGCAATTCTTGAGTACTTTTTATGGACAAGGAACTAAAATACACAATTCAGATTTGTTTTCACTAATAACCCTCAAGCTGCCTTTTATTCCTGGCAACATTTAAACAAGAAAACTGAGATCCCTCCCAAGGTTTCACCTATGACCCCACCCAACCCAGTAAATGTTGTGGACAGCTGGCCTCACAACCTCTTATTTGTGAGAGCACTGGACAAATGATGCTCAAGAAGGAGGCAACAGCCAGTCTCCCCAGCACAAGCTATGGCCTCTACACCAGGCTGGCCATTCTATCAGCAAGTCTAATGAACAAAGCCTGCACCGCCCTCCACTTCTGCATGCCATACACTCAGTTAAACCAAAAATGACAGATCTTTGGCTAGCCTCAGCTACCTACAGAGTACCTCTCACAACGCAAAGTAATATTATCTGTATTTGACACCAGGATAGCCTGATAATCTACAGGAAGCCATGACCCTCAGCTGCTGCTCCAAACGCTTCTCAAGTCCACCTAAGATCCCTGCCAGGTAGTTTTTGAGCAGTCTTCAAAAGCAGAAAAGCCACAGAAGACCAAAGATAAGATAATATTTTCACTATACTCATGAGATTTTAGATCAATCTTTGATTGTCTTTGTGATATCTGCTAAGACGGAAAAGTATAATTATATAATTAATATTTTCTAGATCTCCATTATTTGCTTGGAACTGTGGAAAGCCTTTTGGAGAATCTACTTACATAGCTTTCAGTTCAACTCTTGTAGGTGTTTTTCCACTCTACAGATGGTGATACTGAGGTCCAAAGCAGCTATGTGACTTTTCCAGTTTCACCCTACAAACAAGTGAAAGCTGTGGACTGGAGGGTTTTGTCCCCCAAAATTTATAATGTGAAGTCTGAGTCCCCAGCACTATAACATCTGGAAATGAGGACTTTGGAAGTCATCGGAGGATGACCTCCTTGTTATGATGTTAGTGTTTTGATATAAGAAAAGACATTGGAAAGAATGACTGTAGACCCTTACCCAACTGTGATGAGGAAACAAAGGGACAATCATCCACGAGCCAGGAAGACACTCATCCGGGGAGTCAGAAGCACACCGTAGTGACTCTAGGCTGGCTCTGTCTTAGTTTGCTTTTTTATGGCTGTGATAAAACACCGTGACCAAAAGGGAGGAAACTGTTTGTTTCATCTTATAGTTCTATAGCACAGTCTGCTATCCCAACAAGTCAGAGCAGGAATGGATGTAGAAGCAGATGGAGAAATGCTGCTTACTGGTTTGTCATCGTGGCTTGCTTAGCCTACTTTCTTATACACCCCAGGATGACCAGAAGTGATCACAGTGAGCTGGGTCCTCCCACATCAACTGTCAATCAAAAAAAATGCCCTACAAACTTGCCTGCAGGCCAATCCTGTGGAAGTACTTCCTCAGAAAGAAGAGTCCTTCTTTCCTGATAATGACCCCAGCTCGTGTCAGGCTGACATAAAACCTAAACAGCACAGGTTCCTAGGGAAAACACAACTGTCTGCATATGGTGTGAAAGTATTGATTGGCTGGCAGATGGGTGGGGATCTGTAATGCCTGCTGCGGGCTGTCTTTGTCTTTTTTATTGAATCTCTTGCTTATCAATATGCCAATGTCATAAGTACTTCTAATTGGCAAGCTCAAAATTTTATCAGAGAGTAGGTACTGAAGTTACTTCAGTTGCTGCGTGTAGACCTAAGCAATGAATCCTATGGCTAATGTGGAGGAGTAGTGCTCCCTTTACTGCTGTCCTTTGGAAGCTAAAACAATGATAGACTCCATTAGAAGATGGAAAGCACCAAAGAGACTTCCATTCTTTGTGTGGTGAGCTGAGTCCAAGCTTTGCCGCATTTTAAAGACCTTACCCGACCCCAAGAGTCCTTCTAAGCAAAGCAATCAGAATTGAAAAGTGTGCAAGCATCCTGCCGAGGCTGAGTGGTCCAGACCTGTAGCAATGGCATCTGAGGGGAGAGTCAGGAAGCTCCTGTGCAGCACGGGGCACAGGGAAGGGATGTGGCACGGTTATGTAAAAGCCAGAAATGTGGGTGGATTCACTGAACAGTCTGGTAGGACACAGAAGAGACACTGAGCAGGCCCAATGAGCAACTAATCAGATAAATGAATAAAATGTTTCAGCAAAGGGTCATGTGGTCCTCTTCCTGGGTATGGCACACAGAATCCTGACCTTAGGTGAAAGGCTGTATTATCTTGAGAACATTCAGAACTGGGTCATCTTCTGCCAGTTCTAGGGAACCCTGTCCCCATGCCTTCACTCTTCCTCTTAAAATCTACCCCAGTGGTGGAGCAAGATTGATCCAAGGCAAAAGTGCTTGCTGCCAAGTCTGCTGGCCTGAGCTCTGAGTTCAATCCCTGGGACCTACATAGGAGGAGAGAACCAACGCCAGCAAGTTGGACTCTGACCTTCAGACACGTGCTGAGGCACACTCAAGTCTACACACACAAAATAAATAGGCAAGAAAATACGTTAATTTAAAAAAAAATGAAAGAGCCCCCCCTGAACCTGGGTATGTGTGAGACCCCCAGAGACTAAGATATCAAGGGAAGACCCTTTGTTCTCATTCCCTCTGTCCCCGAGCACCTAGCCTGTTACTGCACTAACTCCTGTGTTTTCATCCCCTCTCTTCCACAGCACCCAACCTGGAAATTGTCAAAAGCCATGTACACTGACCGGAAGGCCAAAGAGTCACTAAAGGCTGAAAGCTAAACGTTCTCTGCAAAGGCAGGGGCATGTGCCAGTAACAGGCAGGCGACAAAAGCTCAGATTCCCCCCTCCCCACCTTTATGCCTTTCCCAAGGACCAAAATCTACCAAGCAGCAGAGAAAATCCACCACATCCCTGGAGGTGTCCAGATACATTGCATCGGTTCGTTCTTCACTCTTTCCATAAAAAGCTATCATACCCTTTTGAAACCAAGACACTGAAGAGAAAAAAGTATTGACAACTTCACCAGGATCACACAGAGCGAGATGCTGGAGCCAGGCAGCCAACTGAGCTCTTGACCAAGCCCCTCCTTGTCCACAGAAATGTGAATTTGTGCCTCCAATGTCTTCTCACAGCGAGGCCCCATGGGGTAACATCACACACTGCATACAATACATGGTTATTAAATAACTGTTGAATTCAGTAAGCACTTTAAATCTCTAGAATTGGCTGCAAGTGCCCAGGGTTCCTAGGAATGGGTACAGCAGACCCATCCCGGGGCTCTGGTTTGATCCCAGTATAAAATATGCTTGTCCTCACATTCCATTTTGGCTCTGTGGTTTTTTGTTTTATGACCATGTTGCTTTTACTTAGCTTGGGACATGCAGTCATTGTTTGGGCTTATGCAAAATGAAGATAAACATTGAGATCTAAGTTTCTAGTTGTCTGTGGCTGCTTCACTGCAAAGGGTGTTAAATTTAAATTTGTCAGCTGGTAACTTAACAAAGGAACTTGACTTCCTTCCCAAAAGGACGAAAGTTCCTTATCTACTTGGTGAGCAAGCCTCTCTTTGAGATCCTAACTCTTGAGATACAGTAGTTAGAGCTTAGCAGAAAAATCCCAAATCAAGCTAGACAAACAGTTCAGTGGTAGAGAGCTTGCCGTACACACACACACACACACACACACACACACACACACACACACACACAGGGTGGGGTGGGATAAGTGTCTTAGTTCTTAGGAATTCAAAATCGACAAGACTCCATAAGGAAGATCAGGACCAGAAGAAGCCAGGCTGCAGCCGTCATCCAGCTAGGATGGGACCTGAACACAGGACAGTCACAGCAGCCTCAGCAGAGCAGCCAGGGGATGCAGGAGATGTCCTGGGGGAGCTGGAATGGACTTCACAGGACTCCATGCAACCCTGACCTCCCCTCTCATCCAGCTGGCTCTCAGTTTCGAGGCAGATTCCATCGGCTGGATCCAGCAGCTGTGGTAGCCTGGAGGCTCCATCCTGCACAATGCAGCGGGCAGGCAGCCAGTTCTGGGTTGACTGCTCTCCGTGTGATGATTCAGCTCTGCTCTGGAAAGGGAACCATGTCAGCATGGATGGGGTCTCCAGGCCATGTGGGTCCCTTGATGCGATCCATCTCTCCATCTTAACCTTCCACAAGAACACCACTGTCACTGAAAGCCCCTCTGATGTTGAGGATTCATTTAGCAATGGGCAAAATAAATAAAAGCCAATTCGCATAGAAACTGAATTTTTAATTTATCCTACCAAAGCTGTGACAGAGTATCAGGGAAGATTTACCTTTGCTGAGCAGCTTCAGAGAGTTCATCCCGTGCCCACTTGTCTCTATGTTTCTGGACCCAGAAGAAGAAGAACATCATTATGGTAGAAGCACATGAGAATAAGAGGCTGGCTAATCATGACAGACGGCAAGAAGAGTAGAGCCAACGGGAAAGGGTCAAGGCAAGATGTAGCAGCCATCTTCTGTCTCCAGTGATGGACATTCCCCAGTCAGGCCCCACCTCCTTCGGTCCCATCACTTCCCAAAAGTCTATTCACATTTTCTAATCTATCAGTGTATTAAAGTCTTCATTTAGGCAGAGCCTTCATGATTTAATGCTCTTAGAAACACCCTCTTAGATATACCCAGAAATGGGCCACATAAAATTCCCAGGAGTTTCTCAACCCTGTTTCATTGACAGGCAAAAGCACCTGGTCTAGTCATGCAGATCTCTAAGCGCAGCCTGGTGTGGGAAGTTCTTCTGTCTGTCTGTTGCTTTTATTGGTTAATGTATAAAGAACTACTTTGAGCCTATGGCAGGGCAGAACAGAACTAGGTGGGAAAAGCTAGGCTGTGTGCTGGGAGGAAGAGGGCAGAGTCAGAGAGACCCCATGTAACCCTGCAGGAGACAGACGATAGAACTTCCCCTCCCCCCCCATAAGCCCTAGCCTTGTGGCGATACACAGATTAATAGAAATGGATTAAATTAAGATGTAAGAGTTAGCCAATAAGAAGCTAGAGCTAATGGGCCAAGCAGTGATTTAATTAATACAGTTTCTGTGTGATTATCTCGGGGCTAAGCGGCAGGGAACCAATAAGCAGCCTCCTCCTCCAACAGCAGCCACTCAGAAGCTGGGCAGAAGGATTACAAGGTCAAGTCCTAAATGGGATACAAAGTGATTTCAAGGGTGGCCTGAGCAAAGTAACAAGTTAAGTGGAGCTGAGACTAGAGCTAACTGGTAGGACATTTGCCTACGCAGTACGAGGCCCTGGGCTTAATCCTGAGTTCTACAAACAAATAAATAGGAACTGTCATAGGCTCAGTCAGAAATACAGCCCTGAATATTATCAATGACCTAGTATTGCAAGTGATCTAAAACCCAAACAGTACTAGGATGGCTACATAAATTTAAGTATGTCCATTTGGTGTCACACAAATAACTATTTTTAATAATCACAGTAAATAAGAATTCCTAGCTATTTCGTTTCATCCAATATACTAAATGGGGGAAGGAAGAAGTAGCAGAGCATCATGCAGGATACCTTCACCTTTCTAAATGGAAATAAAAGGCTTGTGTGCACGTGGAAGCAACAGAAGTAACAGACACAAAATGCTGACCACAGTTATCTCTGGGTGGTGAGATTTGTAGCGACTGGGTTTTCTTTGTGTGTTCTACAAAATTCACCTTTTGTCAAATTTCCACAATAGGTAAGTGTCTTGGTCAAATACCGATTAAGAAAACAGCCCTCATGGAATAATTCAATATTAGGAATTGAGCCTGGAGAACTCAAGAGGTTTTAGAAGAAATAATAAGTAACAGGTCTTTTTGTCCAAGATGCTTCTCTATGTCTGGCTTAAAGATTTCACCTATATACAAAACTGTAATCTTCTTGGCACACTGGAAGATAGTAGCTCACTCTTGTAACAAATATTTGAGTCTCCACCAATCATAAGCTGACAACTCTCCAAACAAGATAGCTATGAGCTCTAGCCAACCCAACTAGCTTTGCACCTCACTTCCATTCCCTGCATATCACTTTGTCTTCTCTGACTGTTGTCACATACGGTGGTGGGGAGGATGCTTGAATCACCTCTGGTCTAGATTGCTGTTAAAATCTAGGATCAAGCCGGGCGATGGTGGCGCACGCCTTTAATCCCAGCACTCGGGAGGCAGAGGCAGGCGGATCTCTGTGAGTTCAAGACCAGCCTGGTCTACAGAGCTAGTTCCAGGACAGGCTCCAAAGCCACAGAGAAACCCTATCTCGAAAAACCATAAAAAAAAAAAAAATCTAGGATCAAACATAAGGCCAATTGTAGTAAAGCAAATTGGCACGTTTTGATTTTGTCTTTCTGCACAGGAAACAGTGAGAGAGTCTAGCAACTGGTGGCATCCAAAGCTAGTACCAACTGGGCATGTGAAAACAATGCCCAGTGCCTATAGTACACTCCATATCTGTGGTACCCAGCTGGGAGACAAGGCCACCTGTGGAACCTTGAAGAGGGGAAGACACATCTTGTTTGCTTTTTTTTTTTTCTGCTGCTTCTAGTCACCTGAGGCACATCTAATAAGCTGAGTCTGAAGTTACTTGGCAAAGGATCCTGGGAAACGTCCTTTGAAGGGGCAACCATGGATACTGTAGAGCAGTCCTGCAGGGAGGCACCCAGGTTATTGACCCAAAATACTGCTCAAATAATAGAAAACAACAGACACCATGGCTTTCTTCTTCTTAAGAAAAATATGGTGTGTATTTTCAAATCTTCTTCCTCCTGCGATTTAACAACTAACATTTAGTGAAGTGCGTCTGTGTGCCCCAGGGGGTCACATGTAGACACAGTCAGATTAAACGTGGACAGAACACTGGAGGTGTTAGAGGAAAAGAAGTCAAAACCCAGGTCCTAATT
>NC_022017.1:17692651-17693722 GCF_000317375.1 Microtus ochrogaster
ATATCAGAATTAGCCAGTAAGGGCTAGAGCTAATGGGCCAAGCAGAATGGGCCAAGCAGTGTTTAAAAGAATACAGTGTCCATGTAATTATTTCGGGGCATAAGCTAGCAGGCGGCCGGGGTGCTGGGGACGCAGCCCCGCTGCGGTGTATATTTTCAAATCTTCTTCCTCCTGCGATTTAACAACTAACATTTAGTGAAGGGCGTCTGTGTGCCCCTGGGAGTCACATGTAGACACAGTCAGATTAAACGTGGACAGAACACTGGAGGTGTTAGAGGAAGACCACAAACAAGCTGATAGGGAAGGGTTACTCCATCATGGAAGGAGCTTCAAGGCAGACGCTTTAAGGCAAAAACTTAAAGCAAAAACAGAAAGTTGCTTACTTACTTGCTCCCCAACCTCTGCTCTGCTAGGTTTCTTAAACAGCCTGGATTCTTTGCGTAGGAATGGTGCCACCCACAGTGGACATTACCCTCCTGCATCAATTAGCAATCAAGAAAATGCCCCACAGACATGCCACAGGTCGATCTAATGTAGACAGTTTTTCCATGAAGACTCCCTTAGACAACTCTGGCCTGTGTCAAAGTGACAGACCAGGCAAGTGGGGACTCCAGAGGCTCTTCTTGCCCCAGGACACCTTTGCCATTCTTCTTTATAAATTTTAACTCTACCACTCACTATGACTGTTCTTCCTGTCACCAAAAACAAACAAACAAAAAAAAAACTGGCTCAGCTGTCACCATCTTACAGTCAAAGAAAAGTGAGCCATGTTCCATAAACACCATGCCCTCTGCAGCCACCCAAAGAACTTCTTTCTGTGATATGAGCGCTGTTGTTGACTTTGCACCTCCCATTTATTTTCAGCCTCCTGAAACATTCTACCTAGATCCGTGGCTGTAATTGTTCTCATCTTTCCACAGCCAAGACCAGCTAATGCCATTCGGTGATCTTTTCTGGATCCCATTCAATGCCTTGATGATCCTTTCTGGATCCCACTCAGGGCTTTGGTGATCCTTTCTGAATCCCACTTGGGGCTTTGGTGATCCTTTCTGGATCCCACTCAGGGTTTTG
>NC_022017.1:17693862-17707830 GCF_000317375.1 Microtus ochrogaster
TCGGGGCTTTGGTGATCCTTTCTGGATCCCACTCGGGGCTTTGGTGATCCTTTCTGGATGCCACTCAGGGCTTTGGTGATCCTTTCTGGATCCCATTCAATGCCTTGATGATCCTTTCTGGATCCCACTTGGGGCTTTGGTGGTCCTTTCTGGATCCCACTCGGGGTTTTGGTGATCCTTTCTGGATCCCACTCGGGGCTTTGGTGATCCTTTCTCATCAACTTGGTATGCATCATCTTCCTACTTCATTGCCCTCCAGTTCTCTCCCCTCCCCCTGCACAGCTCCTTCCCTCCGGCTCACACTTCAAATGTGGGTGCTTCAAACACTTACATCTCTGGTCCTTATCTCATCTACATGCTTTTGGCTGGTAATTTCATTCTATAATATCCATGTGACTTCCTTGTAATCCATGTCCAATTGAAACCCAGATTTATCTCCCAGAGTCATGGCTGCCTTCACTTACAATCTGCTCAAATCAAAAGCATCCTGTCTTACACATACCACACATTTGCTCGTCCCCTTCCTCCAAATTCAATCCCCCATCATCCATCCCAGTGAAGGACCCTCTTACGAGATTAGTCAGTCGTACACTAACAGCTCATTCTTGAGTCTTCCTTTTGATCAGCTATCAGCCACACCCAGTCCACACTGTCAATTATGGATCCTAATACTATCGTCCCAGCTTCCTGGGCCACACACACACCTTATCCGGTGCTTAACTCAGGCTCTGAAGTAAGCCTGCCTGGGTGTGAGTGCTGTACTTCCTGGGAGGAGTTATTTCATTACTCTGTGTCTCAGTTTCTTTATCTACAACCTAGAGGTTAGAATAATAGCGTCTACACCGCAGTTCTATTACAGACGTTGAACCCTTCCTGATACACAGAGACTCTGCTCTCAGATGCTAGTTCTGATGACTAATGCTCATTCCCACCGCTTCTGAAAAGACTTTTTTTTTTTGACTCTTCCCGTCTAGGATTGGAGCTTTCAACTCCACCCATCCACCCCATACTCCGCTGCCTACGTGTCTGCTTCTCCCACAAATTATGAGCCCTGTGAGCGCAGGAGCTGCTTTACTAGTCCTGCTAGTATCGCCAGGACTGGGTCAGTGCTCAGAGAATAGCTGTTGCAGGGGAAATGCTGGCAGAATGCACAGGAGGATGAACGGCACGGTGATGACACACTATGAACATTTGTGTAAGAATTCACGGGGCCCTCCTAATTGACACATTTTCCTCTAATTTGTTCCTCAAGCTAACCCTACCCAGTGGGGGTGCTGTGATTATTAATTATCTCTGCTTTCTATAGACACCATGCACAAGGTTCCCAAATCAGTAAATAGACAGGCGTGAGCTAAAGCTTCTACCTTCAAATCCCATGACTTCTCACGGCAGGCAGAAGACTGTCGCTAGGGGATCATGAGAGGCGGTTCAGGCCTAGGGTATGTAATGTTATGCTGACAGGCAGAGTCTGAATCCAGGACAAGCTACCAGCCAGTAACTGTACAACAAAGAGAGTGTCTCCAGATCCGCAAAACAGCAGTCTCAGAACTACTTCCTCTAGCTGTATCCCTGATCAACCAGGAACTGGGTTCGGTTGCTAGACAGAGGCTTGAACACTGAATCTAAAGCTTGGATGGTGAGGAGGCTGCAGACCCGCAGGGTTCCAGCTCTGTCTGTTCCACCTTCTTAACCATGAAGTGAGCATAACTCCAAAATGGCCCGAGAGAGTCCTCCCGTCTTACATACCTACAGTCCCCTTCCCGCCTGAAAATAAACAGGACCATGAATACGATGGGTCTCAGTCAGAGCCAGCTGCATTGCAAGACAAAGGAGAATCGAATTCGAAGATAATTTAAAATCAGTTGACTTGAACTGAATTGAAGAGTTTATCCTGTGGGAGCCTGGACTCTTCAGAGAGTCTCCAGCCACATGTAAGAGGACTGGATGTCCAGAATGTGAGGACAGGCCCTCTGCATTTAGTGTGACAGACTCACCCCTACCCCATCAAAGCCAGCAAGAAATCATACGTCAGCTCCAAAGGAGCCGGGGATTGGGTTCTGCCAAAGTGTGTATACACCAGGAAGGGGAACTGAAGGTGCAGACAGACCACAGCCTGCCCCACTACAGTGGAGACCTCAGCTAACCCCTCACCCAGACTCTACGCGTACCCAGAGGAAGACAAGAGATCTCCGTTGCTTTAAGCCACTAAATGTGTGGTGATTTGTTCCGCCGCCATAGAAAACGAATCCATTATGTGCAATACACTAATACCATTCTTCATATACACCAGTGCTCCGGGAGCTAAGGGTTCTGGCTTTAAATCCATGACTTCTCCACAACATTAGAAAAAGCTGTTGCTCGAGGTATCCTGAGAGGAAGTGGAGAACAACGGGGGGAGGGTGAATATTTCTGCCCATCTCACCTCATACACAGTGCAGTTAATCACTGAGATGCCAGCCTCTGTGTGTTCGACTATGGGAAAGAAATACAGAGAGAGAGTAAACAGAGAGCCGCCACCCACTCAGTTCTCTCTGTTCTGAGGAAGGTCATAGAAATCCTGCTCAGAACTTCACCTAGACATCCTAAACCAGATGTACACAGCTAACCTCTCCTGCCCAGGGAGCAGGGAAGGAGATGGTCACCCTTACCAATAGAAGGAACAAGGTTTCCCACTACTTAGGCCTCTCTCCCTAGGAAAGAGTGAAGGGCTGTCCACATGCTAGAGTTCTCTCTTGATGAGGTCTTAAAATACCCTAAGCCCAGGATTCTGTGCCCCCAGGACTGTCAGTAAGAAGCTCCGTGAGGTTCCAGCGAAGTCCCCGTCTGCCTGCCGCTCTTCCCGCTGGGATCCATGACCATTGTCCTTCCCTCGTTTCCTCTCCTGTGACTTCAAACACCAGTATTGGTCACACCACAGGCGTTGACACCCCACCCCAGAAGGGAAAAGCTTTACAGCTTGGTAATAGGGTTTTGTTTTAACAGAGGTGGGGGAGGGGGGGACGGTGATGAGAAAAAGTGAACAGTGGGGAAAGAGGAAATGCTGACTCTATAGAGAACCTGTAACTTGGAGCTAGTGAGGCCAACAGCCAGACAAGGAAAGGAGAGGAAAAGATCTTAGTGACGTCCCCAGAAGCCAACGTAGGCAGACTGCAGTTAGAAGGTACTTGCAGGTGAGGACTGAAGAATTCACACCCCATAGGAGTTCTTCCCGAAGAAACTAGAGACCCGAGTGCTGGAAGAGCTCAAAGGAAACGGTCCATCAGTCACACCCGGCAGTACCAAGAACCCCTCTGTTCTGCAGCAGAAGAGATGGAACCAGAGATCATGCTGTAGAGAAACAAAAGGAGGCAGGAAGCTCAGGAGTTCATTCGTGTGTAGAATTGTGAATGCTACCAACTGTGCTTCATCGCTCCACGGGCTGCAGCATTGTCGATGAACGAGAGTTATCATGGTTCCATCAATTGCAGACCAGCACAGCCCTGGCCACTAATGGCAAGAAGCTAGATTTTTTTCACACTTCCTGGTCTTTGGTGATCTAATGACCCTAGTTCCTTTAGCTCCACTTATTCCCTTCAAGAAGTAAATACCTTCCATGTGGCAAAGCCTGCCTTCGCCTACCTGCAAGAATTCCACTGGTGCTAGCTTTTCATAGGTCTGATACGGCATGCTGAGATTTTCAATGTCTTCATGAAGCTCTCACATGTTATTTCCATGTGTACACGTCACTGGGCAGACAGTAAATGATGGCAATACAGAACACAGGAAGGAATTACAAAGACCCGTAAAGTCCAAGCCTTTCCAATAATTTTATAGACAATTCCCCACAGCAAAAGCACAACTAGAAAACAAAACAAAACAATCAAACAAACAAACAAACAAAAACAGCCAGAGAGTATTTTGAATGTAGGTTCTAGAGAGAGCAAGAGTTTGAAAGCAAATCCAATACTTAGGAACCTAGGTCAGCAGCGTGGTCCATTATCAAAGCCGAGGGCACTTACCTATAAATGGCAATAGCAACAGCATCCACCTGAGAGGGCTCTTTGAGAACCCAATGAAGTAATAATGCCTTCGAGCTCTCAGCACAGTGTCTGGTGTAACAGACACTTCCTATTGCTCTCAGAGCTGCCTCAATTCCTTTTCTGCTATTATTCCCAAGTGCTAAGCTCATTTCCTTCGATGTAAACCCACAGGCCTCAGCAATACCCACCAGCCCACATGTATTCCTGAAACCTGAAGGCATCTCACAAACAGTGTTCCCAGCCAAGGCTGTACAACCAAGAATGCACAAGCCCCTCTGGGCAGCAACGGCATGAATAAATATACTTAATTGAAAACCAATGGCCTATTCAAACCTAGTCATTGATTGAGAGGCAAATTTAGGGCCAAATCTGTGAAGAGTTTGTAAGGTTCAAAACCATTTCCCAAATCTGTTATTTACAGACCCAACTCTGACCTGAGCCTGGAAGCCATGTGTCTTGACTCTGCATACTTTTGGCACTATTTCAGGCTGCCTTATGGAATTCAACAAGAATTTCCTGAGAAACCACACTAGGGGTTATGAAGGAGAACAAGATGGTGGTCCTGCCAAGAATGGCACAGGAACCTCTTCAGGGAAACAGGAATTCATGGTGCTAAGACTCTGAACAGAGTGCCAACAGTGTGCTAAGGGCTGTAAGTATTGCTTCTATTTCCTGAAGCTTCCATTGGGGGAAAGTGGGATTGCTTCTAGAGTTCAGACGGTGGTAAGTGATGAAAGATGGTCGGGATAGACGAAATCATGTTGGCACATGTTCAGATGTTGAGAAGGAGACAGGAGATGAAGAAGGAAGAGAGATGGAGAGACCGAGAAAGAAACCTCAAAAATGGAACATATAAACAATAAAGCCGAACTATGATACACCGGGGTTCAGAAAAAGCCAATTGCTGAGAAGGCCATGTACCATTACAAGGTGGTGCAATCCTTGTAATGGCACAACACCCGCTGCTGTCTCCACCCAAGTCTCAGACCATCTGCCTTGGAACCTGCTATGAACTCTCAAAACAAGAATGGCAGGAAAGGAAACAGTAAGAGCAGTTCTTATGGGGGAAATCCCTCTCTGAAGACAACCCCATTCCTGTGGGGAATAGAATCGAGCAGGGATAGACCAGTCTCCTCACAAGCTGAGGAGGTAAGATGGTGGTTGACACCATTGTTTCTGAGCCTACTTTAGAAGAAAAATGAGCTTCCACGTTCCTAAGTCTCTGCTCGGCTCTGAAGTTGCAGTCAGCATTAACCACAACTTTCTATCAGGCTGAGAGGGTAATGGAGCAATAGAAACTACACTGTTCCAATTTCCTCTACAACCCTGATAGCTTTGGAGTCAATGAATCATCCTGTCTTGCTCTGGTTGGCTGTGTAATAAATCACCCCCCAAACTCGATGGCCTGAAGCAAATTTTACTGCAATCATAGGTTCTGGTGAGTTAGAAATGGGGAGATAGTATATTGGACATGGTACATCTCTGCTCCATGCACCCTGGAGCCAGAGCTGGACACACTCAAGGCTGGAGGATGGAATCATTGGGAGGTCTCAACACTCTGGGATGATGTTGCCTGTCAGCTGAGACATTAGAGTGTGGCCATCACAGGGGGCAGTGGGAGAACCTGTACCTGCTCCCTGCTTCTCATAGGAGGAGTCCTCGTGTTAATAAAACTAAGTTCTAAGTATGCCAGCAGAAGGGAGCAAGCCAAAAGATAGTACAACCAGTCAACAAGGTGTGAGGGCCAGCCAAATTCCAAGATCACACTACAGGAACATTTGTGGGCTGAGAGAGAAATCTCATCAATTACCCATTCCAAAGAGTATCATATCCTGCATCCTCCACCCACTTGCTTAAAACCTCCACCAAAGAAGGCTTGGTTTCCATTTAAACATCAAATAAAGCAGTATTCAAACCATACCCCACATTTTTCAGACCTTCATGGCATCTAAAATAACCCTTTGCAGTAATTTTTCTCACACCATTCTACACATGAAAAAAACAATAAAAGACACTACATGAGCTCAGCAAAGGCACCTGGAGATTAAAGGTTGACTTGGAGTTTGAGCTCAGGATTTCAGGTTCCTAAGCCTACATTATTTTTACAACCTCTCTCCCTTGAAGTAAGTGATGACAGGCTTGTCCAATGGTTGGTGACAAACACACATGTGGCAATTAATTTATAAAAATGAATGTGTAAATTATTCCAAAGTCATTTAAACAGTCATAATTCCAAAACTCATGGCAAGAATCATTCCCTTGCTTTAATGAAGTCTAAGGAAACAGAACAGTGATGAATGAGATTAACATCGATGACCAAGAACATCTCCTTACAATTGAGCCCAAAGGAACTTAAGAGCAGAGAACTCTGTGGCCTCCAGCATGGAGCTACTCAACCAGTGCTAAGAAACCTGTGAGGCTCACCAGGCCTTGGCACTGTGAAATAGAATGCAAATCATTCTCAAGTGTGGGTGGATCCAGACCTTGCCATGTGGTGCTTGTGGTGGTCATTTTATTTCCTGATTTCCTTTACTAATAACATAAAGCTAACACACACATTCCCAATTACAATGTAGATAACTATCCTTCTCACCATGTACTAAGGAGCTGGATTTTACCCTTGATTCTTATATGTTTTTGTTCAGCTCCAGAATATTGATGAAAGTGTTATGCCTAACCTAGAATGTGCACAGTCTCTTCTCTGCTCTTTTCATCACTGCTTCCAACATTATCCCCAGAGTCATAGGATCAAACATGCCAGGAAAACCATCTAGTAATCTTGAATCCTTTTCATTAAACCTTTCATGGAAGTCAAGTCTCTGAATATTTTTTCAACTCAATGACACTGCACAGTGAAAAATGATTTAACCATTTAAGGCATTGTTTCTCAACCTTCCTAATGCTGAGACCCTTTAAAACAGCACCTCATGTTGTTGTAGTGACCCCCCAACCATAAAAATTATTTCATTGCTACTTTATAACTGCAATTTTGCTACTGCTTTGAATTGTAATGTAAATATTTGATATTCAGGATATCTGATATGTGACCTTGTTGCTATGAAGAAACACCATGATCACATCCACTCTTATACAGAAAAATATTTAATTGGAGTAGCTTAGATTTTCAGAGGTTTAGTCCATTATCATGGTGCAATATGGTGGTGTGCAAGCAGGCATGGTGCTAGAGAAGGAGCTTAGACAGACCACTTCCCTTGAGTAGCATGCAACAGGAAGTGGTCTGTCTCACTAAGGGTAGCTTGAGCATATATGAGACCCCAAAGCACACTTCCACAGTGACACATTTCCTCCCACAAAGTCATACCTACCCCAACAAAGCCACCACTTCTCAAGAGTGCCATTCTGTATGAGTTTATGGGGGCCAATTACATTCAAGTTACCACAAACCTTCAGGGGCCATGACCCACAGGTTGAGAACCAGTTCTTAAAGTTTCCACCATTGCCTTTAAAGTGTAGTAAAGGGATTAACAAGCAAAGGACATTCTTTCCTCAAAATCTCTATGAAATGGCACAGGCAGAAGCAAACTAAAAATCTTCTGTATCAGTTAAGTGTAAATCAACATGGAAGAAGGGCATTTAGAGTTCTGGACTGCAACTACTTTTCCCTAAAACTTTGCCTTTCAGTAACCTTGCTTTTCCTCTAAAAGCCTATAATGTTAAAGAGGCTGAATGATGGCCATTTATATCATTTCAGTATTTATAAATCTGTCCTAGATAGGTGCCAGAGAACAGAGACCAATTCAGTTCACATAATTCAATACGATTCTCTTTATTTTTCAGTTGAATAGAGAAATAGTCACTCCAGGGACTGCAATCTCCGGTTTAAAGCGGGCCATTAATGATTTACAAGGGCAACTTTTTTTTCTGAAGGAAGAGAGATACAGTTTTGCATGGGTTGTCTTCAGGGCTGGCTTTTAGAACATTGATATGAGAAGTTGTAAAATATTGTTCTTACACAGAACAGGCTTTGACCTCTCCTGGGGCATCCTGGCCTCTTTGCAGTCTCCTCTTCACTTCCTTCTTTAATTACTTCTTTAACTGCAGCCCCTACCCTTGCTACTCTTCCCCCAAGCCCCTCTGGGCTTGAGTTTGAATCTTCAGTCCACCCCCTTTGGTTACTACATGTGATTTATGGGATATATACCACAGACAGTCGCAACACTGCCTATTAAGGCCCAGGTCCCTTATTATTCATGTCATAGTCTGCCTACCTGGCTTCTCTCACTTCAGGAAGAGTCTAGTAACTGTTTTATACATAGATAAGTAACAAATTAGACCAAGGGCTGATATAGCTCCTTGTCTGGATGTAGACTTTAAACTCTGCTTCGAAACAATACCCAGCGTCAGCAAAGGCTGAGCAGCCCACCCCAGTACATGTCCCATACTTCTTCTCTTATGCATAAACTACTGTCATTCAATATGTATGTACTGCGGAGAGCTGTGCAAGTGGACAATTACACAAGACTACTACTTCTTCCGGACACTCACTAAACTCCCAGCACCTAAGAGATATTGTTGGGCTCCAGTTGCTATTCAGTAAACTGATGTTGCCCTTAGCTTTCCATATGAACAGGATGTATACATCCCTAATTCGATGGCCCCAGCATGCCTGATAGGAAGAGTAGTAGAAACGGAGGAACCGACCAGGTGTGGCAGTACGTGTCTATAATCCCAGTACTGGGAAGGTAGGGCCAAGAGGATCAGGAGTCCAGGCCTGATCCCCGGCTAAATCACAAGTTCAAAGCCAACCAGAGCTAAAAGAGACCCTTCCAATAAATTAAGTAAATAAGAAGACGTGAACAAGTAAATATATTATACAAGAAAAGATACACATATAATTGATGTGGGAGTCCCCACTGTGTGCTGTGATTACTATTAATGAATAAAGAAACTGCTTTGGACCTATAGCAAGGCAGAACTTAGGTAGACAGGGAAAGTTAGACTGAATGCTGAGAAGTAGGAAGGCGGAGTCAGAGAGAAAGCAATGGAACCACCACCAGAGTCAGACATGCCAAAATTTTGCCGGTAGGCCACTGCCATGTGGTGATACACAGATTAATGAAGATGGGTTAAATTCATATGTAAGAGTTAGCCACTAAAAAGCTAGAGCTAATGGGCCAAGCAGTGACTTAATTAATACAGTTTCTGTGTGGTTATTTTGGTTCTGGGCAGCCAGGACAAACAAGCAGGCCCTCCTCCTACATATAATGCCCTTCAAGAGAGAAGATTGCAGTAGAAAGCTACCAGTAGACTAAGAGCAGTAAATACAGAAAACTGGACATGCTCTTGGACCTCACGTTTTTCTGGCATACGTCCCTCTGAGAAGCTGAGAGAGAAATGAAGAATGGGAAGACAGACACACCCACTGGTGGGGGAACACTCATGACATAAACATGAACTGGGCAGGCGTGTGTTATTTCTTCCCAAGGTTGCTCTCAGCTTGGCAGTGTGGCACCATCTCCCCAGTCACGGCTTCGAGCCAATTTCACCTCAGCGGCTAACATCTGCAACATCTGGAAAATGATTTAGAGCATGCGAAGACAAGATCCCCTTAATGAAGAGAACTCCCCGTTCAACTTATCTATGTTACATTCTGAATCCTAGTTCAGTATGCAACCTCTTCACAATGGGGGAGGGGAGCAAAGGAGGAGGGGAAAGAGAGGCATCAGGGGAGAGGGGGAAGAGAGCATTTGAGAATTATGAAGAAACTGGACATTGGTGGCATATGCCTTTAATCCCAGCACTCAGGAGGCAGAGGCAGGCGGATCTCTGAGTCTGAGGCAAGCCTGGTCTACAAAAGCTAGTAGTTCCAGAACCCGCACTGAGGGAAATGCATGTTGAGCTGAACTTCCGTAAATGGCTTAGGGGTATCTCGCGTTTAGTTGCCACCCTGTCTGCTGTGTGACTTTAGGTAAGTCATTTGCTCTCTCTGCGCTTAGTTCTCGTCCCTTAAAACAGACGCTCATGGAATTTAATAAATTGCTCATCAAATGTCTGATGTGAATCAAATAATAACTAATTCACGTTCATTCTCTCACACGGAAGCATAAGAAGTTATATTGTGGTCAAATTACCATGGCCGCTGTTCTGGTTATCTGGAGGTATGTAACAAACCACAGTTATTTCCCTGCAATTGTTCACAGCTCCCTGGAGTTAGGAATCTGGGGAAGCTCAGCTGGGTACGCCGGGTGTGGCACCTCTCTTTTAGCCAGATGTGGTTGGATCCAGCCAGAAGAAGAGAAGACCCAGGGCAGCTGAATTTGGTTGAGTTCTCTGACACACACACACACACACACACACACACACACACACGCACACGCACACGCCCACACTGGTAGCAGCAGGCTAGAACTTTGTCCAGCCAGAGCAGACTCCTCTGTACGTGTTCCACCCAGAAGCATTGCCGTCTATGATCTAACACTGTTTTAGATCATACAGTATCGTTCTATTCTACCTACGATCAAAACAATTTCAAAAGTCAGCCTAGTTTTGAGGCTAAAAAAAAAAAAAGAAGATAGAAGCCAACTATTGGACGGAATGTGTCATAGCATTTTCAGATGTATTTGAAAATCACTGCAGCTCGGCGTCCACAAATTATTTAGGTCCTAACACACACAGAAAATCTGCACTGCTGGACCAGGGCTTGTATGGTTTTATTCTGTTAAGCTATCAGACTTGAGATTTAAAATTTTATCATCTGAATCAAATCTAAGTGTGGGTAGTATACACTGGGAGCAATTGGGGGGAGGGCATGGTCCCTTGAGAGTGTGTCCCCTCAGTCCAAAGACAAAAGCACTATGCCAGGTTCTGTTCCACATACCATACACTCAACAGGACAGGAGAGGAGGCGTCACAGCCTGACTTTCATCCAAGGATATGCAAGACACGCTCGAAAGTCACCAGTCCACAGGCATTGGGAAGTCACACGTCCACAGGTACGTGTGATCCCCTCAACATCATTAGCGTTCAAGGGCTGACTCTCTGGGCTCTCCAGTTCTCTGCCTACACTTCCGGTGTCACCCTCTCTGCCATTTTTTGTTGTTGTATACAAGACAGATTGTTTACACCTGAATATATTTCAGTCTCCTTCCTGCGCACTTTCGTTCAAGAGAAAGGAGACATCTTTTTTATTTTATTCTGTCTCTGCCCCTTTTAGTTCAAGATTATCCATTTCTTTGGAAACTTCTCATGAAACTTTTCAATGTGTAAAGAAAAGTGTTGAAGTTTTTAAGGCGAGCCCGGGGGTCCCTGTGAGATCATAGTTTCAAATCCCCCAGAGACATAAAACTCAGTCCTTGGGGCTTTCTAGAGAACTTCTACTTAAGAAGTCCTTGAGAACTGCCAGACATTTATCTGAAGTCCTCATATGATCTCCCAGGACAGCTCCGGATGAATTTTTGCGAGAAACGAACACTTGAGAGGTTTGCTAGCTAGTGAAATCACGTTAAGAAAGTTGTCTTTTTCAACAGACTTAGCATTTTGGAAATGGGGTTTTCTTTATTTTTTGGTGGGTGCTGAGAATTGAACCCAGGTTCTCTGGCAGAGTAGTCAATGCTCTTAACCACTGAGCCATCTCTCCAGCCCCCGAGACTTAGCATTTTAAGAGTTTGTTCTAGCCAGGCGGTGGTGGCACATGCCTTTAATCCCAGCACTCGGGAGGCAGAGGCAGGCGGATCTCTGTGAGTTCGAGACCAGCGTGGTCTACAGAGCTAGTTCCAGGACAGGCTCCAAAGCCACAGAGAAACCCTGTCTTGAAAAAAAAAAAGAAAAAGAAAAAAGAGTTTGTTCTGAAAACGGAAATGCATTTTCAGCTCCACCCTTCACCTTTACCTTAGTGAACACAGCTAACAGGAAGCAGGGGACCTCCTCAGTGTTCTACACGCCGTGTTCATTGGGTACGTTCCCTTTGCAACATCCGCCGCGCTTCGCAGACTGGAGAAAGAATCTACCACTGCCCAACAAAGACCTCCCTTCCTACCCTTCTCGTTCAAGTTTTCCTCCCACTTCCTCCTTTACAGTGTTACAGCAAATTCATCCAGACCCTGCTAACAATTTCTTCAAGGCACACATGGTACCTGCCTGCCTCCCCGATGACTTGATGTGGGGTTCTATTAGGGCTGCAGCTGCAAGCTACTACAGAGTAACAAAACCGCTTCCATTTTCCTCCTGAGGAGTAGCAGAGCTACCCAAGAGGAAGTATTGTAAAACAAGAGGAAGCAATCCAGTCCCCTGCTGTTTCTCCAGTCGGGCTTCACAAGGTGTCTCTGACATATTGTCCCCTGTTGTGTTGGCCATCACAGTACTGCAACTGGAAGGCTAGGTTACGGCAGCTGAGGGACAACCTTTTACTATCGTGAAGTCTCTCGCTTAGACCCTGGGTTTGTCTGTTAGCTTGGGATGTCATACAGTATTTCTATTGGGAAAAATGACCAAACTCCTACTACGTTCAAAAAAAAAAAAAAAGGCAAAAACACAAACCTGAGAGAAGAGCACTGTCCCCAAGTCCCCAATAAGTACCAGCTGACCTATTTGCTGTCATTCATGGTTGTATCTCCATTACTTAAGGTAAAAATCTCATAAAAGACGCTCCAAAAAACCACGTGAATTAAACAAATAGGTAAGTGTTGCTTTGTACTGCTGTTGCCTTAGTTTTGCATTTTATCATATCAATGAATGTTGACATGTAACATTCTCTCTTAAGGAATGAACCACTAGAACTATTTATAAATGTTTCTGTTCCCTGGTGTCACAGGCCTGAAATCCTAGCTGCTTGGGAGGCTAACGCAGGAGGATTGCAAATTCCCGGCTAACCTGGTAATTTAGCAGGACCCTGCCTCAGCATAAGTGTAGAAGAAAGCTGGAGCCGCACCACCGTGATGGGGCACTTGCCTAGAGCAGGTGCGGTTCGGAGCCAGCTCCCAGCGCAAAAAGGATGCAGGAAGACGGATGCTTGCAAGGAAAAAGCTGACACCATGATCCATAGTGTCCTGATTTTTATAGCACATATTGGGCTACGGTTTATGCACTCACTTAATACACACATGTGAGATCCACAGTGCCTCAGAAGCCAAACAGCTAAAGAAATGAGTAATACTTCCAAAGGTAGGCCTGCCTGGCCAGAACACTGAACAACATTTAGCATGGGTGCAGCAGCAAAAAAGCAAACCAGTGAATGGCAGTTTGGGGTGCCAGGGATGCTCAGGGCAGAGGTGCAGCCATCTTGAGGAAGAATGAGAGTAGCAGGATACAGCTATCTGGGGACCAGCCCTTAGAACAGAAGATGTCTTAAGCCCCCTCACTAGGGACCGGAGGACTCTCGAGTCTTGCCGATGTATGCGCATACCTTGGAACAGTTGAAGGACTTGAAGGATGAGCAGGTAGATGAACAGCGTCTGAGGCGGCTGAGAAGGGACTAAGAACGAACAGGAACGATACTCTAAAATTCAAGTGCACTTTTCCAAAACAGATCTTTGTTTGTGGAGGGTTATTTTCTACCCTTGAGACGAGCGTTTGAATGGTCTCGCCACTTGGAAATTAAACTACACGGGTGAGATGTTCTCGTGTGGAGAGGGGTTTGATAGACAAGGCTGACCACCTGAGTCTCAGAACACGTGGTGGGAGGAGAGAACCGGCTCCCAAAAGGTGTTCTCTGACCTCAGCAAGCACGTGTGGTAAGTGTATGAGTGTATGCTTGCACTCACATGCACATCACACTCACACATGCACACGCGCACACATATACACACACTGATTAAAAAAAATTTAAAGCAAAAATTACATAGAAAATTATCTAAATAAACTATTACATCCAATAGCATGAAAATGAACTGTTGTAGAGGCAGGCGGATCTCTGTGAGTTCGAGGCCAGCCTGGTCTACAAGAGCTAGTTCCAGGACAGGAACCAAAAAGCTACGGAGAAACCCTGTCTCGA
>NC_022017.1:17707931-17756468 GCF_000317375.1 Microtus ochrogaster
GTGGCTTTCTTTTTCTCCTTGTCCCGTCATGCCTAACTAGAGTCCCTCTTGTGTGTGTGTGTGTGTGTGTGTGTGTGTGTGTGTGTGTGTGTGTGTGTGTGTGTGTGTGTGTGGTAGAAGTGACATCAGCAGAGTGTCTATTGTACTGCAGTAGAACCCACATGAGCATGGCAGGGCATACTTGCAACCCCTGCGCTGGCGATGGAAAGGTCAGGGCAACCCAAGTTCAAGCCCAGCTTAGACCCCAGAGATGGACGGAGTCATCAGGAGATGCCTTTGTGACTCAAGGACTCAGATCATTTACTTCAGCCTCTGATCAAAACAGCACCTCCATCAGGTCCCCTGGTTTTCCAGCCTGCTGCCCAGCAATCCATTACAGCAGGGGGATCTATCAGACTAGCCATCTGTGCAACCGCAAGTTCCTGAAATCAATCCATTCATGTGCCCTGATGAAAAATGGGGCACAACAATGGCTTCGGGAAAAACTTCCAGTGTCTTCATGCAGGTTGGCACCATGGCATTGCAAAAAGTCAGAGGGGCGGTGTAGCGTTTCTGCTTTACCACACTACAAATCTTTCCCGGTGATCAAGGGAAGGAAAAAAATAGCAAGTCTTTTGTTTGCATCTAAATGAGCGCCTTTTCCATTGCCTCGCGTACCCCCTTTCTCCACAGATTGTAAAGGCACCAACACAGTGAATCACCTAATACTCCCCTGTGCAAGCAACTCATAAGGTTTCCCCAAATTTTGAAACCACGGAGATAGTTATTTTCCTGGCCAACACAGGCTGGCAAGGGATTCGCCGTACCTTCTTCTGCAGCAGCAAACTGCAGAACCGAGGCACAGAGGAGGAAACAGTTCGTGCATGAGGCACAAGGCTGGTGCGCCAGGCCAGCGCTCTCCCCACCGAACAGCATCCACAGTACCAAGAAAGGAATACTGCACTTCCTTCTGTCTGTCACCAGGAGCTTACAGGAATCAAGCTTTCTCTTTTAGTATTGTGAAGCTTGAAAAGATTTAAAGCATCTTTAGAGTTGAAAGAAGGCTTGGTTGTTAAGAATACATACTGCTTTTTCAGAGAACCTGAGTTCAGTTTGGGTTCCCAGTGTCCGCATCAGATTGGGTGACTCACAACTACCCTGAATTCCAGCTTCAGGGGCTCGTTCTGACCTACACAGGCACTTGTACTCAAGTACACACAAACACATACACACACACACACAAACACACATACACACACCTACACACACACACACAAACACACCCAATCAAATATTTTTTAAATATTTTCAAAAGTCATTTTAAATTTTATATGTCTCGTGAAGTTTCCTGTCACAACACTTAGACAATAAATTTCTGTGTAATAAAAAAGACCTCGGTTTCAAGTCAGCAATGAGCTACTACGCAGACTCACGGTGAGGTGGTAAGGAGCGGGTAGAAGAGGAATGTTCATGTGTTTCTGTCACTACTGCAAACTGACAAAATTACTCTTGAAGGTAGTTAGCTCCCCAGTATATGATCCATGAAGAAGTGTTTGTGCTGTTGGGTCCATACCTTGCAAGTTGGAGAATCAATTTGAAGTAAACAACTTTACAATGTATGGAAAGTGATGTTTTCTGCAACTTTATTTATAGTTGCATGGATTGGGAACTGTTCCAATGCCCCAAAATTAAGGGAATAATTATATTATTTGAGGTTCAGCCAGCAATATGGTAACAGTTAAGTAAACAGTTGCACCCTTAAGAGGAAAAAGCAAAGGTATATGTTTCCCTCTTGGAGTATTCCAAAGTGATTGTGATATAGCAGCATCCTTACGAAATGTTCTCCGGTCCTGAAGCTCTGCTGTGCACTGGGAAGCCCGATGCCTTTCACTGTTGAGACAGTTTTAGGAGTTTCTCTGAGGCAGCCCCCAGGGAGGAAACTGTATTAAAAAGTCTCAGCATTAAGAAGGTGGAGAAGCACTGATTTAGACCACTCAGCAAAAACTTGGGGACTTCATGAAAATGACAGCCACTTCTCTGAGTTCTAAGGCCAGAGGGACCACAGCAAACAAAGTTGCCACTGGACTCTAACCCTGAGTCAATTCCAGAGAGTAGATTATAAAAGTAAACCGAGGAACCCTTTCTTTAGTATCAGACCGCCTTAATGATCATTCTTCCCTTTGAGCCGCACAACAGAACATAGAATATTTTTGTGCCCTGCTATCTAATCTGAGTTTTCACTGCTAAAAAGGAAAAATAATGTTAGACACCAGGCTTGGAGGAAATGAAGTTCAAACGAGACATCATGGGTAGAAAATACCACACCCAAAGTCTACGATAGAAATGCCCTCCGAGTCTGCAGTGCGCTGAGCCAAGCCTCATTGCAGGATCCTCATGGAGCTGGATCTACCTATTCTGTCACCCTTGTCGCCTTTTATCATCTTGCTCTGATGTGGGAGTGTCATATATCAATCTCTTGATTTCATTGGTTAAGCAATAAAAAGAAACTGCTTGGCCTCATAGCTTAAAACATAGGTGGGAGGAGTAAACAGAATAGAATGCTGGGAGGAAGAGGAAGTGAGCTCAGAGACTCTACAGCTCTGCTCTCTGGAGCAGAGACGCCATCCTCCCCTCTCCCAGGCAGACACACGCGATGACCCAAAATGGACGTAGGCTAGAATCTTCCCGGTAAGACCGGTGCTCACAGATTATTAGAGATGGGTTGATCGGGATATCAGAATTAGCCAGTAAGGGCTAGAGCTAAAGGGCCAAGCAGTGTTTAAAAGAATACAGTTTCTGTGTAATTATTTCAGATAAAGCTAGCCGTGCAGGGGCTGGGTGGCAGGACACAGCCCACCGCTCCTATTACTACATTGCTCCTTTGAAGGAAACTTGCTGGTAGACCCACATGCAAGTCAGTCGGTATGTCCCCATCCTCAAAGTGCTCACACCCAACCCCGCTACCATCCCTCAGCCAACAACAGAATACACGGCTGATGTGTTTTCCAGGCTGCTTCTCTGCCCCAAGACCCTGTCGCTCTTCTCTGGTTTCCCCTCTGCAAAGAAAGAGGAGGGCCGAGCTGCCCATGCCAAGATGTCTATCCCACTCAGCTGCTCCCTGCACCTGCCACCAAACCCCACTCACTGACAGAGAAGAAACAGAGACTGCCCGTCCCTGTGAGTGGCATGCAGCTCACAGCCTCCACTGTAGCTGCTACAGGCCTGCAGGCTCGGACATAGCCCTGTTCCCAGGTTTTATTTTAAAAAAAAAAATTAAAACACACACAAAGAAAGAAAGAATGCTAGAATGCAGAAGGACATCACCACTCACCAAGGTCACCCAGCAACTTAAGGTCAAACTCAAGTCTAACCCTAAGAGTGCAGCCCCCAAAATGTTCAATGTTCAATTACATATTTCAGATGGCTCTTGGGTGGTCCCGCCAGGCCCTGTGTCCTTCAGTCTTCGCTTTTACTGAAAGCTGGGTAGTCAAAGGAGCATTGTGAAGGACAGATGCTCAGGGCTTAAGGAGCTTTTGCTTCCAATGAAACCAAGGAGCGACACGGTCACCTTATCTAACAGTTGCCTAAAGTTCCTCTCAGAGACGAACTTGACTTCAGGGCTCTGACTAGCATATGAAGACAGGCGTCTCCCTGAACATCTACTATGGGAAGCATCTGAGTCAGATTATAGCCGAGCATGTGTCGGGCTATTTTTGGAAGAGGCTGTATATAGGACATAGCTTTCTGGTTATGTCACAGCCTTGCAGGTGGGCCCTCTCTTCACATTCGGGATAAAAATAGATGCATACCTTAGTGATACAGAGACAAATACATGCAGCTTCTGCCCTTGAAGTGTTCCAAGACTAGTTACGGGGTCACGAAAAGTAGAAATAAGGTATATGAATGAAAAGAATCAAAATTGGGGCTGAGGAGTTGAAGAGCAGAGACTTAAGGCACCTCGCTTACAGTGGACTTAACTGTACAAGAATCTAACCAAAGGCTGGGCAGCGACATCAATCTTGCATCAAAGCAGGCATGGTCTCGGTGCCAGGGAGCCTCCATCCTTGGGAAGAAACCACAGGTGGTCCAGTGCGGGCGTCAATGCAGAGTTGTGCTGAGCCGAGTGCTCTGAGCCACCCAAGTCCTGCTTGTGGAAGACTTGACTTGAACATAACCTGGGTTGAGTGCATGCAGAATAAGGTACCATGCCATTAGGCAACTCGCCCTCTCCCCATAGCTATTCGTGGTAATAAGAAAGGCCCAGAATTGGGGGGGGGGGGGGTAAGACAATGTCAACTCATATTTGCTTCATTTAAACAAATTAGAAATTTTTTTTGGTTAGTGGAAATGTTTGTTTTCAGTTATGTAAAATGTATTTTTAAAACTTTAATCCCTTTTCTAAAGGTTTATAACCAAGACTTGCCATCAATGGCTTGAGAAGTCGTCCTGTGCTCTATGGCCCCCTTTTAAATGGACTCTGACAGTCATGGCAGCATCTGTGTCCCTTTGAAGATAATCCTCACCCCTTTTCTATAAATGAGACCAAGTTCATGTCAGATATGCAGAAATGCCTTGGCTTGTAGTTTGGAAACCCCCAGTTTAGGTAAACTTTGCGGCTCTGTAAGTCTGATCATTTCCCAACTTTCAGTAAGAATGGTTTTGACCTTTCTCTCTGATGGAAGCAATGCAAGGGTAGCCTCTCTTGCCTAATGGTGTGCCCCCAAAAAATCATCTCTGGGAATGTAACGTCAGTGGTGAAATCCTGCCTACATCGCCAGTGATTCAGTGAGATTCTAAACATGTGTCCCCTGCAGCTGATTAGGGAGTCCCTTTAATGTGTGCTCTAAGCTTCCAGGCCCTCTGCCCCTCAGCTGTTCTGAATCTGATGCCATCAACCTTGATCTTTCTAGGGTTCAGTCTCTGTGAGGTTTGCTCTCCCCACTCAACAATTACTCCCGAGCTTTAGGCCAGTGACCCCCAAACACTGGAATTTCAGGAGGCAGCTAGCTGACTTTGCAAGTCCCATCGCTTCTGCAAACAAAACTGAGCTAAGATCCAGATGATGCTCATGCCCCGCCCTTAGCCAGTCACTGCAGATGGGGCAGGAGGTCAAGTGTCACCTCCACGCACCTGAGAGTTGAGAGGCAAAGAAAGTCAGAAAGAGAAACAACACAAGAAGAAACACAGGTGCCCACAGACCAAAACAACATCCTTAGTGTACTCTGGACTTACTTTTTTTAAAAAAAAATTGAGAAACAAAGTTACCCATTTTGGAATATAACTGAAGATTCCAATACTGGTTTGGACTCTTTGGTCTGTCGTTGGGTTGGTTTCTGGCTCGGCTAGACTCAGGAGCTGAAATAATGACTAATTCTGCCCTCCTGATCTCTCTCCCCCTTCCTTTCTTCAGTCTGGGCTTCATTCTTAAGCAGGCTTTCTCCACAAGGAAGAATCTCTAGAAATCTTGATGTATATGGCTGAGCTGCTTAGTTTATTCCAGCCTCACCCAAGCCAGAGTCCTCTGAGAGGAGGCAAGCTTGACTGAGAAAATGCCTCGGCAAGATCAGACTGCAGGCAGGCTGAGGAAGCCATGGGGAGCCCGTCAGCAAGCAGCACTCCTCCGCGGCCTCCGCATCAGCTCCTGCCTCCTGCCTTGCTTAAGTTTCTGTGCTGACTTTCTCTGTGATGTGGAAGAGCAAGCCAAATAAGCCCTTCCCTCCCCAGCTTGCTTTGGGCCTGGTGTTTTGTCACAGCCATGGTGACCCTACCTGGGACAGCAATCCTAACTACTGAAGAGACAGCACACTTCTCTTCCCCCCACATCAGCATCCATAAAAGGCCTCAGACTAGCCCAGCTGGAGCTCCATGTGCACCCAGCACTGATCACCCTAACTAGAACATGAGGCTACCGGGAGCCCACACCTGAGGACAAGAAGGAGGGGAGTTCAAATCACCAGTCCCACAAAGCATGAGAGGCAGTTCATTGCGGCAAATGTCAGATATGAACCGAAACCCAAGAGGAGCCTTAAGAGGACAAATACCTTAGCCGTGGGCCTCCAGTCTCTGCTCTGCTGCTTAAAGGTAACACACCATAGTGGTGACACCGTCATTTCAGCCACTGTTGCTTGCCTTTCCCACTCTTTCCTGGCTCACCACATTCCTGGAAAACTCTCACGGTTACTCTTGCTTTAATCCAATCTGAAGACTCCGATTTTCATTTTCCTCTAAGGGATAGTCTCTATTCCAGTGTATATAATGGAAAGAGAAAATTAAAAACAGCGGTATGGTTAGTTTTAGCTGTCAATTCAATACAACCTAGAGATACCTGGGAAGAAAGTCTTAATGATGGCATATCTGCAAGGATTTTCTTGATTGTTAATTGATGTGGGAAGTCCCAGCCTACCATGGGTGGCATCTTTCCCCAGGTCTGGTATCCTAGACTATAAGAGAAGAGAAAGTGGGCTGAGTAAGTGGACAGACAGCGTAAACACATTCATCTCTCAGTGCTCTTAGCATGGGTATGATGTGACTGACTGCTGGAATCCTTGCCTGGACTTCCCTAAAATAATGGGCAGTAGCCTAAAATTGTAAGTCCAATACACTTTTCCTCCCCTCGGCTGCTTTCTGTCACAGCAACATAAATGAAAGAACACATGGTAACTCCGAGGCAAATAACATCATCTTAGAGTGGGGGAGAAATGAAGCCCAGCGTTGGGGTGTGGCGGAGTGAGAATGTCCCCCCATAGGCTCAGCTATGAGCATTTGTTCACCACTTTGTGGTGTTAGTTGGGGAGGTTTTTTGGGGGGGCTGGAGATTGACCTTGATGGAGGAAGTACATCACTTGGGGTGGGCTTGGTAGTTTAAAGCCTTGAGCCACTTCAAGTTCACTCTCTCTGCTTCATGCTTGTGCTCAAAGATGTAAGCTCTCAGCTTTCCGTTCCTGCTGCCATGCTTGCTGCTTACTGCTGGGCCTCCCCACCGTGATGGACTCTCGTCCCTTGGAACCACATGTCAAGCAAGCTCTTCCTTCTGTAAGTTGCTTTTGTTCATGGTATTTTCCCACAGCAGCAGAAAAATAACTCAAATGGAGAGTGTAGATTTTTTACAGGCTAGAAGGCTGTGCAAGCAAGAGGCAGACAGAGAAGTCAGCCAGAGCACATTCCTCAGGGCACGGTCCCGGCTGTGGTCATTACAGCTCAGGAGCGGAAAGAGGGGGGGAGTCCAATGTGCCCTTTCACGGTACTTGGTGCCAGACCTATGCTAAGTTACCTTACATCTGTGAACAGGCTCCGTTCTCACATTAGCCCTACCTGCAACTAGCATGCTGTCTGCAGGTCAGAGAGACAGCCATCCACATGATCTGGACCCAAAGTCCAGCAGCAGAGCCTAAGAATCGATGTAACATCTTCTGCCTTAACGCGAATCCTCGCCACTGTGTTAGGCAGGATTCAGTGATATCTGTAAAGCATCAAGCCGTAGATGAGCAGGCTAGCAAGAGGCAGAGCAGAGGCATTGCAATGAGTGTATGGATGGAAAGAATGAAAACAGGGTGCGAAGAGGGGGTAGAATCTGGTGGAGGAACCCTAGTCGAGGGAAGCAAGGCTGTGGAGCTGGCTCATAAGTGACGATGAGATGATGAAGCAGAGACAGAGCAACACGACCCTGCTCTGCAGAGTCCAGAAGCGAGGTCAGGGGATGGAGGAGGAGGACGGAGTGAAGCAAATATCTAAGAAGTGCAGGGTCCTAAGGGGAGGTGCTATATAGTTTGAATGTGAACCCCAAATTCATATATTGACACTTAATGGCCAGCACCCCCAGATACCTGCAAATGTCTGAAAAATATGACTGAAGAGCCAAAGGGATATTTATGTACTTCTATCCTGCTCCTCCTCCAGAGAGGTGGGAATGGTTCCCTACAAGGGATTTCTGAAGGAAGGCCAAATATGAGTTTCGCCCCTGGTTTATCCCAGGGCTCCCAACTTTACCTGATGTTATTAATGACTTTAAGTGAGCCCTTCCCAATCTAGTGTTTGCTGGAATCTGTGTCTGGAGATTCTGTCAATAGAGCTACATGGAGCCCAGAATGGGGTACAGAATCCATCGTTTTCTGTACACATCCCTGGCCGCAGCCATCTTTTGGTGCGATGGTTTTGAGAGGCACTGATCCTTGAAGAGATAGATGTTCTGCTCCAATATTCTTCATTTCTTCCTTACCCAGACTTCTGCTAACTTCTAGGTCTCCGAGCTTCTGCCCACCACATGCTCTGTCCTAATACCCTCGCCGTTCTTCAGAGTGGGATGACTAGACTTCCCCCGTCAGGACTGGGTCTTCCTAACATTCTCTCCTGCATCCCACCTTGCTTGTGGATAGAATACTCATCCGATTCTCCCACTAGGTTCCAAAGGTGCTGAAAATGAGACCGACACCTTCAAATAACCCAGGGTCATAAAGTGTTTATCACTTGCTTCAGACAACTCATCTCTTCAGAAATATTACCCCAATTCCCTTTCTATTTTTCATATCCCTTCAACGATGTGTTTTGCATCTCATCTGTTTACTAAAATACATAAAATAAGTGAATAACTGAAATAAAAACATTTTGGGGTCTTATTTATGACGCTTGATGATTTCAATGAAATAAACTTAGAAAAAATGCCTTGGTGGCATTTAGCACTTCCCATATGAAATGAGATGTTTGATTTTTCTCTAAGTTGCTCATAAATTACATGACTAAAGTTTGACTGTTGAACTGTGGGTCATTCCGGGACTACACAGGCATTTAGCTGAGCTGAGGATGTACCTAAAAGTTCTCAGATCACTAAAAAGTGGGCAAACTAACCTGGTAGTTTCTGCTTTTCTTTTAACACAGTTCTGTTTAAACAGAAAGAAACAGAATTTCAACTATCTTCTGGTACAATTTCTCCAAACTGCTTCAAACCTCTATTCAATTCATAATTACCATAGAGATTGATAGTTTATAATAAAATTTCTAGTTCATATTAAGTTTACTTATACAATATGCAAATCTAAATGCTACATTATAAGGGCAATACCTGTATTTAATATAATTGCTATTTATATAACCTCTATCATTGGAACATTTTTATATGACTAATTTTGTAGCAGGTTAACCCCATATTCCAATTATTACTACAGTCCCAAGCACTAGACAAGAAGTGACTTTGATTGCCAGGGGTCACCATTTTGAGTCAGTCTCGAGTTCCATCTTTATATAGAGTCCTGGCTTGGTACTGTGTTCCCCTCTGAAATGTCTGCTTAATGAGGCAGTGATCCCACGCCCAGGTGTTAGACTCACAACAGCCCTTACACAACTGGATACAATTTCAACAAAAATCAGGAAGTCTACATAAGGGGAGGTCTTGTCCAGGGGACACTTCTGAGACTCTGTCTAAGATATAGCATTGCAATATCAATGCAAAAGAGCCACATTATGATGGTGACAACATGGTGACAAGCTTAAGAACATAAACTCTCATGTAAAAAAAATACTATCAATTTTCCAAATGCTTCTTGATATCCAGATATTTGGTAATATAAAACAAGACATCTGGGTAACAATTAAATGGCTTTTTTGTTGTCACCAAGATGTTTTGCTTTTTATAAGTCTGTATAGTCCAACGCACAATCAGCTCTTCCCTTGCCTGGGGTAATAGGGGTCATGGAATCTGAGACATGAGTTGTCTCCTGCGCTGTTGGCTCTGGCCTGGTATGAATGCATAGCCTGTAGATTTCTTCTGAATGCCCTGCATTCCGATCTCACAAGTGGGGACTTTAAATAGCAGCTTATCTTCGTGTCAGAATGCCTTAATGCTTTTACACCAAAAATAAAAAAAGAGTATATAAGGAAAATCAGAAACCAAGCTGTTCCAGCCCATCACGCGGCTGTGTAGGTGGTAAATGGGACGCCCAGTGACCTCTTAGAACCGCCATTATCCAGCTCTTCAAGACAGCTGGTACATTTAAAAGATGAGCTCTTTTGAGTTGGTTAAACAAAGATTCACTGAGAAGAGCTCTAATGCTTTCCTGTTACATAACGTCAGATATGAAAAGCTTCCATGCCTGTGCCCTGTGGTGTGATGTAAAAATAGCATCTCTGACTGCAACTTGATGGGGCAAGGGTACCAAAGATGAAAGTGGATAACAAGGAGCAATAACGCGTGACTGTGCGGCTTTAAGGACGATGGGGAGAAGGTAGTCCTGGGGACTCCTTCCAGCTAGCAATCAGGCTCCTTTCATTCGTTTTAATTATAAATAAAGAGAGAGAAGAAAAGAGGGGAGAGGCTGGCAAATGTCTTACCTCGATTAATTCCAGCAGAGTGCAGGAATGTGTGTGTCAGACTCAACCGTCGTTAAACCTGGTGTGTAATTATAGCTCCATGTCTTGCAGGATCTTGAAGCAATCATTTCCATTTTTCATTCCTGTGTGGTGACTAAAAATTACCATTTCAAATTTCAGTGAGGAATCCGCATCAGTCTTGGATATGGAAGAGGTCCGCCAAACCCGAAGGCACAAACAGAGCGGCATTCGGGTGACGATATCTGTGGTCCGTGGCTCCGGGACATCGCTTGCTTGCTTGCTTAGAAGGATGCACAGGTGACCATTAGAAAGCACCGGATACCCTTTCCAGTTCAACAGGAACTTCGTGTCCAACAGCGCTCAGGGCTGGGCATGCTGCAACACAGGGCAACACAGCTCAAATCCCCCCTTCCAGGTAGTCTTGTCTGCAGAGCTTGCTGTTGGCCTCTCACCAGAGAAGTACCTGCCACATAGTAGACCTCGCTAAATGCTTTGAATGAATGACTAAGTTCTATCTTTCTTAACAACACTTCTCTTTATAAGGGAGAGAACTAGTGATTTTTTTTTAAGTGGTTATATGGTCAAACTGTCTTCTGACTGTTTGTGCTTACAGTCACAGATTGGTGCTATGACCTGCCTTGGCCAGCGATGTTTCTTCTTGCGGTGGGCAGAGGTTAATAGAGAGAGCGGTTATAGTTCAAACTCCTGACAATAAATGGCTGTGAGTGCGGAGCAATAGGTGAACTATCTACAACAGTCCCCACCAACCCCCCAACTTCCAGCTCAAGGCTCAGAGAACATCTCAGAAAAGAGGGAAGGAAAGAAGCCGGAAGATGGGGTAGACTATTGTGAAATGCTCTCCTCCGGACATGGGCCGGCTGTTGCACCCTTGAACTTGTAGTATCTGTGGTTCCTTGCACAAGACCTATACAAGCTCAAGCCGGTTAAAAGTTCTATCATGGAACCAACCGCATGGTGATGGTGCTTGTTTTCAGTCCCAGCACTCTGGAAGCCAAGGCAGGCGGTTCTCTGAGTTTGAGGCCAATCTAGTCTAGAGAGCACGTTCCAGAACAGCCAGGGCCATTGCACAGAGAAACCTTGTGGGGGGGGGCGGGGGGGGATCCTGGCATGAGACTGAGAGGAGCTCCTGGAGGCCTCAGCCTAGCTGAGTGACTGATGGCAGGCAATGGCTGCTGTGGGAAGGAGAGTCACTTTTCTTTGGGGGTGTGGTTGCCATAAGGTTTCCCATGCCCCAGTGGATGACTCCACTACATTGTCCATATAGACATTAGTAACCAGATTCAGTGGGTTAGAAAGATATAAAATTAATTAATTGAAGGCGTAAATCACAAACAGTCCCACACCAGTTTGGAATTATGATTAATAGAATGGTTATTTATTTAAAGGGGAAAAAAACTTACAGATCACTGTCCCAGACAACAGCCTTCTGCGCAATCAGGAAGGAGTCTAGTCACCGGAAGTGGAGCAGGAAGCAAGAGAGAGAGGAGAGGGAAGTGGTCGCTTTTTTAAAGGGAGAGAGACCACACCCCAATGGGCTGGTATCTCAACGGTTATTGGCTGAAGGAGCAGAAGGAGCTCCCGCAACAATTAATTAATTAATTAATTTTTTAAAGGCCATGAAGTTTGGAGGGAAATGTCATGGGGCAGTCCTGCAGAGCTGGAATGGGAAGCTATGGGTGGATATGATCAAGATACATTGGATACATGTAAGAAATTTCTAAAAACTGAAAAGGAGATGGTGAGACATCAAGGAAGCTATAAGAATAATCCAGGCATTTCCAAGGCCATGAAGAGCAGAATACTAGAGGGGAAAAGAGCCACAGCCAACCCTAGTTAAAATACAAGTCAGAGATGCTCACCCGTCATAGGGGCCATACCCGAACGGCACCTTAGTTTGGGAGATGGCAAGGAACCAGCGAGATTTCACCCAACAGTGTGAGCAACCATTGTTTTTGACTGCTTGAATCTCCAAGCTTCTGGCTTCCGACAGAGGCCACAGCTGAAGTACTAATTACACCAAAAGATGCTGTCCTGTCGATACCAGAAAGCCACAAGAGAACCCTTGTTCTCCGAAGACTCCAGTCCAGATTTCCCAGGGTCTGGGCCATCAGACTTTGGGTGGCCATCAACACAAGCCAGAGCCCCAGCCTCTCAAAGAGCTTATCTTCTGCCACAGATAGACGTCCTCTCGGTGACAGGAGGGTCTGATATGAACCCCCATCCATTATGTTCTTTCCACGTGTGCCATTCTTAGACTTATAGCTGTGTTTGTTAGAAGAGAATTAAAGCTGCGGTATTAGGGAATTTTTATAACACAAGTAGACTTTTAAAATGTTACCAGAATCACCTGAAATGTGCACATGTCCCTGACAACACTCTGATTCATTCCCCCTGGGTTTAACACAGTAGGAGGTGCTAAAATACCAACAAAATGTGCTTGTTTTTTCCCCCTCTGTGATGAGGAAAGAAGCTTCTTCTGAGATCTGTTTAACCTCTTGCTGTGTGCAACTGCTGGTGGATTCCATTAAAGGGGCCAATTTGATGCTAGCAGAATTCCAAACAGCTCTGGAGAAGGAAATGTTTCAGGTACTCAGATCCATCAGAAGGGAAGGGAGACAAAAGAAATGCTGTGAGGCAGTTACTTTCCTCCTCCCAGGATGCATTTCAGAAGCAGCAGTCTGGATGCTACTTCTGAATGCTTAGTATACCATTGTCCAACGCCACATTGTCTGTTGCATAAGTTATGCTATCGGTGTCCAACATCATGTGGTCTGCCCGATGCTTAGCGTGCCAGTGTCCAATGCCGAGTTGCCTGTTGGATACTGAGATGCACATTGCCCAAGGCCATGCTGTCTGTTGATTGGTTAGGATACCTAATGCCCAGTTCTGTGTTGGGTGTAGAACTACAGATATGTGTTCTTCCACTGAGTGTAAGCAAGAAGTCCCCCTTTGCTCCTCAGTAGCCCACCAACTTTGCCTGATTCTGCAGCCACTGTTTGGACAGCTCTCTGCCTCAGCAGCACACACCCCTGGCACAACACTGGGTCAGACACCTATGCAAGGCTTACATTCTCCAGGGTGGGGTCAACAAAAATAAAATGAACCGTACTACTTCTTGAAGAAATTTTTGTTTGTTGATTGTTGGGTTTTTGTTGTTGTTGTTGTTGTTTTGCTTTTCTTGAAGTTTGAGGAGCTTAGAGCCACTAGACAAATGGATTGCATAGCATCTGGAACAGTGGAGGATGGTTTGACGATCTCTTACAGCTTGTTCTTATTTTTCCTACTAGACATACCATGCCATCGGCCACCAGCAGCCATGGTGGATGTTCCAACAGTCATAGTGGATCCTGGCCCAGCCATGTCGCTCAAAAAATAGAAAATTGGAAAAACTTAAGTCATTGGTCAAAAGCAGCTATATTTATTAACCAATAAAAGCAACACATATATAGAAGGACTTCCCACACCACGGTTCTGCAGCTGCAAACTCCCCAGCCAATGAACCAAACCCATACCCCTTGTCGGAGCAGATAGGACACCGTCATGCCCTGCGAACACTGCCTTCTGAAAAGCCAATCACAGAAGCAACGCAATAACAGAGATTTCCTCTCTGGTTGAGACCACTTTTATTGGAGTATATCGCGCTCCTCTTTCTCAACCTGCCCTCTCTCATTTCCTCCCTCCACCTTCTCAATAATCCATCTTGTTTTCCTCAGGTGGCATCTCTCTGAGGCTAGGGAAGAGCAATGCTCAGGGCCCACGTTTCTGAATAACAACACAAATGTCATCTTAACTCTGCCTGGTTAAGGTACTCAAACAAAGGCTTCATTCCCTCTGTTCAAGAGTTAGTTTCCTTTTCTAAACGTCATGACCATATGTCATAGCTTTGTTCTTTCTTTTTTTTTTTTAACAGCAACATTGAAACATCCTATTCATTATTACACAGACGCACAAATACATGCCACATTCCTTTCTCTCTTACACAATTTAGTACAGGAAGCCATTGTCCAGACAGAAAAGCCAGTGAGTAGACAGAATTGCACCTCTATAAAATATTGCCTGGGCACTTTTTACTGTCTCTCTTTACTGAAATTACATTTTCATACATGCATGAGTACACACATGAGAGTTTGTATTCTGTCTAAACGTCTATCCTATTCAGAAGTATGGAAATGCTAAGCAGGCGTTGGGGGGCTGCTGCAGCCACATAGTGTTCTTTTCATTAAAACAGAATTTTTTTTTTTTTTTTTAGCAGTAGGAGCATAGCAGAACCCGAAGGAGGTCCAGCCCTGGCATAGGAGTGCACACAGCTCTACTGTTTAACACCGAAATGCTATTTATTAGATAAACATTACATTGAAATAGCCCAGGAACATACAAGGCCATTGCAAAAACGAACTTTTTTTTTCTCCGCCACTTATTTCTTTTTATGTTATCTCCTTAAAGAAGGACTTTCATACCAGGGCAACCTTGGGGAAAATGAGACCACAAAAAAAGCATTCATGGTGGTGAGTTTTCTAGACCCCCATTCTATTCTTTGGGAATATTTCCTCTTGAACACGAGCTTGCTTTCCCACAGCTATGCCTGGCCTCCTGGCTTGCAGTGACGTGATGTCTGTGTTGGTGACTTCCCAAACTGCCACTGGGAAAACTAGTGCCACAAGTTTAAAATAAAGAGCCAAATTCGAGCCTCCAGTCCTTTCTCTGTATTCAGGACTTTCTGAGTAGCCATTGTTTTCCACTGCTTGGGGAGAAAGACAAAATAAAGTTAGAAATCAAACCTATCTGCTAGATTGGTAGAATGGCACCCAGTTCCTCCTCCTTGTTGGCAGTGGGTATTGGGCAACTTCTGTTTGGAAGACAGTGATACAAACTGCAGATAAGTAGAAGCGATGCTTCCTTCCAAGGGCTCCCAGTGTGGTCGGGAAAGCAGAGCAGTACATGTCCAAATATGTACCAAAAGAAACAGCAAATAAAAGGAAACAAGAGAAATCGCTTCCAGAAGAGGCTGAAGGTGATATACCAAGGGCTCTTTAAGGAAGAATTATTATTTGAGCTAAGTCTCAATGACTGGTTGAAGATGCACAAGGTTAGGATGGGCAAATAAAGAAAAGGACACACGCAAATGGAATGAGAAACCCCTGTGTACAGCTGCATGGCTACACTTAACTCAATGTGCTTGCTGTATGTATGTATGTATATATGTGTGTATATATGTATATATGTGTGTATATGTGTATATATGTGTGTATGTATATGATATATATGTGCATATATGTGTGCAACATATATATGATGCACAACCAGATTTAGATGATTTTTGACCAGGAAGAAATGATAAATATTGGAAGAGGTGGGTATGTTTGACTTGACGTAAATGTTACCCAATATCCATAAGACAAATCCTAGCATGGCCCATTATCATATTACCATATACAGTTCCTAGATACAAGTTAGAAATGGTAATTTTAATTTAACTTTCCAGCAAAAAAAACTAGGAAATGAGGTGCACGTCCAGAAAGTGGTGTATGGCCATGTCCGGTTTGAGCAACATGGGTGGCAATGACATCCGCTGTGCTCGTGGACTAGGCTGGGCTTTGTCCTCCCATTGGCTGCCCAGCACCAGCTCTCTCCAATCCAAGTCCCTGGCTTGAAGGGGACGGTTGAGATCACCATCCCTGAGATTCAAAAGCAGAAAGAAATCGTAATTCTTATCTAAGAGACCAGAAGGAAGACAACAACAGTGTCAAGAAAATTGGGCCACAGTCAGTGTAAAGCTGCGTGAGGGTCAACCGGCCTGGTCAAGTATGGAAGGTCGGTTGGCGAGAGTGAGAAAGTCAAGTGTTGAAACTAGCTTAAGTACTAAATTTGAATTGATCTGCTTAGAAATTATGCTATTTCAAATTTGCCATAGTTTTGCCAATAGGAACATATTTAGTGATAGCATACTCATTCGGAGATTTGCATATTCAAATGTCTTGTTTGGGCAGGGATGTGTGTCTGCTCTTGGGTCATGCTTTCATCATTGGAGATGGGTGCGTTCTTAGAGTAGCCCATGGTCCACTTTAGTTCATAGCTACTGAAACCAGAGCTGCTGCCTCCTTCTCCTCCACCTCTTCCTCCTCCTCCTCCTCCTCTTCCTTCTCCTCCTGTTTCTTTTTTTCTTCTTCTCCTTCTCCTTCTTCTTCTTCCTCACTTCTTAACTTACTTTTCAGGCCTCCACTTTTCAAACTGAGACATTGTAACAGTACTTATGCCTATAATTTTCGAATATAGCCAAGCAAGGCAGAAAACAGAAGATAGAAAAGCCTGGTTGCTATAGACAACACAGCTCGTCACCATTTCTTTTGAAAGGCCTGGACTAAAGGAAGAGGTAAAATCTATTTGTTTCTAAGGCAAAGCTTTCTTCGCTTCCACTTTAAGAGATGATTAATGGGAGCGATTTTCTCGTGCGCTCTGCTGATCCTGCTGGACTGCCTTCGCTGAATTCAAGTTGCATTTGGGACTAAATAGCATTATATCTTCTGGCATCACATGTCCCGCCTCAAATGTAATTACAAGCTTTGAGGGGCTGAATATAAAGAACTCATTTAGAACGGCCGTTCAGGTTATTTACTGTGGAACATAACATACAGTTACTCAGAACTAGAAAAATCATTCAGTCACTAATAGGCCTTTTTTTTTTTTAGAAAAAAAAATGAATAAACCTCTTGAAACAGAGTGGTTTTACTTTAATCAGTACCTCCATGTTAAATTTTGCCGTTAGACCCCAGTCGGAAACTTGGATTTGAGTGTGAGCCATAACAGTGGAGAGGCTCATGGGCTGTGCGTTCCTTCATTCACACCGACCTGCTTCTCTGGTGCCCACCGAACTGCCGTGGCTGCTGACAGCCAGAAATAGGAAGAGCCTTGTTGCCTGCCAAGGAAGAATGACAGCTATCAATCTGGAGCTGCTCTCACAGAGAAGAGCCCGGGGCTTGTTCCACGGGTTCAAAGCAGCCATGATCCCGGGAGGCTTGTCACACGCTGGTGTCTCCTGTGAGCTCTCACCTTGGCGTGTGTCCTATTTCGTGCCTCCGTTCGTCAACGCTCTGTCCCGTGCCTTTCCTCCAGTTTCCTTTAAACAACAACAAAAATAAGTTGCAGATTTTTCTATTCCCTAACACATTTTAGGGACTGGAAGAGCTAGTGACAATGACATAGACAAATGTCACAGTGACCAGTCTAGTAGAGCTGTCTGGGACTCTGCCAGGCAGCAAGAAAAAGGACCTGACATAAACACCACTGGGATTTTTATGAAATTGTGTTAATTTTTATAAGATCTTCCTCAAAACATTAGCAAGCTATTTTCTTCTTTTTTCCATCCACTCCACTTCCACTCCCCAGAATTAAACAGATTCTCACAGCCGTTATTTCCCCCATAGCCCTTAGAGCACTGATCACTCTTATCAGGATCCTGTATATCTTCAAATACATTATTTCTATTAGAAACGTGAGACCAGCTAGTCTGACTGATAAATGTGAAGGGGTTTCATTGCATAACAAAAGACGTCTGACATTTCTATTAGTCTAATAGCCATGTGTGGTTATGTGGCCCTCACCACATGTACAAAATATTTTCCAATAATGATATCCCTGAATGACAGTCACCAGGGTAACCCTAACGCAATGAGATGCACAAGAGATTTCATGCATCTGTGCATCTTCCCTGTGGGGAAATCTATTTGCAATTCTGACTTCAAGCATAGAATATCTTTTCCTGCCAGACAAGGTCTAATATGCCAGCCCCCATGCCTTGACACTCAGAACACTGCTTTCTTAAGGACAGCACCAGGACCAAGGGAGGACATTAACTCCTACTGTGGCAGTTCATAGGAAAAGCAACGGTCAGGGTTCATCTGGCATGTTAAAGAGCCCAGCTTCCTGTAAACAACCCTGCACTAACAGTCAGTAAATAAAGAAAAGACTAAGAAAGATCTGAGGATAATCCGTGATGGTCCTTGGCTGATAACAAAATCTCATAAGCCTGGCGCAATGAGTGCAGAGAGACCGGAACCATTTCCTTTGTCAAAGCTTATTGAATGAAAAGAAGCCAGAAACTATTGTCAGAAACAAAATCAATGGAGAGAAAATAAACACCCAAGTTAATAGTGTCAAGTGCTACTGGAGGAACCAGATCAGACTCGTGGTTTTAAGTTTGCCTGTGAAGGGTGTGTAGCAGCTGGCTTTCCATGGCTGTCATGAAAGTCGTGAGATAGTCAACTTGGAGAGAAGAAAAGGGTTTTCTGGGTCATGGTTTTAGAGAGTCCAGTCCACAGTCTCTTAGCCCCATTGCTTTAAGGTCTATGTTGAGGCAACTCATCACACGGGTTCTTGAAGACAACCCCACTTAACCCATGGTCAGAAAGCAAAGCAGAAAAGAGGAAAAGGTCAGGGTTCCAGAAAGCCCTTAGAGAGCACTGTACCAATGACCTAAAGACCTCCCTGTGACACCACCCTGGAAACCAAGTCTTTGGGCCTGTGGGGGTCTCTTCGTCTCCAGGCTATAGCAGAACAAGAATGCTGATTTCAGCTAAACCCAGTGGCAATGGCTCAGTGAAAGGAGGGTGTTTGCATTGAACCTGTAAGCAAAGAATTCTAAAATAAAAGCAATGGAAATTTACATTCTAGCGATACTGAAGGCTACGTGGCCAAGATCAATGTACTGGAAGACTTGATTCCTGGAAGCCTGTCTTCATGGCTTGGAGAGGCCCAACCTTCTTCTTTCTTTCTGTGTCTTCACATCCTTGTATGTATCCAAACTCCCTCTGCTGTGAAGGGTCGCTATCATGTTGGACGGGGGCCACATCAATAACCTCATTTTACCTAACTTGCCCCTTAGTGGGGCTTGTCTCCAAATTCGGGCACACTCTGGAGTTCTGGAGAAAGGACACTGGGCTGCCCCATAGGAATTGGAGTAAGAGGACTAGGGCCTCAATACAAGCTAAGGCTCTTTTGTGACTCGAGTTTGTTCAGTGTATTTTATTCTCAGTAATATTTAATGTTATAGATACTGTACTTAGTGTGTAGCTGTATGCATTTGTCAGCTTTTAATAAACTATTTCTGAAAAACTTACAAATAAAAAAATCACACACTGTAATTAACCAGACCTAAATGAACTTCTTTACGGTTAGAATAGCCATTTCAACATTGTTTTTTAAATATTTGCCATTTAGTAATGATTGAATCATTCTTACCTCATTGGCTGGCATAGAGACACCTAGCCAGTGTTTCCCCCCTGCTAATCATTCAAAAATGGCAGCTGCTTGTATCACCTTCATTGTCTTAGGAAGTGAGTACCACACCCCAGCCAGGAAGAATGCATCCCCTTAACTACCAAAAGGGGGGCACCTGGAGGCTTGTCCCTAAAGAGCCTCCTCCAAATACTTCCTCGATTCCCCGCACAGCAGGCTCAGCACCTGAACTAACAGGAGGCACGCGTGAGGTTATCTACAGGAGCACCTGCTCCGCAGAGGTCAGTAGCTGTCCCCTCCTTCCCAGCGCTGCCTGGCTGCATCCCTTCCTCATTTTGCTTTATGTCATCCCTACACAGCGCATGGCAAAAAATAAGTAAGAGATGAAAAGGGGGTGGATTTTTGGCTTCTTTTTTTTTCTCCCCCACTTGCTAAAAATAAATAGCCCCAGAAAACCCTGGAAGAGCTTTTATCAAGTACAGTGAGCAAGTAAGCCTTGCTGCCTGCACAGACCCTAGTGACAGCATCTAATGACAAATGAGTCACCATCTGGGCCCCAGAGAAAACTCTAAGCAGACTTGCAGCCTCCCAGGATTCAACCCACAGTTCCTTCTCCAGACCCATGGCAGTCCTTGGCCATCCCTCCTTCCTGACCTTTATCCTGCTTGGAAGAAAACAGCCTATGAATTGGAAACTGAGTGAGTCTCCACTCTCTACTCCCAAACTGTGACGAGTCAGAAGAGACAATAATAATATGATTATTATTATGATAAATATGCTCGGGAGGAAGTAAGGGGGTGAAACAGGTGAGGAGACAGGAAAGCTTGCATTCCTAGCATCTGCTTAGCAATTCCGAACACGGCGAGCCAGCGCAGCGTTTTCCCGTGCTGTGTCAGACAGACCCGTTACCGCTCTCAGACAACGGGGCCTGAACGAGCAAAGAGCCTTTCACTGCAGGTCATCTGGCCTCTGGTAACGGGCCTGGAGCCATGTGCTCAGACATGGCACTGTGTCTATCAGAACAGACACCGTGGCTTTGCTAAGGAATCAGTGACTGTTTACGAAATGTTTTCTTTTCCTGACCACAGAATTCTGCCCCACAAAGACAGACATATTCCTGGAATCAGTGAATGTTATTGCACCTGGCGAAGGGGACTTGGCAGATACGGTGAAGGGATGGGAAGCTGATCTGGAATTAGCTAGGTAAATCCAACCTAATCATGAGAATCATAAAAGTGAAGAATCATTCCTAATTAAAGAAGGCTAATAGGAGGTAACAGAAAAATGGACAGAGTAGTGATATTATTATTTTTGAAAAAGGCCATGGGCTAAAAACTGAGATCAGTGAGAAAATGAATTCTCTTCTCTGAAAGCTTCCAAAACAGAATACAGCCCTCTCGGCACCTTGGTTTTACCCCTAAGGGACTCCTATATTAGCATAAATAATAAATTTGGTGTTTTTATTAAATTTGATATAATTTCTTATGGTAGCAATATAAATCTAGTATAGCTCACCGTTAGATTTCAGTGTGATAAATACTGAGAAAAATTAAAGAAAAACATATATTTTTTTGCCATATGGTTTCTGAGTCTCAGTTCATGGCCACTGTCTCCATTGTGTCTGGACCAATGGGTGAGTGGTTCGTCACGGAGGAAATGTGCTGGATCAGAGCTGCTCATAAAACAGCCGTGAAACAGAAAGACGGGAGGGAACAGGAAGAAAATACCTGCCCCAAGGCCATGATGCCTGGCTCCCTACTTCACCTCCCAAAGTCCCCACCCCTCACAAAACAGGTGCATCAGCTAAACACACATGAACTACGTGGTTGAAGGGGGAAAAAAACTTTATATGGAATAAAAAGACATCCAAAGTTCTGGCCTACAAAAACAGTTTTTAACTTTTTGAAACACATCCTTCTTGCTTGCAAAATTCAAAAGCACCGTTAGGCATTGTATTGTGTTTTCTTTTTAATGCCGGAACTGAGACTTTGGCTCTGTCTTCCCCCTTTATTTGGAACGCAGGGCAGCACTGCTTTCAGGTTTTTTTTTTTTTTATGAATACGCATGGTGATTAAAGTGTTGACAAAAAGTAGGACCTGAATTCGGAGAGCAAGTGGTTTCCAGTTTGGGGAGGAGCTTGAACTGGTGCAAGACCATCTCCAAAGCAGAAGAGAACACGCTCAGTGAGCCATGAAAGCGCTTGGTTTCCACTCACCAAGGGCAAGCAGGGGCAACCGTCCATGATCTTCAGCACGGAAAACCAGGCTCCTATTGTTCCAAGTAATTGGAGTTCCAGGAGAAAAAGTCACTCCTGACTGACTTATTAATTGATGTGGGTAGCTATAAAATGTCCCCCGTTCCTAAGGTGGTGAAATCTTCAGAGCACGAGAGTGGGAACAGGGGCCCTCTCGTGTGCTTCCAACACATAAAACTGCCAAGTGTCAGTCAGTCCTGCCAAGCCACCGCATGCCATTCCTCAAAGGCCACCTGTATGTCTGTACAACACACTACTGCACTGAGGGCATCTTCTACACCTGGTGCTTTCTCAATGCGAACATGAAAAGGCGTAGTGTTTTTAAGACCATAAATGCACACTTTTCCTCATCAAAAGTGACGCTGGCCTTCACATATTCTTTCCTGTATTGTAGGGCTATTTCCTATAACAATTGTATTTTTTCTATAGCAGATTATGTCAGTAGTAAATATCCCAATCTTATAAGATCGAAATTATATTAAAAATTTTAATTGATGGTCATGTAGTCACCTATAAACTTATAATTACAGATTCATGTATTTTTTTTTTGTTCTTGAGGTTATAATTAATTACATTTCCCCTTCCCTTTTCTCCCTCCAAACCCTTCCAAATACCCCTCCCCACTCTCCTTCAAATTCACGGCCTCTTTTTCCACTAATTGTTATTGCATGCATGTATGTATATGCATATACATATATTGCTAAATATGTGTGCATTTTTAAAGTTGTGTGATTATATGATGAAAATGTTACATTCAGTGATAGACCCATAATACATTTCACCACATTTATTTTCCCATTTTTCTATTTTTTATCCCCTCCCCCAAACCTAGGCTCTTGGTATGCTAGTCAAGGCCTCCATTCCTGAGTGCTCTGTCTTTCCCATTCCCACACAATGGCCTTTCCATTTAGTAGTTATAGCTGCATCGGTCCTGATGGTTGACCGGCAAGTTTCAGGATAGAAAGAACTAGAAGTCACGTATTACCACACTAAAAATATCCCTGTAATACTAGAATGTATCTATTCCTACAATATTAAGGAGTCTCCCTCTGGAAGGGAGATTTAATTACATGTATTATCTAAAATAGAAATCCATTAAACTCTGTCTCTGGAAGACAGCCCTACAGCCTTTGCCTAAACATCATCAGTGACCAGGAGTTCTAAGCGGCTTCTTAGTTGTAGGACAACTCCTGGATGTAGCAAGTAAAACCGTTCTTGAAATCCAAGGCCAGCTTGCCTCTAATTCTATCCACTGCTCCCACTGGTCTCTTGTCAGTAACACACAGCAACCGCCCTATACAGTCTTCTCCGTGCTGCTGTTCAGATACTCCAAGACATTTACAATCTTGAAATGTGTAGACCTCCTCAAAGAATTTTTTGGTTTTGAGATCATAATGGCTGTGTGACTCATATGTTCTCTCTCAAAGATGTATTGTATGGACATCTTGTTGTCCCCGGAGAAAATTTACTGATTATTCGAAAGGCAGCATTTAGAGAATGTGTGTGTGTGTGTGTGTGTGTGTGTGTGTGTGTATCTGTCTGTCTGCCCATCTGCCTGCCTGTCTGTCCCATTTTCTGTCTCTTTCTCTCCCTCACTTCCCCAACTTGGTTTCATTTTCTTGGATCTGAATCTCAAGATCCTGGGGCCACTGAGAGTGAATAAGTTAGAATTGGTTTCTTCCCTGTGGAGGAAGACCAGGAGAAACACAGTTATCATTGCTGGGCATCTCAGGTCTAGGATGGGTGAGAGAGCAAAGGGCAGGTTTGTCTGGTTTGCTGTTGCTTTATCTCCACATTGTTATTCACTTATCTTTATACAGCTTTAATGACCTAATCTTGTCTCAACATTTTCTGGGAATTATGAGAGAGTTGTTCATAGACGGATTATAGATCCCTTTCGTGGTAAAGGAAAGGATCTGTCTCTTATTAGGATGAGACCCATAAGGCGGTCACTACGGATAGCTATGGTCTTTAGCACCAAACTTAATCAATTAGAAGTAACTGCCTGGAGCACTAGGTAAGAAAAAAATCCGAGGCCTCATCCAGACTCACGAGGAAAGAATGCTTTGATTAGTGTTACTGCCATCAGTCATGATTATGACACAGGGCAAGGCAAGTAGGTGAAAGGTGAAGAGAAACTGTACATCAGGAGCTAGGTTGGACCCCTGAAGGATGTGAACTTTCTTTAGGCATGAGAAATTCTCGGTACTAAAAGAGAAACTATTTCAGGAAATCTACTGTTGATCTTCTAACTTCACACTGTAGTTTCTCCAAGCAAATCGCTTCCAACCCATCCATGTCATCCATCAGGGTAGTTTTCAGATCTTTGGGCATCCAGGCTGTGTTCCATAAGGTGCATTCTTGCTTATGTCTGCTCTCCCTAAAATGTTATACTCCCTGGAAAGCGGTGGAATAAAAGATGCATAGTCAGCCAAGGCAGTGGTGGCACATGCCTTTAATCTCAGCACTTGGCAGGCAGAGGCAGGCAGAGCTCTATGAGTTCCTGATCAGCCTGATCTACACAGTGAGTTCCAGGATAGCCAAGACTATATAGAAAAGAAACCCTGTCTCGAAACCCACCCCCCAAAAAAAAACAGGAAGAAAGAAAATGGATATTAAGTGTATTTCTAATACTGGAAGCAAAGTAATAAAAAAAAAAAGTACAAATCTGTGGGTCCAAGTTCAGGTGCTCTTTGTGTGGAGCACCAAGAATAAAAAGCATCCAACCTTCAGCAGATGGTGTCCATAGGGGCAAACACCCCAGTGCTTGCAAAAAGTGGATGCAGAAAAGCAAGCAAGTACTTGTTTGAAAGAAGGTGGATAATTTAATAAATACTTCAGAAATAAAGTATGAATACTTCTGTGAATGTAACAAGAGGGGCTGCTTGTTGGGGATTCTGTCCCACCTGGTACCCCACAGCCAGCAAGTCCCATAGAAAAATCACACAGAGATCTCCATAAGTTATAAAAATGATTGGCCCATTATCTCAGGCTTCTTGTTAACTCTTGTAGCTTATATTGACCCATTGTTCTTATCTACATTAGTGCCATGGCTTGGTACCTTTCTCAACTGGGTAGATTACATCTTGCTTCTTCCGTGGTCTGGGCAGGACTGGGAAGAATGGGCTTCCTTCTTCCTAGCATTCTCCTGTTCTCATTGCCCCGCGTCTACTTCCTTTCTGGTTGACCCACCTATATTTCCTGCCTGACCAATCAGCGTTTATTCAAACCATGATTGACAGAATACAGACAATTCTCCTGCACCATGTGAAGAACATTTAAGAAATAAGGCTTATTACGGAGAAGTATCTCAGAACTTTTTATGCAGATACATCTGAAATTAGATTATACATACATGTAGTGTTGATCATATACATATATGTATTTATGCCTCTGTATTATAACATGTTTATAGTAAATATATAGGCCTAAGATCCAATTTTAAATGTTCAACATATTCTTGAACTTTTCTGACCATCTTTTCAAATGGATTTGGAAAAGGAGCGATCATAGGACAGAGAAAAGCTGAGCGTCATCTCCCTTCCTTCAGAAAAATTCCCCAGTGTCTTTAGATGCAGATGGCCTCTGGGGACCTGTGTGACCCCAGACCTGGCTCTCTTAGCTGAATGTTAGGACTACCTGGAGTGTTGCATGGTTTTGTTCTTGTTATTTCTTTATTGATTAGTTCCGAAGTTGGCCAATTAAATCAGTTTTTCTGAGAAAGTGGTAAAATAAATGACTCTTCCCAGCCTCTTCTGAGGCTGAGTCCCGACCAATTTCTAACACTCTTCCACCTACCGCCTTCACTTTCTGAACAGCTGCTCACCCCAGAACACAAGCTGCTGGGATGAAAACTGACCATGAGCTACAAAAACCAAAGTCTTCCGACTCTGCTTTTACCAGATAACTTCTGTTCTCAGCTGAGTCATGAGGCAACACATTCTTATTTATGCAAATTGTAGAGGACACTTCCAGACTGGGAAGATGTAAGAGAAGCTGAGGGGGAGCCAGAGAAGTCAGAAAACATCTTCCTTCTATAATGTCTAGACCACAGCTAAGAAGACTTGGCTCCGAACATGCATGCGTTTTTCCACCATGGACAAGCATTTGGTACATTTTTAGGTATATGGCAAGTTAAAGTCCATTTGCTTAAGAGATCATTCTTTCTTTGATGTTGTTAATTATGGTCTCTCGGAGAGCATACCAACATTATCAAAACCCATCTGCATGGTGTTCTCTTGGAACCAACCTCCAGTGACTTCACCATGAGTAGGACTTACATGCCAATGGTCTTCTTGGAACGAAGCAATCCCAGTAAGGCAGGTTTTATGTCAATGATTTGAAGGCTGAATGACAGCCCTACACCTGACATATGGCTCCAGTGTAAATGTTAAATTTCACTCTCATTTTTATTCATCTTGACCGTGGTTGTCCATAAATACTTTTTCTTCCTAATTTTTTCTGTGTTACAAGCTAGAATTTGCTGATTTGGGGGGTGAGAATTTTCTTCTTAAAAGTCAAAATATCTAACAGAAAAAGTGAAAGTTCCTCTGCTAGGTTTCAGAATTAGCAATGTATCTTAATCCAGCACTTTCTCTCCTGTGCACATGCTGCGTCTAACTCCTGGTGCTGACTTTTGTTAGGAATCAAAATGACTTTAGGTGAAATTGGTTTTATAAAAATCTTTAAGAAAGGCAATCCAAGTAAATCTGGTAGATCCAGAGGGGAAGTATGAACACCCGAAAAAGGAGGAAATAAGAGCAGAAAATACAAGAGAAAAAAAAAAGATGCCAATGAGTGAATAATTGTTAAGCAACTAAAAAATGAAAGAGAAAATTCAAACATTACTGTATTGTAAGAGAAATACTAAGATAGAGCATAAGAAGAAGCTGAATAAATGTTTAATGAATGAATAGCACCGTGTCATTGCACTGTACAGCCAGATCAAGTCAGAAATAAGAGAGGTGGTGGCATTTACAATCCTTAAAGAGATCTAACATTAACCATATATTTTTATTTTTCATTAATGCAAAATGGGATTGAACACTTGCTTATACATATCAAAGAGAAAGTACAAGAAACTATATATATGGAAAAGTCAGCAAATGATAGCTAGTCATTACAACAGATACAAGGGGAGACTACCACGTATTGTTTGGGAAGGTAGCCAGCCAGGAGGAAATAAATACCCAGAGGAGAGAATAAACATTTGAATTCTAGCATGTTCTAGGTTCAGCTGGTTGGATGTTCCGTTTGTCTGCCTAATGACTCTGCCAGGAGACTTAAGATCTCCATCTGAAGATATAGAGAGCTGGACATGGTGGTGCTTCCCAGTTATTCCAACTCCTTGGGAGGCTGAGGCCTAAGGATTCCGAATTTTCAAAAATGCCGGCAACAACAACTCTACCTCACAGAGCAGGGAGAATGCTCACCCACTCTGTACAGGGCCCTGTGTTTGATCCCTAGCACCCCAGAAATACATATAAATAATAAGTAGCCAGGCAGTGGTAGCACTTGGGAGGCAGAGGCAGGCAGATATCCAGGTCCAAGGCTAGCCTGGTCTACATAGTGAATTCCAGGATATCCAGGGGTACACAGAGAAACCGTGTCTCAAAAAATCAAAAATAAAGAAACCCAAGGCTCAGAAAGTGTTTGTCTCACAAACCTCTTATTAATAAGTAACAGAAATGCATTTTAAACCAGGACCTTGGTTCCCTCAGCCAAGCCCCCACTCCGGCTGTACAGCACTTTCTCCAGAGCGATTTGCTGTTGGGATGTCCTCCCCAACAGAGAATGACAACAGTGAATCTCACTGCTCAGGGACACACGATCTTGGTGCCACTCCAGATCGCAGAGCCACAGTTGCTGCTTAACACGCGTCCTGGGTGACGGACATACACACCAGTATTTGAGAAATACTCCCAAGAGAGTGGTTTCCCTAGAACTCAGCGCCGCCTTCTTGGGAAATTTTCAAAAATTCCCCCAAACTGAAAACAGTGGCAGCTACTTCCCATTAATTCTTACCAGTTCCATACTGGACATCAGTAGCCACGCTGTCTTGGTTATGTACATGGAAATGTTCAGATGGTGTGCTATGATTTGGATGCGTTTTGCTCCCAAGAGATCGGAACATTGGATGCTTAGCCTCCTTCAGTGGGGCAATGTTTCGAGGTGGCAGAGCTGCTGAGGAGTGACGCTTAGTGAGCGGTAATTAAGTCATTGGTGGGTATTTCCTTGGAAGGAATTCATGCTGGCTTCACAGAGCGAGCAATTCCTCTAAGTCTGTTATGAAGAAAGTGTGTCTGGCTCAGCCCCAGTGTCTGGCTCAATCTCGCCCCGTACCCCCTCCCACTCATGCATACTCTTGCCATGATACCATCAGTTGCTCGGCCCTCCCCAGAGCTACAAAAGCGGGGGGCCTTGCTCTGGGATCTCCACCACTGTGAGCTGAACAAATCTCTCTTCTTCACCTATCTCTCAGCCTTGAGCATTTTGCTGCAGTATTGGGAAATGGATAATGACATGGAAGCCAAAAGAAAGGGTTGTTCTGATTGGACATGGGGAAGCCGGTTTGTTTTTTTTCCCCAACAGCATCCCTTAAAAAGCTAATTCTCCACCAAGGGCTGTCTTCCATCGCCTACCCAAAGACATCAGACATCTGCCACTAGCCTATTTCTGTCACTAAGCCCTCAAACACAGAGGTCACCATTTGTGCAGTTACACAGTAGCACAGAAGGTGTCTTCTGGAGGTGTGTTCCGAGTTCCCATCAGGGTTAGAGTTGAAGTAAGAACAAGAAGACTGAGGACCTCTTCCAGGCAAGCTCCTCCCACTCAGCCCCAGGATCCTCTGCTCCTACACAGCTGGAGGTATGTCACCCTCAAGGCTCTTAGCTCTGCCAGCCAGCTACCCGGTGGCCTTGAGAAAGTCACAGTTCTTTCTTTGCACACCGCCCCCCCCCACCATAAACTGGGCCTCACCTACTTCTCAGGGAAACTAGGAGGATTAATTAGTGTTTGTAAAGCTTTAAGATCGCCTAGATGAAAGTGACTATATGAGTATAAATGATTATTATTATCATCATCATTATTATTACATGAAGTATGGATGGCAGTTTAAGCACGGGGTTACATGTCACCCCGCTGGGACTGATAGATTTCTGGATAAACAAAGGGAACCGGAGGTTGTTATTACCTACCTGTTTTTCCCATGTCTGCTCAGGAATGTATCATCAAGTTTTCCAGGCTGGTAATGCAAAATGAAGGCCTCCTTGGTTCGCTAGGGATGAATGCAGATGTCATGGTAATGACCTGGGACTGGGAACGTCTTGCTCTGTATGTCTCCGTGATCAGGCCGTCCTGCTTCCCGTCTGAACTCCGACGGCATGGCTCTGAACCGAGCCGGCCTCTTAGCTTAATTCCCAAGGCAATTCAATTACAAGCTTGCATTTTCTTTTCAGGCCATCTTGCAAATGAAATTGTGAATAAATGCTGAGAGAATCTGAAATCTCCCCCAGATGACCCCACTACACAATAGCACCAAAGACACGGGGAGTGGGGGAGAATTAAGGCCGCGTCTGTCCGTCCTGATTACGCTGGAATTGGCCGCGCAACACATGTTTAATCTTTCCGTTCTCACAAGGCCCTGGTTCTACAGTGTGCGTGCACTGAGAGAAGCCCCCAGGGGACAATAACAGAGTTGCTCTGGTGACAGAACCAGAAATTGTAAGACTAGCTAACTAAAGGGCACCCCCCGTGGCTTCCAGAGTCTGCATGTCCTGAACATCCTGGAAAAGTCCAAAAGTCTTCTAGGTGTGTGAGTGTCTCTAAAGATTCACGGCTTTCAGACCTCCTGTGACCCACAGGACTGAGGTCCAAATGTGTTCCTGGCTGTGAGTTTTACTCTTTTGGACCCGTACTTATCAAAGGTCCTGAAGTCTTAACTCGCGCTAGTCCCCGCGCGAAACCACTCACTGCGACTGATCACGGCTTCCCCCCGTAAGTCCTCTCCTCTGACACGCTGTCATCCTTAGGAATGTTTAAGCCAGTACAAGCCACATACCCCGAGCCTGTTTGTCATTAGGGACACTCGGTTGCTACAAATCTTTTTCCATGTGGAATGTGTGCTCTCCTCCCCAACTCCTTGGCTGGCCCACTTCTCCGACTGCTTGTCGAAGCATCCTTTCAGGGTCTTAAGAAGACTCGGCTGCGGTTGAAATTTGGTAGAGGCAGCTCAGGCTGAGAAAGTATGAATCTTAATTTTATTCCAGATAAGATCTTGGAAGCTGTCCATACTCTCCAAAGCCATCAGTTGGAATTCGCTTGGCAACTGAGCACTCCCACAGGCCCCTGCTCCTTTCCTGTGTGATTTATGAGAACCCCTTTTTCCAATAAAGTTGCAAGAACCCGGGAAGCAGTTTCTCACCCAACATTTTGTAGCTGTAGCTCCCAAGCTGAGCCAAGACTAGGCGAGGCAAAAAGTCCGGGAGTAAAAAGACCATGGAACAAATTCTATTTAAAGGCAGAGAGAGCATCCTCCTTCATCACTGTGTGAATTAACAACACACTTTCCACTGATGCACGGGTTCCAATGTTGACTTGCAATCTTGTTTAGGAAGTGTCCTAGCAGTGCTGAGTAACACAAAATTGTATTATTCTAAAAACCACCTTAAGAACAGGAAGTTGGGAGCCCTGAGGCCTGAGCCCTAAATAACCACTTGTTCCTTAAATAATCTATTAGTTTCTTACAGTGCCCCCTCTTCTCCATGGTGGTCACAAAAGCCCCAGTAAGTGCCTGAAACTGTGGGTAGTACCCAACCCTGTATATACTACAACTTGTTATACAGATTCATCTATGGCAAAATTTGATCTATTCATTGATCTCAGTAAGACTAGCATACATAATAAAATGGGCTTTGTAAATCTACAAAGTTATCTGAATATGCCATCGTCCTCTCTCAAAATACCCTATGATACCGCACTCACCTTTCTTCTTGGGAGGGTAGGAGAACAACCTGTGCCCACTTGAAGAAAGGAAGTGGTGGGTGGTGGGTTCATCAGCCTTTGAGGGGTGTGTTAGACTTCTACATAAAGGTTACTGGGACACAGGCCCGCCATATTGAGTCAGTATGATAGCCAATCAGCACTAAGTGACTCTGGGGTGGCAGCAGATGCATTGTGGACACGCTGGACAAAGGAACGGTCCACATCACAGGTAGGGCAAAGTGAGTCAGCACAAGATTTAAAGTCTGCACATCGTTACTTTCTAGAAGGATCCCAGCTGATAGTTCAATACATGGGTTCATGCCATGGTTGGGTCCATGTAACTGAAACCGGAAAACAAGAGCATAGATACTGGGGGGGGGGGGCACTGCATCTGTAGGATGAAAAGGGCAGAAGGCACCGCTGATGGACAGACAGCTCTGGAAGTTTCTACAAGGGCTGAGTGCTCTCCAGGTGGTTAAGGGACATCCTCCTGAAGCTGTTGGCCTCCCTGGCTTTCACAAACAGACATTTGCTGCAAAAGGTGTGTTAGACGAGGAGTTGACATTCAAGGAAGTAGGCAATGTCTGCCCCAAAAGCTCTCCAGATTCACTACAAAGTGTGATCATGATGAGGCTAGCCCAGAGGAATCAGAAGAGCTTGGCAAGTTCATGGTGATGAAAAGGCAGGGTTTTTTTTTTCTTTTTGTCCAAGTAAATCCCCACAAGCAAAGTTTCAGGGACATGTACTGTGTGAGGTAGCCAGGAAGGAGCCAGGCCTGTTTTCTGTGAACTGACTCAGCCCTGAGATCAGGAAGGAAGTGTGGAGGTCTCCTGCCGCTCTCCTCCCCACTAATCTGAACCCATTTCCTTCATTCCAGACCTATCTTTGTGCCTCCCCCAACAGCTCTAGGGTCAGGGTCAAACTAAAGCGAATGAGAGGTAAGCACTGCTGAAGACCCCAAGGTTCAAGGTCCTCATTTACAGACGCCTCACCCCTCCACCTTCCTGACTCTGCTGTGTGTGCCCCGTAGAAGGAAGGATGGAAGAGAAAAAAGAGGGGCTGGAGCCACCCTCCACCCTCTCTGCTACAGTAAAGAAACATTTCACCCCACCCGAGTTCCTGTGCAAATGGGCCTGCTTCCTTTCCCATTGTTGAGCTTGAAGAGCTCCTTGCTCCTGTATCTCCTGCCCACTGTAAGATGGGAGAGGGGAAGCAAGGATGCCAAGTGAGCAAAGTACTGTTGTTGTGGGTAGCAATATATTGCTCCTCATGATGGGTGAGTGTCTTGACTGTTTCCTGCTTCGGTGACTCTTCCATCAACAGCTCTCCAATGTTCTTAACTCCCTTTCCACCTTTCTCCTTTGGGATTAAGGCTTGGCCCGTGACTACTAAGAACCAGAGGACCATAGCCAGGTCTTAAACAGACCTTCTCCTGCTGCCCATACCAGAGCAGACAACTGTATTTCACTCACTGCCCTCCAGCTGGCAAACAGTTCTACCAACCTGCGGTTCCACAAGGGCCAAGAAGCAAACACAGCAGGGTTTGAGTCTTTGGAATCCACAGTGTGCAAAATGGGTCACGGCTTAGAAAAAAGCAGCGAGTCCAGACCAGCCTGGAGAATACTGCAGATGTCTCCATTGGACCCACTCTGGATCTGCTCTCTAGTTAAAAAGAGCACCTTAAGGTGCACAAGCCAGAGCTTCCTGGGCAATGAAATTACCACTTCAAGGGCAGGAGTGCAGTATTCTCAACAAACAGAGCGACTGTGTGTGTGTGTGTGTGCATGTGCGTGTGTGCACATGTGTGTATGTACGCCTGTGGGGGCACACATAACAGGCTGTGCTTCCATGTGTGCACTGTGTGCATACATGAACCCCAGAGAGACATCTGGTGTCTTCTTCGGTCACGCTCCACATTATTAAGACAAGATTTCTCACTGGCTTGTAGCCTTTGCAGTTTTCAAGGTAACTGGGCAAGTCCCCAGGATCTGCTGTTTTCAGTCCTAACTCACGGATTGCAAGCACACCACCACACCCAGTTTTTATGTGCCTGCTGGGGATTTGAATTCATGACCTAATACTTGTCCAATGAGTAATCTACTACTAAACCTCTATATTTTCACAGGTTCTGTGTGTTGCACTGTAACTGACCATATTACATACCTGAGAAGAATCAAAAGCAGTTTTTTTTAAGTGGCTTTAAAAAATTTCTTATACAATCAGCTTAAAGACAACGTGACACTTAAAGAAGAAAGGGAAAGTTCTCATAGAACAGAATATTAATTATTAACAAGTTTATTTCATCTGCCTTATTGTTTACAAACAAATTATAAGGTCTTTAGTGCTTACATTATACGTATTTGAACATTAGAGGAACCACACAGTTAGATATAACCCATTCCTGGCCCTGGAGACTTCATTTGGTGGCAAAAGATGTCTAGTTGGGTCATTGTCTCCCCTGTTATTTGGTGACTCCATATAGATTTCTATCATATATGTGTATATATTAGGAAGGTTTTACGGTACTAGGTTTCCATATGACCCTCAAATGGCCCTTAGAGTTAGCTGTCCCTCCCAAAGTTCCCTCCATCACACCCTCATCTCTCATCCCCATTTTATCCTCCTGCTCCTGTCTCCCCTGTGTCTCTATAACTGTATCGTCTATTTCTCCTTTTATAGTAGATCTCCCGTGCCATCCTCATCCCTTACTCAATACCTACTCTCCTTGGTTATATGAATTGTAGCTTGCTTATAGAAGCCTTGAAAACTGACATCTACATATAAGACAATGCATACAATATTTGCCTTTTTCGACCTGGGTTACCTCGGATAGGATGGCTTTTTTCCAGTTCTATCCATTTACTTGAAATATTCATAATTTTGCTTTAACAGCTAAGTAATATTCTATTATGTGCATGTACCATATCTTCATTGTCTATCCGTCAGTTCATGGACATCTAGGCTATTTCCAAATTCTGGTGATTTTGAATAGTTCAGCAATGAACACGATTGAGCAAGTGTCTGTACTAGGACGTAGAGTCCTTTGGGTATATGCCTAAGAGTGGGATAGAAGGATCTTGAGGTAGATCTATTCCCAGCTTCCTGAGAAACCCCCACACTCATCTTCATAGTGACTGCGTAAGTTTGCTCCTCACCAGCAATGAAAAGTGTTCCCCTTTCTCCGCATCCTTGCCAGCATGAACTGTCCTTTCTTTTGTTGACTTTGGCCATTCTGACTGGGGTAAGATGAAATTCAAAGTAGTTTTCATATGTATTCTCTGATGGCTAAGGATGTTGAACATTTCCTTAAGTGTTTCTCAGCTGTTTGTGTTTCGTCTTTCAAGAACACTCTGTTTAGTTCTATGCCCCATTTCTGTTCAGTTTTTTTTTTAGTTCTTTATATAGTTCAGATAATATGACCTTTATCAGATGTGTAATTAGTAAAGTTCTTTTCCCATCTTGCAACTTGTTAAAATGATGGTGTCCTATGTCATACAGAAGCATCTCAGTTTCTTGAGGATCCATTTATTGTCGATCTTAGTGCCTGCGCTATTGGTTTTCTGTTCAGAAAGTCAACTCCCGTGTCAATGTATTCAAGACTATTCCTCACTTTCTCTTCTCTCAGATTCAGAGTATAGAGTCTTTGGTTGGCGTCCTTGATCCACTTGATACTGGGTTTTTTGCAAGGTGATAAATATAAATCTATTTGCATTCTTCTACATGCAGTCATATGGTGTGACCTGTACCATTTGTTAAGGGTGCTATCTCTCTTCCCATAGGTATTTTTTGTTTCTTTGTCAAAAATCAGGTATTCATACAAGTGGGGACTTATGTCTGGATCTTCAATTAGAGTTCATTGGTCAGCATAACTAATTTTATGCCGACACCATATTTTATTAACATAACTCTATAGTACAAATTGAAACCTGGGATGAGCTCCAAAAGCTTTTTTTTATTCAGGATTACTTTAGCTATTCTGGGTTTTTTGTGTATCTTTATGACGTTGAAAAATCTTATTTCAATTTCTGTGAAGAATTATGTTGGAAATTTGATGGCGATTGTATTGAATCTTTAGATTATTTGGTAGGATGTCCATTTTCACTATGTTAATCCTACTGACTGTGAGCATGGGTGACCTTTCTATTTATTGGTGTCATTGTCATTTTCTTTCTTTGATGTCTTAAAGTTTTTAATAGGCAAGACTTTTGCCTGCTTGGTTACTTATCCCAAGTTATTTGTCATTTTGAGGCTATTGTTAAAAGTATTATTCCCCTGGTTTCCTTCTCAGTCTGTCATTTATATATAGAAGGGCTACCGAGTTTTGCCTGCTAATTTTGCATCCTGCTACTTTTATGAAGGTGTTTATCAGCTGTAGGCGTTCTGTGGTAGGGTCTTTTATATATAAAATCATATCAACTACAAATAAAGGTACTTTGACTTCTTCCTTTCCTATTTGAATCCCCTTGATCTCCTTCAGTTGTCTTATTACTCTAGCTAAGACTTCAAGTACTGCCTTGAATAGGTATGGAGAAAGTGGACAGCCCCGACTTGTGCTAGATTTTCACGGAAATGTTTTGAGTTTCTCTCCAGATTGGTGGTGGCTGTGGATTTGCCATAAATTGCCTTTATTATGTTGAAGTACGCCCCTGCAAACCTAGTCTCTCTAGGACATTTATCATGAAGGATGTTGGATTTTGTCAGAGGACATGACTGCATCCAAAGAGATGATCTTTTTTTGTTCTGTTTTGTCTTCCAGTCTGTTTAAGTGATGGAGTACATTTATTTATTTGCATTTGTTGAATCATCCATGCTTCCCTGAGATAAATCCTACTTGACCATGGCAAATAATCTTATTAATGTGTTGTTGGGTTTACAAGTATTTCACTGAGCCTTTTTAACATCTAGTTTATAATGGGTATCCAATGGTGATTTTTTTGATTTGGCCTTTGCATGGTCTAGATATCAGGGTAATTATGGCCTTGTTAAAAAAAATTATAAATAAATAAACAAACCATGGGACTGTTTCTTCAGATTCTCTTTTGTGGAATGACCTGAGGAGTACTGAGGTGGCATTCGTTTGTCATTGAATGTCTGGTAAAAAATCTGCACTGAATCCATCTGGTCTGAGCTTTTCTTAGTAGGGAGACTTTATTTCTGCCTCAATTTCACATGGAGTCCTGGGTCTGTTTAAATTGCTTTCCTGATCTTGATTTAACATTAGTAGGTCGTATATATCAAGCAATTCATCCACTTCTTTTGGGTTTTCCAGTTTGACAGAGTACAGATTTTACAGTATGTCCTTATGACTCTCTGAATTTCCTTGGTGTCTGCAGTAATGTCCCTTTTTATCTCTAATTTTATTAGTCAAGCTCTTCTGTGTCTTGAAGTAAATATTGTTTATGGTGTGTCAATCTTGTTGATTTGCTCAAAGAACCAACTCTACATTTTATTTATCTTTTTATTATTTGTTTGTTTGTTTGTTTCTATCTTATTGGTTTCAACTCTGAGTTTAATTCTTTCTTGTCATTAGTGTTGTGAACCTTCATGGTGTACCATAGGTTTGGATATGTTGTGTTTTTATTTTCATTCAATTAAAAAAAGTTTTTAATTTCCCTCTTGGTCTCTGTCTTGACCCATTTTTTATTTGGTATTGATGGTTTCGTTTCCATAAGTTTGTATAGTTTCTGCTGTTGATATCCAGCTTTAGAGTGGTCAGATAGGATGTGTGGTGTTATTTCAATATTCTTGTATGTGTTCAGACTTGCTTTGTGTCCAGATATGAGGTCAATTTGGAGAAGGTTTCATAAGCTGCAGAGAAGAAGGCGTACTCTGTAGAGTTTAAGAGAAATGTTCTGTAGGTGTATATAGAGCCATTTGATTTATAACATTATTTAGCTCCAACATTTATGTTTAGCTTTTGTTTAATGACCTGTCTGTTGGTAAAAGAAAAGTATTGAAGTCACACACTATCACTATGTGAGGGTCATTATGTGATCTTAGTCATAGTAATGTTTCTTCTATGGACTTAGTTACACTAGTGTTTAGTGCATACCTGTTTAGGACTATAATTTCTCTTTAATTTTTCCCAGGATGAGTAGATAGTGTCCTTCCTTACTCTTCTGATTAATTTTGGCTTACAGTCTATTTTGTCAGACATTAAAATGAATACATCTACTTTCTTCTTGAATCCTTCTGCTTGGAATATCTTTTTCTGTCCTTTTACCCTGGGGTGATGTCTATCCTTGCTGTTGAGGTGCGTGTCTTGGATACAGCAAAAACAGATAGATCCTGCTTTGTAATCCAATCTGTCAGTTTGTGTCTTTTTATTGGGGAATTGAGATCATTAATATTGACATTCATCAAGAAGTATTGACTGATTCCTGCTAATTGTTTTTTGTTATGGTGTGGATTTCCTCCCTCTTTTGATTTACTGCTCTGAAATTTTTTATCCCTTGCATCTTCATGTGTTTGGTTAAGTACTACTTGAGATTGAAGTTTCCTTCTAGCACCTTGCATAGACCTGAACTGGTAGATAGATGATCGCTTAAATTCGGTTTTATTGTGGATTTTCTTTCTTCATCAATTTCTATTGATGATTTTTCTGGGTTGGCATCTGTGGTATCTTGGAGGTTATATAACAGCCATCAAGGCCTCTGGCTTTCACAGTCTCCATTGAGACTTGGTCTTTACCTCCTTACAGCTTTTAATATCCTTTCTCTGTTTTGTATATTTAACATTTTTATTATATGCCATTGGAAATTTATTTTTTGGTCCAGTCTATTTGGTGTTCCATATGCTTTTTGTACCTTAATAAGTATCTTCTTCTTTAGATTGGAGAAATTTTCTTTTATGATTTTGTTGGAAATGCTTTCTGTGCCTTTTGACCTGGTTTTCTTAACTTTCTTCTACCCCCTAGTCTTCACAGATTTAGTCCTTCCATAGTGTCTCAGATTTCCTGGATGTTTTGTGCCTGGATGTTCTTTAGACTTAACATTTTCTTTGAGATACTTATTTCTTCTACCCTCTCTTCAACACCTGAGATTCTCTCTTCTATGTTTTATAATCTGTTGGTGAAACTTACCTGTGAAGTTTTTGCTTGATATCTTAAGTTCTTCATTTCCAGTTTTTTTTCTTTAGTAATTTTGGTTCTTTGCCAAATTCTATTTTCATGTATTGAATTGTTTTCTTGAGTTTTATATAATTTTGTGTGTGTGTGTGTGTGTGTGTGTGTGTGTGTGTGTGTGTGTGTGTGTGTTGAGGGATTAATTGACATCCTTTGTAAGATCCTTGAACATACTCAAAGTTGCTCTTTTGAAATCCTTGTCATATACTTCAACTCTATTGCATTTATCAGGGACCCTGCGAAAGAGCTGTTGAATTCTGCTGGAAACATGTTATCTTGTTTGTTCATGTTTGTGTTTTTGCACTGAGATCTGAGAAGCAGTATTTCTTGATGTCCATATCTGAATTGGCTTTGTTGGGTGGATTTTCCATTCTCTGGTTTTTGTTGCCCTCTCCGGATCCTAGGCAAGCGTGGTGACTGCGGAGTCCCTGGGAGAGATTGCTTGTGAGTCACAGACCAGTGTGGCCACTTGCAGTCCTTGCTAGAAAGATTGGTGGCTGACAGAAAGAAGGGGGATAGGCTAGAAGAGAGGGCTGAGAGGACCAGTGGGAAAGAGTTAAGTAGAGTCTTCATCAAGAGATAGAGCCCCCCAGGAATTCACTATAAAATATTTTTATTTGATGTCTCTTCAAACACATCAACTCTGAGCATTCAGATATTTAGCTAAGGATTTCCCTTCTTTTATATAGTTTTGCAATCCTATGTTATTAGAGCCATAAGAGGATCTTTATGATCATAGAAACCTTATTATGGAAGCTTTCATCCATGGCTTATAGAAATCTAATGTGAGTTAAGCCAGTTTCTCATCAAGCTAAATGCTCAATGCTCACCTGACATTAAGAATCCAATTACAAGGCTAATAATTTAGAGTGCTTTCCTAGCATGTGGGAGGCTCTCTAAGTACAATTCCCAGCACCAAAATAAAATAAAAATAATTGGTTTTGGTTTTGTTAGTTGTGTCTCAATAAAGTTGTATAGAAGGGAAGTCCAGAAAAAAAAAGTCCCAAAAGTCTACAAGGGAAGGAAAAAAGGGTTTTCCTTTCTGCCCTTGTCTCTGCTCTCTTTCGAAAGCATCAATCTCACTTCCATCTCCTTACATGATCAGAGTGGTCCAGCAGCTACTGCAGGATCATTCTGGATCTGTGTCTGTATTCACGAGCATCATCCTCACTTCCATCTCCCTAGATGACCAGAGTGGTCCAGCAGCTACTGCAGAATCATTCTGTATGAGCTTAACAACACAGTGAAAACAAATTCCCCTCTCAACAGTTCCAGCAACAATTATGACCAAAATGACTTTCCAGGGAAAGGAAAAAGTCTGGAAAGTTAACATTTGCAATCCCAAGGTCAAGTTCAACCCGCCAAGATGAGACTATTAAATGTGGCACAGGAGTCCATCACGTAGCTTTCCCACCATGGAGATGTGTGGCACACAGGTAACCTCAAGACCATAGTCACATGAAATGCAGCCTAACAACTAGAAATGACGAGTTTTGAACTTTCATAGTGTTTGCCTCAATGTAATTTAATTATGAGTCTGCATAATCTGTAATGGCTGCATGTCACAAATTGTTTGCAAAATTAGAAAGTTACTGATTTCCTTTTGTAGACCAGTATGAACTAGCACCCCTCCCAGAAAAAAAATCCAGATGTGTGGTTTTACAAGAGGCTGGGGTCACATGCCCATTTTCAGTTCCATCTCTGTATCGGCAGGGATGTAATGTTTTGACTGGCCATGCGGCTCAGGAAGGAGTCAGGCTACCCAGTGCAGTCTGACACTGTGGAAGGTAATGAGTGGTTCGGAGATGGAAAATGAGGGCAAGGAGGTTGGGACAGGACCTTTCTAACTCTTTAACAACTCAAGGAGAGACAAGAAGCACGAGCATAGAGTTTATTGGACACTTGAAGAAGATGGTGCTGAATTTTTCACCTTGTACCACAAGTACACAGAACTCTATCTATGAGAAATCGAAGGCCTGGGCATGGTAACTGACTGGCTCAGAACCCCAAACACACAGTGAGTCTCAGAGGCAGAAAACAGAGCAGACTTTTGCAATGCACTAGTCAGTCATATCTCATTATATCCTGAAAATAATGTGTAAAGACCAACAAACACCTTAAAATGCTATTTGACCTAAGAATTTAGCATTTGTGAGCTAGTTTCAAGACAGATTTGCTCAGTGGTCCCTTTTTAGGAATGCTCACTCCAGCGTTGTCAAAAGAGATTGCAGATAATTTAAATAGATGCTAGTAAACAAAGAGTTAAATAATATCTATCATTTTATGTCATGATTACATAATTTGTCCTAATATACCTCCTGAAGAGAAGAGAAATGAAGTCTGTAATGTAGTATTTTTTTAATGCTTTTAACTCACATTTTATTGGTGTGTCTTCATTGTACGTAGTGATGGGTGTCATAAAGGCAATGTCTTTCAAATGCACTAAGTCTTTGACTGTATCCCCTCTCCCCACCTTCCATATCCCTCCCTTAGACCTCCCCCTCGTCTCCTTCTCCCAGGTCACCCTTTTACATTCATGCCATATGTAGAAATCATTTTATGTGTCTCGATAAAAATCTAGGATCCTATTTTTATATGGAAAAAGAAACATGTCTGAAAAGACAGAGCATATTAAAGTATTAACCAGGAACATCCCTATGGTGAACAAAAATTGTCTTTTAACAGTTATTATTTTTGCATTTTTAAAGGTTGTTTACATGTTCAATCCATTGACTACAAGAACTGAGCTCTGCCTGCAATTGTTGTTAGTATTCGTTGTCACCAGTACTGCTTTCATCCTTGTTTAAACCCTATGGAAATTATTCTGCTGGGAATTAGTCCATCTTGTGGCAAAGAGAAGGGGGCATACTAACCAGGGAGAGGGACCTGTATTCCAGCCTCCAGCACCAAGCCCTGCCTTTTTTTTACTCTGTGCATGCTAACTCTTTCAAACTCGTTCTAAATTAGTGAGAAGCTGTCTGCTTTGCAAAACCGCTGTAAAACGCAGAAATGGCTGTCAGCTCGGACTTTGTCCAAGAATCCCCCACTTTCCCATTTCAAGAACCAACTCAGGGTCATCGGCTTTTGAATCTCACTCCAATAATGGTGCAGGAAACCCAAAAGACCAGGTTTTGAAATTTATATGACTAGAGGAAATTGAAAAGACAAAATGATGTAAAGGGTGTGAAACGGGGACAATTATATATAGAAAACTAACTTTTTTCACGTCACTTAAAGTTAAGTATGTATCTTTTGCCAATCACAGTTGGTTTTTAGATGATCCAGATTCCCAAATTGAAGACAAACAGTCACCAAATAAATGCATGTGTCCAGGAGAGCCCCCCACCCACCCCAGTAGACATCTACAACTCTAGAAATGCCTTTGTTCTTCAAGGAAAATAGAGAAATAAGAGGCAACCACAGCTCTTCACAAACACCAGCTCCAAAACCCAGATATCAATGTCACAGTTCTTGCTTTGGAAAGAAAGCTTCACTTAGAAATGGAAGGTCTGATCCTTGGCCTGGCTCTGCAATCTACAGGCTCTGGGATGTGGTGGAGGTATACCAAACACTAAACACGAAAGCCAGTCTTTTGGTCAATAAATACAAACAGCATGGCAGCAGCGCAGTTATGCACACAAAGGCTGGTAGATATGGGATGCTCAGTAACTATGTGGTGAGTCGGCCAATGGTATCAAACTGCCTTTGCAAACTGCAAAATAACCCCTCTGCAGCATTTAACCCTGCCTAAGACAATAGCCCATTCTTCACGTTTTTCCTTTTTCCTATCTTCATGAGGGAAGGAATGTTGTCCTTTTGCTATTTATCACTGTGTCTCCAGGGTCTAGGAACGTGCCTTGCTCAGATTAGGCCCGTACTTAGTATTTGTTAAATAAATCTGTGAACATTCCTGTCACCAGTTAAGCCCTTAATGAAAAGCAATGTTGCTGCTCACTTGTGAAGCATGGGGGAGCCTTAGAGACGGTGTGCTCCCAGGAGTCTTCAAGTGTTTCCTCTATCCTACTTGTTTTGAGTTTAATCATAGGCTCACCCTTACTTAGGATCTACCTGGATCACCAGACCCAGTTTTGCTGGGAGCCTCATGAAATCAATTTACATGAAGAGATTGTCCCAGAATCAGCCCCTTTCATTAGTCACATGTGTTTCTTGACTGCTTTCACCTTCGTGGATGTAAAATGAAGGCTTAGGGTAAAATGCAAATGGTGTCTCTTCTCCTAAAGTCCTGACTGTCAGATAGCAACGTGGACAGCACACAGGGCTCTCAGCACTGAGTTTTGCATTCGCTTTGCATCAGTTTCCAGGGTGAGCATTCTGCCCATTGACTGTACCTAACACTGGATGCAGACGACACAAGGCGGACCCACTTAGATTTGACAGAGAGCAGCAGACTCCCCATCTCAGGAGCATATGCTCCAGCACAGCAGGGGACTGACTGCCTGTGCTTAGGTCACTCCGCTGTCTAGCACCTCACACAAAGCCTGGGACATACTATCCTTTCTTTTCTCTAATTAGATGTGTTATTTAATATTCTTGCATGTATACAGTGTGCTTGCAGTCAACCCACCCCATCCCCTCCCCTAATTTCTCCTCTACTCCCACAACTTCAACTTCATAAGCACATTCTCTCTCTCTCTCTCTCTCTCTCTCTCTCTCTCTCTCTCTCTCTCTCTCTCTCCCAATTTTATATCCACTGAGTCCACTTAGTGCCGCCTGTATGGACATGGGTGTGGGATTCTCTACTAGGATATGGGTAGCTTCTCGGGGCTAAAAACCCTGAAAGGAGTCACTGTAGTTCTCCAAGTAGCCTTCAACAGGCAATGGCTCCTCAGAAGGTTGGATTTCCTGAGCCTGACCAAGCTAGGATTCTGTCTGACTTGATCTTGTGCAAATCCTATGCGTGCAGTTGCAGCCATTGTGAATGCATGTGTACAACTGCTCTGTCATGTCCTGAAAATACTGCTTTGCTATGCACATCCACTTCCTCTGGCTCTTCTACTCTTTCTGCCCTCTCTTCCATGTTGATATCTGAACCTTTTGAGGGAGGGAACATGATATACATGTCCCGTTTAGAGCCAAGCACTCTACAGTTTCTAATCATCTGTCTGTTGAGCAGTTGTTGGTCTCTGTGTTAATCACTATCTACTCAAAAAAGGAACTCCTCTGACGAGTACTGAAACCTGTACTAATCTATGGGTGCAAAGATAAGAACTTAGGGATCGGTTTACTACTATGTCCATTTAGCAGAATAATAGTGTGAGATACTCTCTCTAATAGGACTCACGACATAGTCATTCACAGGGCTTGGGGCCTGGTTAATGATACCAAGAGTGGGTTCCTTCTTACAGAATAAATTTTAAATCCAATCAGAAAGTGACTGGTTGCTCCAATATTATTTATGCTGCTATTGTGCCAGTGGTCATATCTTACCAGGTCGGTTGTTATTATAGCTCACAGGGTCTACCACTGTATAAGATTCATGATGGTGTTTCTCCCCTAGAAGAATGACAGAACCTTCTAGCACTATGAAAGCTAACCAACAAGAATGACTATTTCAGGTTGGTACCCCCTTTATTTGTCCATGTCCTACTATTTAGGTATGTGGTGTCTGTGGTGGTTTGAATGGGAGTGCTCCCATAAGCTCATAGCTTTGGATACTTGGTCCCTAATTGATGGAACTGTTTGAGAAGGATTAGGAGATGTGGCCTTGTTGGAGGAACTATGTCACTCAGAGCTCTGAGGTTCAACAGAGTCATTCCCGGTGTGTTTCTCTTTGCTTCCTATTTGCAGACCAATGTGTGAGCTCTCGGCTACTGCTCCGGCCCCGTGCCTGTTCCCTGCTATAATGGTCATGAACTCCAACTCTCTTAAACCATAATCCCCAAATAAACTCTTTCTTCTATAAGTTGTCTTACCATCAAGTCCTGGAGGGTAAGTAAGAGCAAAGGCAAAAGCCTGTAATGTTTGGAGGTCTGCAGGGTATCACTGACCAACAACTCAGAAATAGATAATTCATTCCTGACAGTTGGCTTTTCATTTCATAGCCAATGGTTCTAAGGGTGTTGCCCCATTATAAGATAACACAATTTAAATCTCTTTTATAAGTGTATAGAGTAGCAGAAAGGTCTTTAGTGTTAGTTCTCTTTCAGGGGAAGATGCTCAGTCTGGTTATCATTCAGAACACAAAGCTGTCCTTAGACAGTGGGAAAGCAGGTCTGTGCAAGGGCTGACAGCCCCAGAGATGGCCTTGCTGCAGGAAATATCAGTATATAACTGAAGAAGAGCAAATGTGTTTGGTTGTCTGATCATCCCTCGGAAACAGCTGTCGTGTGTACAGACAGGCGGGTGCTGGATCTTTATAGGCCATCATTGATATTTTTTCTCTGAGTTCTTACACCGGGTCCAAAGAACCCAAACCAAGATGCAGTCCCGCTAAAGCTCCACATGATCCTTACAAGGAGTGTCAACTGATGAAATCTGAAGTAAATCTACCTGTTCGTGTGCTGTTTTCTAATGTCAACCCTTTTCTGCCTGAAGGGCCAACCTGCTCTATCCTGCGCATCATTGTGCCTTAGAGAGAAACAATGCCTGATTCTAGGATTGCTAATAAAAACCAGCTGGGATTCTACATAAGTGAAAGAAGGAGGGAGGGAAGGATAGAGAGACGGAAAGAGAGAGAGAGGAACAATGGTAGGATCTTAAACCAACGAGAGCAATCATAACAATGTCAGCCAATAAGGAATTTTGACTTCTATGTTTTGAAAGGCAGTTTCTAAAAATTACCAACCTGTCCTCAAATAATTTGTTCTTTGTCATTTGCAATAATTACAGCAAAGAAAGGGAAAAACATTAAAATCAAATTCCCCTACTCTGTGTCCTGAAGAAACTTCATTTTTACATGTTTAAGAGGCATTTAGTGGGGAAAAAAAAGATTTCTTTTTCTCTCAGACAAGTACAATCGTCTTGCGAATCTTTCGCATGTATTCTAACGTTGACAGGTAATTAAACAGGAGGGGGGGGAGGAAGCACTCACCCGAGTGACAAGGTGCTCTTCAAATACCTGAAAGTCATCTCTCATCTCAGAAGTGGCTTCCTCAGTTTCCCTCTTGTTGACACGAGGCGGTAACTGAAGTTCCTGCCCAGCGCCACTCTCAGATTTCCAAGCATGAAAAGAACATCAAGTTGTGTTCCCTTTCAAACCCAGTGCAGCAGGCGCCTAGTAAAGCCGCCTATAAAATGGAGAACCAGGAAAGGCTGGGGCTTCACAGCTGCGTGGCTACACTCAGAACTAAGAGGAGGCCTAAGTGTCCCGCCTTGCTGGCAAGCTGCAATCCTTTATCAGCGCTATGGAAAGTAGACTGTTTCATTTACTCTTAACTTTCTAGAGATGACAACCCAAATTTATTTAATATAATTTATTTAATATAGATGGAATGTACCTGGCAAGCTTTCTAGAGAAAAAGGAATGAGTTCAGCTTTGCAATGAGTTGGCATTACTTAATGGGAGCATTAGATGGGGAAAATGGAAGCCCATTGGCCGAACTTCAGTCTGCATCATTGCAATGTAGACCTGGATTCCACAGGGGATGTCGTTCCTAACCATCATTGGCAGGAGGAAACAGGCAAGAGAGATGTGTAAATAGCAAGTGCTTACACCGATAGCTACAAAAAGTGAGCTGGCTCTCTTGTTAGCCAGGTTCTCACCCAAAGAGCATCTCCGCCGAGGCGCTCTGAGGCCAGCTGCACATTGCGAATTGAGCCCGCTCTTCAAGGAGTGGGGTGATTTCCAAAGCAAATCTCAGACACAGGCCTTGAAAAGCTGAAAAAAGAAAGAAAAATCATACCATAAAACACAGAGCTTTATCTGTCTCAAGAAATACGTTATAAGTTCAACTTTCTCCTAGAAATGTCTAATAATTAAAGAGTATAACTATAATTAATCTTCACACCCAAATGGACTATCCATTATCTAAATGCAAATAATGTCCGAAACATCCTTCTGTGCTTTGACAGGAGTCAAAGCTGTGGGAAAAGGACACATGACAAAGCTTGTGCCGCCACCTTGGAGCTGGGCTCTACAGGTAACGATGGATGTGCCCAGGAGTGCCATCAGCCACTTCAGTGTGACTTGTCTGAATGAGTCACAATTGGAGAGGGAGTGAAGCTCATGACATCAAGTATCCTGCAATTTGCGTTTTTCTTCAGTCTCCCTGTTGACCGCTCTCTGGTAGGTAGAAGGATGAACCCCTGGTTTCCTGCTCTGCAACAGATGTCTGAATAAAAACCAAACATTGATTTAGTGGTTTTATTTTCAATTTACTTTTAAATAAAAAGTGAGGGGGAGTATTTCTCCCAAGAAGTTAAGTAAAATGAGCCCCCATTCAACTATGTGTAACACAGCACACAAACACTAAACTGATTCCAAATTACACCTCTGTCTTCCTTTCACCCACGGCTGGAGACTTCAGGCCATGGCTGAACAAAGGTATGTAATGGCATGAAAAATTATATAGAATGGTAAAGAAATAAGAAGTCAATGAGAGAGATTATTCCCATATTTGGACCTAACTAGTCAATGCCCAATTCTGACCTTTTGGTTTATACAAAGATTTACTCAGAGCCAGTGGGAATGGAGCAAGCAGAGTGCTCCCCTCAGAAAGTCTAAAGCTTGTTGTTGATCACATGTGTGATTAAGTCACAGTCTCTGTAAACTCCACCATATCATGATGAGGATTCTTAAAATTAAAATTAGGCATGTGAGAATACCATACAAAATACAGACTATCTGAGGGAGGGTGCTAACATTTAACTAAGGGCCCCATTCATCTGAGAGACAACAAGGTCATATTGGCTAATGCGTCACCACCACAACACAGTCTGAGTGTGCTCGGCCCTTCAGAAAAGCTTGGAGCCCTGTCAGCTGCAAAGCGGAGGAACAGCGATGCTGAGCAAGGGGCCAAGGTCAGTGTCCCGGGATTGTCTTATAAAGCGAAAATGAAATGTATGTTTACTATGCATTTTAAGAAGTATTTTGTATATATTAACTTTTAGACATTGGTACTATCATGATCATACCAGCTGAAAATTAAGGGGTAAGAAGCCCAAATTCATGGTCAATTGCTCCAGTAGACCCTGAAATCAAACCCATTCTCTGTGGCACAAAGCCCGGCTTCCTAACGCCTTTCATCCTCACGCTGGCATGGAACGAAGCCTCGAGGGCTCTGTGCCGATGAAGACCTGAGCAGTCGTAGAGACCTGGGCTCTGAACACAGTATGCCTGGGGCTTGGGGGCAGAGCTGGGAGGTGGACGCAGAGAGAAGGGCATTGACTCTCAGTGCTGGTGACATAGCTCTGGCCAACCACAGTGCAGAAGAAGAAGGCGGGGCCAAAGCAGGACATGAAGTTAGCAGATGCTGCAAAAGACAAAGACTGAAACACAGGACAGGGACGGGCAGGACATCTCATCGGGACCAAGTGCTCACTCTGTAGCAACCCAACATGTGCTGTTAGAGGGGAGGTGGACAAGGGGAGCCACTGTGACAGGACACCCTGGAAATGGAAGAGACTCCCTTACTGAAACTGACAAAATCAAGCTCTCCCTTTAAGCCGGCCCTGGTGGCTCATGCCTATAATCCCAGCACATTTGAGCCCGGAAGCAGAAGGATCTGAAGTTCAAGCCTGGGGTCATCCTTGGCTAGATGAGACCACCTCAGAAAACAAAGCTAGTGAATTTTCTTCCTTAGAAAAACATGAAACTAATTCTCTGCTCACGCTGAAAGATAAATGTTCCACTCCTGCTTACTGCTCTGCTGCCCCGAAGCCACATCCCAGAGTCTAACCCTTCCCCTGACACCATCCGGATGTCCATTCGAGAGTTATTCCTCGGTGGCACCATTGCTCCTGTGTCCTCATCTGAAATAAACCGGTCACTTTTACCACTTGACTCACACTCTTTAGCATTGTGCTGGCTGGTTTTATGTCAACTTGACACAAGCTAACGCCATTTAAAAGAAGAAAATCTCAATTGGGAAAATGTCCCCCCAAGCTCCAGCCGTAGGGTATTTTCTTAATTTGTGATTGGTAGGAGAGGGTCCAGTCGATGGTGGGTGGCACCATCGCTGGGCTGGTAGACCTTGCTTCTACAAGAAAGTGGGCTGAACAAGCCGTTATGAGCAAGCCAGTAAGCAGCATCCCTCTGCGGCCTCTGCTTCAGCTCCTGCCTCCAGGCACCTGCTCTATCTGACTTCCCTCAGAAGTACAAGTGAAATAAACTCTTTCCTCTCCAAGTTGCTTTAGGTCTTGGTGTTGCGTTGCATTAATAGAAATCTGAAGTAGGCAGAGGCAGGTGGATCTCTGGGAGTTCGAGGCCAGCCTGATCTACAAGAGCTAGTTCCAGGACAGGAACCAAAAAGCTACAGGGAAACCCTGTCTCGAAAATAAAATAAAAAAAAAAAAAACATAGTTGACTCTTGTATTGAGCATGTATTGTTCCTCACAGGACTGTTCTTTGGATTTAGATGAAATGCTAGATTAGTTAGATGCTTGTCATTCATTCAGCAAATATTGTACCCTTACCTTAGTCCTGGCAGCATTTCATGTGATGAAGAAG
>NC_022017.1:17756568-17757789 GCF_000317375.1 Microtus ochrogaster
AGAGAGAGAGAGAGAGAGAGAGAGAGGAAGGAAGGAAGGAAGAAAGAAAGAAAGAAAGAAAGAAAGAAAGAAAGAAAGAAAGAAAGAAAAGAAATCTGAACTAAGGCCAGCTTCTATCCTCCTTCAACTAGCTAGATTCATTGTGAGGAGAGGAGGGTTTTGTCTCTCCCTGCCTTCCTCTTCATGCTAATAACCAGGCCCAGGGCAGAGCAGATGTAAATATTTGACTGACCACACAGTGCGTTCATGTTAACCCCAATGTACACACATTCCAGATAGCAGAACCTGTGGGGAATTTAAGAGCACAGTTCAGTGTCTCCGAAAAACGATCTTTCCCCTTTACCTAGCAGAGGGTGGATGTATCTAAGGAGCAAAATAAGTAGGAAAACCTCTGACCAGCTCTGCTCAAACACTGGGACTATGTGGAGGAGCTTTCTAGGAAGAATGTTAGGGCATTGTTTGGAGACCACATATCTAGACCAACCACCTCACTTTTCAATTGAGGAAATCGAAGCCCAGAGCGCTTACATAATTTCTCAGAACTCACTGTCCGAAAGTGCATTCACACGGACTGCAGTCTAAGCGAATGCCGTGGCGGTGCATCACCTGTGCAATGTGGTCCAGGTGAAGCTCCTGCTCCTGGAAGCCAGAGCTTTGTTGGGGCTGCCCTGCCTGCGGAGTCTGAGCGAACGGAGTCTTTTGTATGTTACAAATCAAATCTCTTGGTAAGGCACCCACTTCTTGCTGCTCGGCTCTAACAAATAAAACTTGGCACGGGGCAAGTTTCCTGCCCTCTCTGCCCATGCCCACCCCAGGCTCTTGAGTGTCAGCCACATCTCTTCTTCAAGTTGGGTGCTTTGCTCTCCTCCAGCCCCCCTCCATCCCAGTTGTGCCCCACATGCTCCACATCTGTCAGGACGCCCCGCAGCCACACACTCCAAGTTCTTACACAGTTCGGAGTGTGTTCGTGGCACTCTCCCCCCACATGTCAGCCCCATCCCCACCCCCACACACACACAAGATCACCCAGGGCTCACCGAAGTAGGATTTTTCATGAAGTCCCTGCCAATCCAAGCTATCCACTTGTAACTTCTCCTTCTCCCCTCCTCCTCTCCTCCCCCTTCTCCTCCCATCCTCATCCCTCTCCTCCTCTCCTACTTCTCCCCTCCCCCTCTCTCCCTCCCCTCCTCCCCTCCTCTCCTCTCCTCTTCCCTCCCCTCC
>NC_022017.1:17758287-17800969 GCF_000317375.1 Microtus ochrogaster
CTCTCCTCCTCCCTCTCCTCCTCCCTCTCCTCCTCCCTCTCCTCCTCCTCTCCTCCTTCCTGTCCACCTCTCTTCCCCACCTCCTGCTTCTCTTCCTTTCCTCTTCCTCCCCCTCCTCCTCCTCTTCTAAGCTCTGCTGGGCCTAACTCATTTGTTACTTTGCTCTTTTTCTCTGGTTCCTGCAGATGACAGAGGGAGTGGGATGCTCGGCCGTGAGGAAACACATGACATGTTATTATGGAAAATTCTTCCCTACATAAAACCTAGCCATCTGGCAAAAACAAGTGTAACAAGGGAAAACCAATGCAGGAAGAGAAAGCCTGTGAGACCCATGCTCATCTCAGGTAGAGAAAGAAGATGAGAACCAGGAGAGGATCAGTTTGAGTCCATGGTTGGTTAATGGAGAACGCTTGTGAAATGGAGCAGTTGAGACGAGCGGAAGCACCTGCGTTCAGGCCGTGTGCAGTAGCTGCGTCCAGGCTGTGGGCAGAACCTGTGTCCAGGCCGTGTGCAGAACCTGCGACCAGGCCGTGTGCAGAACCTGCGACCAGGCCGTGTGCAGAACCTGCATCCAGGCCATGTGCAGAACCCAGGCCGTGTACAGAACACTGAGAGTCAGATCCCAAGTAGAACCACACCAAGGGAAACTTGTAGGAGACTCTTCAATGGTATTTATGGAGGATATAATTTGTACCTCTGTCTGATAAGCAAATGTAAGTCATGCTTATTTACCTAGCTCTTCCTAAATAAAATAGCCACATGGAAGATGTTTAAGTTAGGAATAAGGCTGCCCTTCACTTGTGCTTGCCTCACATGCTTGCACAAAGCTCCACAAGATGAGATAAAAGTAAAAGGTGGAATCATCTCATGTTGCAACCTGGACTCTGACATGGACGGAGCTGCGGTCACCCGACTCTCAGACATGGAGCCCAGGAATAGAGCTGCCGTCACCAGATTCCTTCTCAGACACAGAGCCAAAGGACGGGCTGCAGTTACCAGGTTCCTTCTCAGATGGGGAGCGGAAGGACAGAGCTGCGGTCACCAGATTCTCAGACATGGAGCTGGAGGACGGAGCTGTGGCCAGCACAGATTTCTTCTCAGGAAAAGCCAGAGATTGACCACAGGGAAGATTCTCCCACTTCATTTCCCTGAGACAGAATGTTGGCGCAAGGCAGAGCAGGAATGTGCTTTATGAGAAGCAGACAGGGCTGACTCCCCCCAAACTTGGCTCGGACCAGCAGCCAGCTATTTTCTAATAATGAAAATACAAGAATGTTTGTGTGTGAATAATAGTCATATCTGAGTAAGCCACACCGTAAAGTGCCATATAAATTATCTGTGTCGAAAGAGGGAAGGGGAACTTGCGATTGTCAAAGTAGCTATCACGGTCTTCATTTCTATCTTTGGTATGCAAAACAATGGTGATACACACACACACACTTCAAAACATCCTGAGCTGTGTTTCAGAGATAAATGGTCCCAGACTGCCACCGAAAATCTGTGTTCTGGGAAAGGCCCTGGTCCCATGCTTCATCTGCCTGAGAGGACCAGGGTCTGTGTGGAACTTCAGGACTGACTCGTGTCCTCAAAGCTATTTCTAGGGCACAGTGACAGCACCTGTGGTCCCAGCACTCACGATCTGGAAACTCAAGGTCATCCTGCTACACTGGGACTCTAAGACCGGACCCAGGCTACAACAGACCCTGTCTCAACACACACAGAGACGTGCTCTTGGTTTCTCTGTTTGTGGCCACGTCGTGTTCTTGTCTTGTGTTGGCCTCAGCTTGGGACTCGGCTTCTCTCACACACCACAAACTTCCCAGAGAAGAAAAAAGACAAGCGTTCATTTCCCGGCGTGATGAAGATTTGTACACACCGCTCTCTCTTCCTCTGCATGTTTCCCTGGCTTCCCGCAGCAGTAGCTGGAAACCCTGACTCGGGAAGAGTCTCTCCATTCAAAGCCACTAATATTTGAAGAGGTCCCAAAGAGAGAAGGACGGATGACTTCATCCCTAAGCCCAAGCGCAGGAACAGAGGAGTAGAGCGGGAGCAGAGGGGGCTCGTTACAGCTCCCCTGCTTCTTTCTTCATAGCCGAGTTGCTGCTTTGTCTGATCGTAAGAATAAAATGGCTGCCCGCGGCTCCCAAATTCAAATACTAAGGTTTGTTTGGTTTGGGTTTGTTTGTTTGTTTGTTAGGTATACAGACTCCTCCTTCCAAACCCAAGGAAAGAATGCTAATTGGCCCAGCTACACATTTGGAACCGACAGGAAGCATAGGGTCCTATTCCCTTTGAGCTGCTGGGAGCCAATCGTGATGAGGGAAGCCATCTGGGTGATGGATGAGTAGCGACCTACTGGGAAGACAGGGTACTGGGGACTACTGGGTGACTGGAGCATGACAGTCTAAGAGGGGGTAGGTGAGAGTATGAGCAAAAAGCCAGCTTCATGTTAGAGAGAGAGAGAGAGAGAGAGAGAGAGAGAGAGAGAGAGAGAGAGCACAACACGGATGTTTAAGGGGGGACTATGAAGGTCAGGAAGAGGCCTGAAAAGAGGGAAGCTGAACTAGAGAAGAATCGTCCTGGATTATATTTGATGTGAAAGCAACGAGAGCATTGTATGGAGGAGGAGGGGGACCCACAAGGGTGGGGAGAGGAATGAGGAGGACAGTACCAGAGATGAGAAAATAATTAAAGGACAATAAATCCTGTAATTTATTACAGTAATAAATAATAACAAAGTGAAAAAGAGAAAAAGGTATTTATGAGAGATAAAGCTTGGATCATCGTAACTGCAGAATCCCAGCCTGAGAAGAAGAACACAAGCCAGGCTGAGTGGCCTTGGAAGCTGCACTTTCTGACCCTTCTGAATTACAGCTCTTACATCAAGGCCCTTTACGTTCTCGGGTAAGTTTCTTAGCAAGCTTTCTATGAGGTTGGGTTGGGTAGTGGGAAGAGGAGGCTTGGCTGAGGGGAGCCAGTGACTCTCTTCGGGGCTGCAGGAAAGCCTGTGTCATCAGCAAAGCCAGCATCACCACAATCTGCTTCTTTGGCTGTTATTCCTTCTGCCTAAGGCAAGGAACAGTTTAAACCAGGCTCTCGGGGGAGACAGCTCCTCTCCTTAACATCTCCCAGACACAGAGGCCAGCGCCCTGGGTGTTGTAAAGTTCCTGTGTGTCTGTTATATATCACCACAGCCACCGTGTCTCCTAAATATAAACGGTATGTTGAGAAAATGAAGTGTCCTTGCAGAACTGAACGGTGCATGATGAGCCGCTCAAAGCAGGAAGTCTGTATTAGCACTGCGGGGAGAGCATCCCAGGCTTGGGCCCAAAGGCCAGAGCTCAGATGTGAAACAAGAGTAGAACTCTGTTTTGAAGAATGAGGAGCCTTGGGGTGTCTCTAGGTACCAACACAAAGGCTCCGAGTGTGCATTTAACATACATGAAACATAGTTCCGTCCTAGAACATTCATGCCTAAAATTAGAGCTCCCGAACAAAAAGTCAGCAGGCAGCAGCGGCGTTGAATTTAGCTCTGAACAAGTTTGCCAGGTCTCCCACATAAACCACAGCCCACTCCTGGGACTCTGGAACACGGATGTGTCACCTTCCAATCTGTCCCAGAACATTCGTCCTCTATGAAAACAGGGGCAATAGCTACACAACCCTCCCCCACTTCTCCTCCGCCCACGGCCTTCAATTACCGCAGAGAAGAAAGAGGGATTGTGGGAGCAGGACAAGCATGAGCTCACTTAAGGCATCATGCGCATGATGCTGCTGACTCCAACACCAAAGCCAAAGTGTACAGAGAAGCCAGCTAGGTCATTCAGTAATACAAAACACACATAGAGCGAGTCGGCTCCCTGTGGAGGAAGAGGAGCTTCATGCGTTTACAGGAATTCTTGCCAAAGAAATTTCCAAAGACTAGAAGACCATTTCTCTCCAAAAGGAGTGTCTTTGAGCTTTCAGCACCTGCCATCCTCCCCCTCCGTGGTGGTGTCCCAGTTCCTGAGATTTAAGGGTGCTCTTTAAGAACCATCGTTCTTTCCTTCCATTAGCCTTTCAGTACTTTATCAATACTTTGAGGATTCATTTATGTCCCCCATCACTGAATTAAAGGCAGGAGATACAGAAACTGCTAAAATATGCAACCCCAAGTTTTACACATACTGAAACAGCTTAAAATTCTGTCACATACTTTTCAGTGAATCCATGATGCCATTGTCTTTAGTCTAAAAGAATCAAATTGTTTTCAGTAAAAACAAAAGAAAATTGGCAGTTACCGAGACAATTTCATTGCCATTGATAATATGTATGGCATGGATAAAAACGTAACTTGGTGATAGTCTGATAACTTATGCTACTTACATAAGTGAATGATCAAATTTGTTTACTCAAGGAAAGTCTTCCCGGTACCAATCTTGGCGCTAAGGCAATGGACCAACACATCCCTCCCTGTGGAGCCTGCAGCATGGTGGGAAAGACAGAGATGATCAGTATGAGTTTAGAAGACCGTACCCACCCGGGGACCCGGAGGGAAAGGCCGCCAGCAAGGCCGGGCCGCCACTGCTCTTGGAGAGCAGTGCTGAGGCAGAGGTCAAAGTGAGACGGAAAAGTGTTTCCTCTAAAGCGAAACTCGTCTGTTGAGTTTCTGCGTGGAGGGATTGAATGTACCACTGTGGCTGTGAAGCTAAGTCACTTCTTTCGGACTGACTAGGGAGTGAGCGGAAGAGAACAGAAGAGGGCAGACGCAGCTCAGTGTAGGCGGTCAGGCAGCTGAAGGGCACAGCGCTGCTATTGCTCTGCCGCAATCTTCAAGAACCCGGAAGGGCGTGGTTAGTAGTTACTGAATCCCCAGCATCTCCTATGGAACTGGGAACCTAGCAGACCATCCCGAAGTATTGATAAGTGAATGGAAGGCAAATAGAAAGAGGGATGGGAGTTCTCAGATAGAGAGCACATTCGAATTTCGTGAACACAGACACAAGCAATGCTCATCTGTACCTCCTGCCTCGGGGTGTTATGGTTGGACCTCCCAGAACTACGTCAAGTGTATAGTCAGGGCTCAGTCATCCACTCTTCCCTGGGAAACAGCTTCAGAACCAAAAACCCTTTTGCAAAAATACCTGAAAAAAACAGTGGAGAAACATCAAGAATTAGCTAACCACTGTTCATCACTATGCAAGTTTATTTTTAAAAAATGACATTAAGAGGAAGGAAATGTATATTATATTTATTATATTATATTATATTCCACGTTTCCAGGACGAACACTCTGTGAAAATCCAGAGCACCATTCTGTCATGATTTTTAACTATTTTTACAAGATTCTTACAACAAGGGCCTAGGAGAGGTCTCCCTACAGGCAAAAGTGCCTGTTGAACAAGCCTGACAACCCAAGTTCAACCCCAGGAAGCCAGGCCTGCTTCTGGAATTCCAACACCCCTATGGTGAGATAGCACCCCCATGGAGACATAATTCGTCATAGGCTTCTGGGCCAGCTAGCTGCCTTAGGCTCCACAGAAACAAGGGAGACGCTGCCTCAAAGAAGAAGGCAAGAACCAGCCCCTGAAAGCTTCCCTCTGACTCCCACATATGTGTGCCCACACACACTAAAGTAAACACATTTGAATTCTTAGGGGTTGGAGAGAAGAGACAGGGGCCCTTCCAGGGGATCAGAGTTCAGTTCCCCACATCTGGAGACGGACCCCCAGTGTCTATCACTCAAGCTCCAGTGGGATTCTGGGCTTCCGGCCTCCATGGCTACCTCCATCCACACACACATAAGTAAATAAATAACGTTTCCTAAATAAGAAAACTTCAACTGGAATAGATGTTATCAGTATGTTTCTCCTTTTAGAGTGACCTATTCTCTTCATTGATCTATTTAGATTTTTTTCTTGTGAAATAATATTTGTTTGTTTGTTTTGGGTAGCTTTGGAGCCTGTCCTGGAACTAGCTCTTGTAGACCAGGCTGATCTCGATCTCACAAAGATCCACCTGCCTCTGCCTCCTGAGTGTTGGGATTAAAGGTGTGTGTCACCACTGCCTGGCTGAAATAATACTTTTATAACAAAGCTCTCAGCCACACACTGCAGTCACATCGACCACTTTTTGCTCTCTTGCCTGACTGCTAAGGACGCCCCCCTTGCCCAGCTCCTGGTGCAGGACCTTAGCCACAACTCAAAGGAGTCACAAAAGGGAAGCCAAACATGTGCTTCCCTAGTGGCCTGGAGAGCGTTTGACTCCTTGCTAGAGTGAGGAAGATGCCTCTCTACTCATTGAACAAGGCAAGAGTGAACGCTGAGAGATGCTCGGGTTTAACGGCCACCCTGTGGCCGTGAGGAAACTGGAGCCCATTTCATGTGAATTTAACTGGAAATCTCATCAGTGTTCAGTGTGACTCTAGCCACAAACAGCTCTAGAGCACACTAACCTAGTAAACACGCAGCAGTGTAAGTATCTCTCTATCACCCCAAAGCTGTTTCAGGCTATAGAAACCTTGCCGGCCAATGACGGTAAAGAAGACACAATGAGCCTAATTTGTTCACAGGTGATTAACTATTAGACTGAAAGAAAAGTGGGTCAGGCAGCTGGGCCACCGTGCACTAGAGATCAGTTCCGCACGGGGACAGTGTTGGGCACAGAAGCCCGTCCTTCTTTTCTACCTTGTGTCTGCCACATGGTCAGCAAGAGCACACAGGCAGGTGAGCAAGAAGGCAGTCTTACTGTGCTTCTGAGAAAGCACAATGAGGTCATGTGTAGGGGGAGCAGAAAAGCAAAGAAGGTCATTGGTGGGACCCCTGTCCCTTAGACTTAACAAAGTTGAACCCTGATGCTCCCCAGAGGCCGGAAGTAGGGAGAACGGGAAATTGCAGACCTTGGGGTTTGTCTCTGTTGTGGCAATGGCAGACAGAGGCCCTTGTTTTGCAGACTCCTTAGGAGATATCTTGTGGAAGACTCCAAGGAAGCCTGGTCCCTTTAACCCCATTAACAAGCCTTGATTTTATTTTATTGGAGAAATAAGCATGTCCTTCATTACCTGGATGGACCCAAAGACTATTAAAAACATCAGTAGAAGCCAAGGACAGGAGATTCAGGGTTAGAGCTCATGAAGTTTGAGTTTAATCTCTAATACCAGAAAAAAAAGAAAGGAAGGAAAGAAGGAAGAGAGGGAAGGAAGGAGGAAGACTGGAAGGGAAAGAGGGAGGGAGGGATGCTGGAAGGGAAAGAGGGAGGGAGGAAGGGAGGGATGGAGGGAGGAAGGAAGGGAGGGAGGGAGGAAGAAAGGGAGGGAGGGAGAGAGGGCCTACCAAAGTGAATGTCTCTCATTCACTCCCAGCTTTATTGGGGGGGGGGGGGTTTCTTGGTCTGCTGCCCTCCATGAAGAGCAGGCTGGTTTTCAGATTAATTGCTCAGCATTGCGTTTCAGTTTCACTGAATGAAAATTCTAGTTTCTCTGGCAATTATTGATCCAGCGTCAGCTCTTCATTTCACAGGCAATGAGTTATGGCAAGATTGCATGTTGTACATTGATCCATCTGCCACAGCATCACTTTTAACAACATCTCTGGAAGTCAATCATGACCTCCTTTTGGTCTCAACTTGTACCTGGACCATTTGGTACTGGCTTCAAGTCTAAGGCGACAAGTTTGGCTAAGAAAAGAGAGGTGTCCTCCCTGTGCAATTATACGGCAAGTTATATCTCCTGGGAATGGCTTCCAGAAGCAGCTGAACCTGTTGACCAATTACTGTCTGCAGCCACAGCTACATAGTCATTTTGTGCGGCTTAACCCCATCCTGTGCCAGACGCCTGTGATGTGGACAAGGGTGGCACTCTACAAAGCCCTGAGCGAGTGAGATCCTGAGTGAATGTATATTGTTTGACATGGGCATGACTATGTTAGGGACTCTGCAGGCCCAGAGAGGAGTTCCAAAACCTTCCCCAAGAGCGAGGCTCAGAGAAATAACAGCAAGGCTTTTTTCAGGATAGGGTGCAGAAAATGTCCACCGTACCTTCTCTCGTCCAGGTATCTCCACCCTAAAGATTGCTCCCTACAAAGACTGCTCCTACAAAGTGAGCTGAATACAGCTCTTTGATCCAGCTGTACGCCATAAGCCCTGCCTCTTTATCTATATGTAATAATCTCCTCCTTGTTCGAATGTACTCAATAACTCTGCCTCTCTGCTTTCAGTAAACATGCTGAGCTTCTGGGAACTGCAGCTTCTCTATCAGAGGGCCTGGCCCATTTGACCCCAGCTTTTCTTTTGGTCTCTCTGTGTCTTTTCTCCATTCCCTCACTACCATAGTCAGGTCCATCCTTGGAACCATGTAAGGGCATGGCCCATCACTAACAAACTGATCTAAAACACTCCTCATTCAGTATCACACAGCCTCATTCTGAGGCCAAATAAATGATCCTGGAAGACAAATGAATTGGCTGTTGTAACTGGAGGTTTCTCTCTTGCCCTCCAGTTCCCAAGTAACCACACAGAGGTTTAATATTAATTACAAACTGTTTGACCTATTAGCTCAGGTTTATTATTAGCTAGCTCTTACAACTTAAATTAATCCATTTCTTTTAGTCTATATTTTACCAATAGGCTCATGGCTTGTTACCTCACATCTTGCTTCTCCAGCAGCTACTGGCATCTCCCTGACTCTACCTCCTTTTCCCCTGTATCTTTGTTTGGATTTCCTCCCTGGCTCTATTCTGCGTGGATATTGGAAAAATCAGCTTCTTTATTAACCAATGGCAATAAAACATATTCACAGCATACAGAGAGACATCCCACATCATGCAATCTTGTTCAAAATCGAACATGATTAAGAAGTTAAATCAATATTCCTATTGAGAAAAAAAGTAAATGAGGATTTGGGTGATTTCTTCCTGAAAAATACTTTAGATTAGAGTCTGTGCTATGTTGGATATTTTTTTTTCTTAACTGGGAGCAAATTTGGAGAATTAAGCAAAGTACTTCTTTCAATTCTTACATGACGAAGTACTCAGTAACAAGAAAGTCATCTAGACTGTCCACAGATACTCCTTAGTCTACTGTCCGTTCTTCTAAAAGCCTCATTGTAGGTATCACTTTGACAAACCTCTTGGGAGATTAAGAATTCAAACTTAAAGTCTTTTGTGGTATACCTTAATCACAAAGAACTTTGAACTTGTTTTTTCTTGCCTTCTCTTGCTACAAAGTGTGGTTCTAGAGGGGAGAAGCTGAGGGGCCAGGAGAAGGGAGATTTTTCATGGCTTACATATTTCACCTATAGAAGCCTAAAATTCATACCTGGTGGCAATTCAGAAGACTGAATCCATCACAGTCCCTTTCCAGTTTGCAGTGAGAATTACTAGGTTCTTTGGTTTTGTCCTGTTTACTTTTATAATCTCCTTACCCTATACTGCTTCATATTCTCTTTGGAATCAGTCTAGATGTAAATGTCCAAATATATGCACATACAGACACACACCACGGTGGAATATTTGTATACACTGCAAAAATGTTCCTCTGCCTAAGGTGCCTTCTGATTGGCTCAATAAAAAGTTGACTGTCCAATAGCTAGGCGGAAGAGGATAGGTGGGATTTCCAGGGAGAAAGAGGAAGAGGAGGAGGATTCTAGGAGCACACAGATTTTGCCAGAGACTGTGAAGAATTCAGGTGTATAGTACAGAACAGAGGTAACCAAGCTATGTGGCAGAAAGTAGAGACAGGTTAATTTAGGCTAAGACCAAGCTTTCATAATTAATATTAAGTTTCTATGTCATCATTGGGGAGCTGGCAGTGCCACAGAAAAATGGCCTGACAGGAAAGTTTGCTACAACACACTACCCCCACACACAGTCTGATCATCGTGCTGAAAGATTCTTGGCGAATTCCCAACGTCGTCACCCCACATGATCTGTTAATGGCGTACTGGACCCAGAACCCAAGTCTCTGCAATTTTCAGTCTTTTGCTCTTTCTGTTCATTTTGAAGGGGCTTGAAAGTCAGCCAACTCTGTGCTTAGACTTTAAAAGCACAGCCGTGTACTGCTCGTCCAGCCCTAGGGACTGTAAACCAAAAGGCATTGTCAAGAGCTAATTTTCATCTTTATAGGAAAATGAGATAAGAGGTACTGTTTCCAGTGAGAACCGGGTTACCCTGAGGAAATATTCATTGTGTAATCTGCTAATGTTCTGCCAATGTCTTCCTCATCACAAACCCCTGGGCCCAGCATCTTGAGATATCTACCTTCCTTCTCTCTCCCCACACTAAACTACCTCTGGGTTCCTAGACACGCCTCATAAGACATGTGATGTGTCTCCTCCATCACATCCCTCTCCCACTGAACCCCCTCTTTCAAACAGACTGTACACATCCCCAATTAGTCAACCCTTTCATTGCTGTTCCATTAATAATGTGGAGATGTCTCTCATTACAAGGAGAATGTTTATGCTGATCTATCTAATAAAATGTGTGCTCATACAGAAGTTAGAAGGAGGTGCTAGGAATTCTACTCAGAGGTGGAGGAAGAAGATCAGGGCTTCAAGATCATCCTTGGATGCCTAGAGAGTTCAAGGCTAACCCAGGCTTCAAATGGGTTCTGTTTTGAAATAAAATAAAGGCACACACAAACTGTATAAGAACATAATGTAGCATGTGAGATTATACACTAAATCAATACAACAGCAATAATTCAATATTTATTGAAAGCAGGTTATCTGTAGGTATATGACAGTGCTTTGAGGGATCTACAAAGTCTAAGAAATGATCTGTGTCCATCAAGAGCCAAGAGGATAATCAGAACTTTAAAGCACCATGGAAGACACATCGACATTATGAACATATGTGCACAGTACAGGTGACGATAAAGTATAGACACCACATAGAGGAATGCAAACAAAACTCCCTCTGAATAAGGAGAGAACGGACCACCTGCTTCCCCCTCCATATCACGCTCATAAATCAGCGAAGAAAATAAACTGTGGTTTTCTGCTAGATGTTCTCATTTAATTAATTTTATTTAGTCAAATTAATTCTGCCTTTAATTTAAAATGAGAAAAGAAAATACAGTGTTCATTCAGCTATTAACTCCTAAGACTAATAAAAGTAATGATAATGAGATCATTTGCCAAGTGCCAGTCACTGGGTTGATGGGTAGCTGTCGCTATGAGAAACTGAATCGCTTGTTTCTGTTTCAACAACTTTGCTCCACTAGAAAACACCCCCGGATAGCCACACGCTAATCGTCAGGCTAAAATACCACCAATATATCCCTGTTCTGGTTGTGACAGAGCTTCACTTTCTTTGGCTGTATTTGGAAAAGCACCCCTTTTCCTTTTCCTCCTAGCACTTGCCACCTCCACATCTCTCCTGAACCTTGCAGAGTGAATCCAAGACCAAAGACATAAGCATGCTACTATGTCCCCATTTCAGGTTTACCTAACAGATTTTTCTCCCGTTTGACTAGGCAGGAAGAAGCCCAGATCTGTAACTGATAACTGACCCATTCCACTTTCTGATGAAGCAAGATTCCATGCAACTTGCAAAGACAGTGGCAGACAGAAGTCTGGTCTGCCATTTCACCACCCACGTGATTCACTTAAGGACAATTATTCCTTTGAATTGCTTTTAGCACCTTTGTGGACTTCTTTTTGTTCCGCGTACTGAATTATTTTGCTTTTAGTCAAAATAGGACTTTTTAGAAAGAAAAGAGTAGGTTTGCACTCAAAAGTTCAAGGGCTGCCAGTCATGTGACACGCTGATTTCCTCCATTTTTTTTTTTTTTTTGGTAAGGTTTCTCCAAGTTCATTTTTTCTGCAACAGAAAAAGTAAATTAATAGAGCAATTTGCTGTCAGAGAACAAATTCTAAAAATTAAACATCACCCTTTGATTATTGTTTCAATCTCCATTTGCCTTTTAACCTAATAGAGTCAGTAAACTCATTTCCTTTGGGCATTTTGTTCAATGGCATCGTGAGTGACACATCACTTTGCTAATGCTGCAGGACAGTCACACAGGTCACATGGCTAGCAGCCTAACATTAAAGGGTAATTTCCAGGCCATCAGTGGCACTCACTTCTGAGCAAACCACATCCTGCAGGGACAGGGCTGGTGTGGGAGTCAGTTCCCATGGGTTGGAGTCCCAGGCTTCTCCCAACCCCTTGCTACCATTTCAAAGCCTTACCTGAATTCTAGCAGTTGGTTTGCAAAACCCAGAAGTGGAGCCACAGCCCATCTCCCCCTCTAGTTAAAGTTTAGGAAAAAGGTAGCACAAACCCACATTGTACTTTCTTTATACCCACAGCCCATTATCGTATTATTGAACATTGTCATAATTTTTTCTTACCCTTTGAGTTTTAGTGCCCCACAAACCCTGGGCTCAGGTAGAAGTGGGGGTGGAAGTAGTACTATCCAGACCCAGAAGCCTAGGGGGCTCTGACTGCATTACGCAACCGCACTCTAGAGGGGAGAACTATGGCAGACACCACATGTTACACTGGGAGATATTTGTGGAATGCCGTTTTCTATCTATAGAAGATCTACAAGCCTGGGGCCAAAGGGAGCAGAAGCAGCAAGAGTCTGAAGCAGGAATTGGTGTGGCTTGTTTTTGTTGTTTTGGTTTGGTTTTCTAGAAGGACTCATATACACAGAGCACCTAAGATTTAGTGTTTCTTGAGTGGGGAAGAGATTTTTTTAATATATATCCCTCCCTTCTTTCAGTGAGTCCACTCCACATTCCAGAGTTCCTCTTAGGTAAAAAAAGAGAAGACAAGACACAGTTAGACCAGGGTTATTTTTCAGAAAGGGAGCTTGAAGCCATCATGTCACCTTACGCTTTTACCACGTGCCAATGTAAACTAGTAAGTCTTGGGAGTCCGCACTGGACAAAGACAATATGAAGACAAGAGATGGGACAGTCGTCGCTGTGCACAGAAGGAAGATTCCCTTTCCCCTTTTTTGCTTTCTCAGATTCACAGGCGTGTGAAATGGATAGTGTCGAGTCTGGGGTGTAAATAAGGAAGCCAGAACCAGGAAACAAAACAAACAAGCTGGGTGTAGTGGTGGGTGCCCTCAATCCCAACACTCGGAAGCTGAAGCAGGCGGATCTCTGAGTCTGAGGCTAACTTGGTCTGCACTCTGAACTCCAGAACAGTCAGGGCTTCTTGCAAAACAAGAACCAAAAATAATAACAAACAAAACAAAATGAAAAGCTAGAATTTGGGGTAGAGAGGTGGTCAAGTGTTTGCCATATAAGCATGCACAATACAAGAGTCCCAAGAAGTGGATATTTAAGTAAAGGGGTTTTTTTGTGGGGGGGAGGGGGTTAAGGACAGAAAAAGATAATAAAAAAGGCTGTGATCAGTGGATTTCAAGCTACCATCAAAGCACAGAGGTCTCAAATAGCTTGATGCTTTTGAAGAACTGTAAATAGTTGATACAATTAGTGCAAACACAGGTGAGAACAGTTAGGAAATCCACATCGTACAAACGTGAGTGCCTTCTCTCTACTCTGAGGACAGTATGCTTTGTCCCAAAAGACACAGGACATCCTTGGACTGTTAACACAGGAGCATGCCTTGCAAGCTAGTTGTTCACTACCCGCTCAAGATCGTGCACCTTGCAATCCCTGTGTCAGGCTGAGTCTGCAGGTCATGGCATGTTTGAGATTTGGGGTCAGGAGGCAAGGAGAACAGAAAGCAACTAAAAGGTAAGAACCAACCTGACCTGGATGTTGAAGTCAGGATTATCAAAACCTCTGGATTCTTGCTTAATTCCTTGGTTCTTTTGTCTGAACTGATGTGAATTCTTCATCTTGAGCAAACCAAGAGCATTCGTAGCATGAGTCCTTGGGTACCACATTTGGTGACTTGTGCTGCCGCAACAAAGCATCACAGGTGGGCTAGCTTAAGCAATGGAACTACATTGCCTCACAGCTGAAGAATAAAGAAGAGTGAGATCAAGTTAGAGGTACAGCTGGTTCCTCCTAAGAGCTGTCCCTCACTTAACTGGCTTCTGATAATTTCCTACAATCTGTTATGCCCCTTGGCTTGTAAAATATTTCCACAATCTCCACCTCCACACTTGTGGCATCCTTCCTGAATGCAGGTCTGTCTACAGATTTCCTTTTCATGTGATTAATCATGCCAGGCATGATACAGGGGATGAAGGCAAGAGAACTAGGAGTCTGAGGTCTTCCTTGGATACAAAGCAAGTTCAAGGATAGCTTGGGTTACATAAGACCCTAGTCTCAGAAAAAGAAACAAATACAAGAAAAATTCAATTGCATAGGCTTAGGACTCAATCTAGTAGCCATGGTTTTAGTTTCACTTGATTATAACTGCAAAGAGCCTGTCTCCAAACGAGGCTACACACTGAAGCAATGGAGACAATGACTTCAATGTAAGAAATTTATAGCTACCGCTCAGAACACAAGGGTATAACTTTCATAAAAATTAGTTTTGCTGTTTTAAAATGACTTTGAATTGATTTACATATTAAAAGTGTGAGATCCTGTTTAAGTGACAAGACAAAGAAGGGAGAGCCCCATTAGGAAGAGACCTAGAACAACCAAGTAGTTCACAACGGAGACTACATTGGGCCCCTTAAACTATATTTTAAAATACATTTATTTCGTTATTTTCTTACGTGTATGTCTATGTCTATGCGAGTGAATTCTTTGTGTGTGTGTATGGGTGCCCATGGATACCAGGAGAGGGCAGACACTGGATCCCCTGGAACTGGAAATTGGGGAGGTTGTTGAGTCACCTGATGTAGATGCTGGGAACCCAACTCTGAAAGAGCAGTAAATGCTCTTAACACAGAGCCCCCTATACAGTCCTGATACACGCTAAACCTTAAAAGAGTCTTCTCCTTTTCTCATGTCAGGCATGGCGGTATGCAGGCCTGTACCCATAGCTCCTCAGGAGACTGAGCTATGTTCTCATTTTCTTCAAAGAGAGCCTGTGAAACACTGAAGACACTGACACAAAAAATAAGATTAAAAGGGCTCTGGTATAGCTCTTGCCTAGAACTCACGAGTCCCTGCATTCAGTCCCCAATACTGCCAAGTGTGTGTATGGAGCAGGGGGGCGGTGTGTGTGACTTTTTCTAATTTGTTGGGTTTCACAGAGGCAGGAGTAAGGGAAGGCGGTTGAGAAAAAATATGATGTAGAAATGTCATCCTTAAAATCTTTTTGACTAATTGGAAGCTTCCTTCAGCCTAGAAACCCAATAGCTCTCTGATAGGGCTTTTATCCTCTTTATGGAGGAGGAACTGAGGGCCAGCGATGTGAACGACATCCCTTTAGGGTCCATTTGGGAAATGATGGGGCTTGGGATGTAAAAATCAGTCTATTCTCATCTCACTTGAACTGCCTGAGTAATTTTTTTTGAGCATCTTGATTGAAAACCAAGTATTTGTTACAAAGATGTTTCTAGTACGTTGCCCAAAGAAGTAGCCTCTGGGGAGAACACTGCTTGCACCACAAATAATTGATGTTCGATTTTATCAAAACCCTCTGTGAAGTCACAGCTGTAGGTCCTCTGCTGTGATATCCATGTCATGCTATGACATACTAATACCCATGTCATGCTATAACATACTAATACCCATGCCACGCTATAACATATTAGCACTTTTTCCCTTTGATAGCGAGGTCCAAGCTCAGGCTATACAAATATCCTTTCACGTGTTTTTCCTACCAAACTCTTCCACAGAAGTGGGCACTCTCATGAGACAAGACTGGAGAATAACAGACACACCTCCCATGTCATCCTCCCCAGCACTATTCCACTACATCACTTCGTCTTTAATTTTTGAGAACCCACTTTACTTTGAAGCTTTAAGGGAGATAAAATAGACAGGAGCCGAAGCCGTTAATGACGACAGTAGACCCACCCTTTAAAGTACTAATTCTCGCTGTGTGTGGAAACAGAATGAGTCATTTTTGCCCGTTTTCTTGGGCAGGAAGGTTGGTTAATAGCTCCATGCTTATAGCTTAGTAGAAGTATTTGTAGAGCTGACAAGGCACAACTTAAACGGCCGAGGCCAATGAGATACTAAGGAACAGGAAGGCTTAGGTCGTTCTCGCTCTGGCTCTGGTCATTACAAATGGGAGGATTTCAACAGCTGCAGTCCCCTCTCTTGTCAACAAAGTGAGACGATCCGAACCCCAGAGAGAGCTGAGACCAATAGTCTCTGGCTTTGACACGTTGCCTCCTTCTTTTGTCGTTAGCTATTAGTTTTACATCTTCCTAGTTTTTGACTTCAGTTTTACATCTTCCTAGTCTTTGACTTTTGCTTTACCACCAGAGAAACATATTTGCTACCGAAGAAAGTCTTAAAATGGGCAGCTTTGTTTTTTCTCGAAGGGATACGAATTCATCAACATCACCTCCCTGCTCCTAGCACATAAAGCCTTCTCTGCCTACAAGATGCTACTTACAGCATCTTGGAAGGTTTAGAAGTCATGGAGAGATCCACAAAGGTTCTGCTTTGCAGGGCCCTCTGTCAGGTTGGCATTACCAGCGGCTGTGGGGTCTGCTCCCTAAGGCATGGTGTCCCAGTACCCACAGCGTGACTCCACGGATCCGGAAGTAAAAAAGTTAAGGGGTTCTGAGTTTTATGGGGACGCAAATGTCAGGGCAGAACTTTCAGACCGACTGAGTCCCTGTTGTACGTGGGCGACTGAGCCTGACAGCCCAGCCCTGGGAATCGGGCAGAGTTAAAACACGGAGAATGGCTTGGTCAATGAAAAATGATCTTCATGATGGAATGAAGGCTTTGGACCTCGTATCTAGTGCTCCGGGCTAACTCGAACCTGACCCCCAGACACCGTGGTTGGTTCCCAGAGGGTCTTCGGCTGCACCCTCTGGCTTTTTCCTTGAGACCATCAGTTTGGGCTTCATGTTCTGAATTCTCACCTTCTTGGCTGCGGAGCCGACTAAGGCCAACCCTCGGGGAATTACACGAGATAGGATCGAATCCAGGTGGGGTTACCAGAGGCGAAAGCGCCAGAAGGAATCAAGAGTTTAATTAACTTGTGCCCTCTCTACACGCCCCAAAGGAAAGGGAACCCTAATGGGGACCCCGTCAAACTGTTTGATCAGAGGAAATTGGGTTTACCTTTTCCTCCCCTTCACCCTTTCTATCTCGCAATCAATCCATCTGGATTATTGACTGAACCACGACCACAGCATTAAAAAGGGCAGAGACTCGGGGGCGGGGAGGGACGGGGCGGAGACTCGCGGGCCTGCAGACCGCAGCCCGGCGGGTGCAGCCTGGCGGGAGAGATCGGGGCCCTGCACTGTGCGCGTGGGCGCGCAGTCTCCTGCATCCCAGGCGTCCGCGCTCCGGGATTTCGCTGGCGCCCGCTCGGCGGCCCGGGGCGGGTGCTCTGCAGCGGCCCCGGCTGGAGCGCGCACTCCGCCTGCAGCCGAGCAGCGGCCGGGGAGCCGCCACCATGCCCTCCCCGCGCCGCCTGCGCTGACCTGGTACCGCGCGGCCGCAGCGCTCCGTGCCCGGCTGCGGACGCACCCGGGGCTGCGCACGCGGGAGCGCGCCTGACGCGGAGGACCGCAGCTCCCAGCGCCGGCGAGGAAGATCGCGCGGCCACCGCTCGCGCGTTGGGGTGAGTGACTCGGGGCGCCGGGGCGGGGGGCGCCGCGGCTCGGGCCGCGTTGTCACGGCGCGGGATGGGACGTCCGGCGGTTTGGGAGCGCGGGGAAGACTCCGGGAGGGCTGCTGGGCTGTGGTGGCGCAGAGGCTGGGCGCACGGCCCCTCGTGCTGCGTGGCAGCCAGGTCGTGCCGGCTCTCCCCCCTCCCCCGGCGCCGAGGCCAGCTGCATGGCCCCCTAATCGGGCCACGCAAGAGCGGGGAGGCGAGGGTGAGTGGCTGAGGATCGCCTGTCACCTACTGGCGTCTGCGGGGAGGCTCGGCCCCTAGCGCGCCCGGGAAGGGCCGCCTGCCCTGGAGAGGCAGCCGCAGCCTGCCCTCCGTGGAGACCCCACTCTGCACGCAGCTCGCCCGTGGGAGAGAAGGGGAGCCGCAGCATTCTCCCTTCTGGCAGAAAAAGTTGAAGAAACTAGGTCTGTTAATAATTAGCAGGAGCGGGACTCGGGATGCAGCAGAAAAGCTGTTGAGTTTTCATTGCCCTCTAAGAAAAACAAACGGCATCGCCAACGACTATTGGCAGGGCCGTGTTATTTTTGGGACTTTCGGAAAATTGTCCACAGATTGCATTCAGGAGACTGAAGACGGAGGGGGGGGGGTGTACCCGGGAGGTCGCGGGGACGGCTGGCACAGCTTTGAGTTCCAGCCCGCCCGGGAGGACTCAGATTCTTAAGCCTGACGCACTTGGTTCCTGGTTTTAAAACGTGTCAGGCAGGACTGCAGCCAGGATCAAGGAGAAGAACGCACGGCGAACCGGTCTGAAGGAGCATATGTGAAAATCCCTGGTGGAGCCCAAGTGCACTTGTGCTGTTTTAAAAAAAAAATGCTGTATTTGTGGCTTTTAGGGTAGGTTTTATGAATGACAAATTATACTTGATGAAATTGTATCTCCTATCTGTCCCTGAACAGTTCTGTCTGCCGCCTGGTTTTAATCAGCGCTTTCGGAAGGCAGTGTCTGCGCTGCGCTGATGTTATGTAATTGACGCGGTTCACCATCAGATATTTTTTAATGTACTTTTGGAGTGAAGGAGACTTCCATCTTCAGACAGGCTCAAGGTGTAGACGAATGAGGGCTGTTAAGGTTTGCCCTCCTCTAGCTCCAGATGTGTGAGCTCAGCTGTTGCCTGTCACTTAGGTGACAACTGGCCTTTTTCCGACTAAGCCTTTGCTGTCGCCATTATCCTCAGTGAAGTCAGTGTTCAGCGGCCTTCTTTACCAAGAGTGGGACCGTGCCCCTTGGGACGTGTCAGCGCGTTTGATCACCCCCAACAATATGTCTGTTTTTCGAGTAGGAAATGGGGAGGAGAGAATACCAAAACCCTTGACAGCCAGATAGATACACTTTTAGATTTAGGACCAACCTAATCTAAAAATTCTGTTTTCATCAAGACAGCTCCGTAAGGATGACGCAATGTTTGTCGATCCTTTTTGCCTAGAACAATATTTACTCCCATCAGGGGATTTAAAACTTAAACAGCAACCATTTATCTTGCTGTCTGGTGGGGTTGGGTTCATTTCGCCTCCAATGTGGTTCCTAGCCTAGGTGGCTGGGACAAGAATCTATCATTGTAGCCAGCTGGAGCCTAAAGAAAGCAAAATACAGCACCTGCTGGTAGCAAAGAGTTCTAAATGCCATCCACTGGCGAGTCAGAAAACACAGAAGGAGATATTTAATAAGCACTTTTAGAAGTGTTTATACGAAGGATTTAAAGGCTAACAATGTAGGGCTATACAAAAGGCACTAGGAATAAGGGATGCTACCCTCTGTTAAGAGTTCGAACACTTACTGATAACTCAAAATAAATCATGCCTGGCATGGATGAATGACTCGTGCTTCGAAATGAGCCTTGGGAAGGAAAAGAAGGGGAGCAGAATGGTGTCTAAAGATGGACAGGTTGATATGAGTGAATGAGTTTGGTAATTTGATTTTCCCATTCTTAATTTGGTATAATTGGAGAGTTACCAGTGAGTGAGCCTGTTGATTCACGGATTGTTTTTAAGAGAAAACTGCTATATTTCACTAAAGTGACAGATTCAATCAGTTCTGCAGGTAATACTAATGATGCTTAAAAGGTTGCCTATGTTATATATATACCCAAGGATCATGGGTCTACTTTTTGTTATAATGAGTCAGCTTGGGTGATGAAAGAAAAACTTAATACAAGCTAGAAGGGAAAAGAAACTTGGTGGTTGATAGCTAGACTGTGATAGAATTGTCCCCGCTAGTCTCTCTTAGTAGTTTAAAATATCTGGAATAGGTAATCTCTTTAAAGTCTTCAGTAGCTTGTCCATGGCCCACAAAAGGTTAGTTTCTGCAACCAATGTCTTTGCAATACTGGGAGCAAACCTGGGCACGTGTTCGGCTCCACAGCTGAGCCACACCCCAGGGAGTGACAGCCCTAATACTGGAGAAATAGAATGAGAACCAGGTAGAAACTCTCACAATAACCTACCCTATATTTTTGAATTGTCAATTATTAAGGGCAACAATTCTCAGTCGAGATGATCCTTTATTGGTTGGTATTTTAATTACAGCAATTAGTTCCCTGAACATAGTATCTTATAATGGATAAGATTTCCATTTTAAAAAAGTAGAATTTCAAAAGTCAACAGCAGGGTTCTGGAGAGATGGCTCAGGTGCTAAAGAGCTTGTTGTACAAGCATGAGGGCCCTGGTTCAGATCCCCAGGCAGGACCCACGTAAAGGCGTGGTTACCTGTGGTTGTAATCTCAGCAACAGCGAAACAGGGCAGACAAGGTTTCCAGAGCACCAGGGAGCCGCCTAGACCATCAGTGAGTTTAGGTTCCCTGAGAGACTGTGTCAAAAAAACAAGGTGGAGAGACAGAGAGGGAGATGGGTGACATCAACCTCTGACCTCCATGCTGACACCACATACGAACCCACACACATCCACACACACGCTGATTCTCATGTGTGCACAGGAATGTTTGTTATGTCATCTAACCAAGATAGACTCCTCCCCTCAGGAAACCAGTTCTGTGTTTTCTCCATGTTATATAAAACAGTATTCTTTGTTCCACTCTTACTATTGTGAGAATATTAAAATTGTGTAAATCTAGGTGCAATGTCCTAGAATGAAGAGGAATAAGGAAAGTGAATGAAGCGTTTCTTGGTGGGTGGGTGGGTTGGTATGCTAAGGGATCATTATTTTTCTCCTGGTTACTGGATAAGGAACTTCAGAAAGTGGGTGTGAACAAAGGGTTGGAGCAGGGAGCAGAGTTATCTAGAGGCCAAGCCAGGTACTGCTACAGTGTCTCAAAGCCTCTCGAGAAGCGGAGGCTGTGCTTCTGACAGAGTGTCAGGGACCAGGATGGCCTAAGGGCAGCATAGAGCCTTGCCCTTCTGGACCCCTCCCCCTTGGACACATGCAAAAGTCGTCCCTCAGCACCCTGGCAACCAGCAAATGAACCACGTGGTTTACAATGGTGCTCGCAGAAGTGGGGTCGGCCCTGCAGCCACGAGCTGTGGCAAAGGCTGGCCAATAGCAACCAGGAAGCTTTGCATGCCCCGTATCCCCTGACCCTCTCCTGAAGAAGGTAGTGGAAAGAGGTTTGCTTTACAGCTTGGCGCATGCTGATGTCATGACATTTCTGGCACAGAGATACGACAGAATAATCAGATCCCTCGCCGTGTGCCAGAATGACATGGTTTTTCCGCAAGCTGTTCCTGAGCTGCTGGTTCACGGGCATGGGCTGTTTCCAGTTACTCGGGGGATCAGGCCTCTCAGACAGTTCAATAATTCTTCCTGTGTCTGTCTGTTTAAATGCTCATGGTCACATCTGAAGGGACTTCTCGGAGAACACAAAGATAGTACCACCTTCCGTGGTCATTTTCCTATAAGGAAAAAAAAAGTCAGATAGGTAGAAACCACTGTAAGTATTTGAAAACAGAACTGCAAACGAGCCAATAGCTGTCATTCACTTTTATGTAACTCTTCTCCCCAAGTTTTTCCTAGGTGATCCTAAGAAACCAACTCGCCCATGAAGCTGAGCTTGCGTTTTTTTCTCCCTGGGGGATTGGAGCCAACCCCTTCCTTTCCAGCTCGTTACATAGTTGTCAGGAAACAAGTGAGGGCTGTGTTATTTCAGTTGTCTTGGTACTCTGTCCTGCTGGTGGGTTTCCAGCTCCCACCAGCTTTGCTGTGCTCTTCTGGCCTTTGGAAAGAAAGATGTGTCAGTGAAGGGTGACATTCTGCATTAAGATGCCCCCAGTGCCCCGAGTCCCCTCCCATAGTTCCACCACCCTTCTTTTATGGAGGGTACTGAGCCCACAGCTCACAATTATGGTCTGTGACTTCAGTAACAATTCTGTTTGAAATGTTTCCAATTACACATGAGATTGGCCCCACGCAGCAGCTGCATGCCAAAAGCATTTCCTAGTGAGCTCCAAGAATCAGGCCGTGATTGCTTTTAATTTAAATAAAGGCTATTTGGTTTCCTGTGATGTTTTTTTATAACCACCTTTTCCTCCATTTGCGTTGCCTTTAAAAAAAAACATTAGAAAGGCCAATATAGAGTAGCCAGCACTTAATGTGATATGACCCCAGTTTTCTAGGGTCCCAAATGCTCTGAGCAAACATCAGTGACTTAATAAAGGAAAGAAACTTTGTGTGCCATTGGGTTCCCCCAAGGAAGGGGAAAGGTTATCTAGTAACACATTGCGAGCTACAATGTTTTCAAGGTTTTTTTTTCCTTTTTTCTTTAGAGACCTATCAAAAATTATTCTTTGAGGCCTTTGGATATCGGATACATTGCCTTTTATTCAAATTATTTCATCTTGCCATTTGAAGGACCATGAAGAGCTGTTTAAAACAAAAATACAAAAATGGTAGAGAGTTAAAAACATAAGACAGAAGAGGAGACAGCAAATAATTTCAGGCATCCCTCGGCCACCAGGGCTTCCCAGTCCACCTCCTCTGGGGGCTTCTAACTTTTTCTAACACAGTGGTGACTCCTCCAATAGCCAGCCGATATATTTGCCGTATTAATCTTGAAAATAAGAAAATACACAGTCTTGGGACTTGGCTTGTGTGGACTGGGATCAGACTTGGTCCACAACAGTTTTGTGCCTCCTCCCCGTGAAAAACAACACCCACAGCCAGAGGGGATCCAACGGCTGCGGTGCTGAAATGGTCCCCAGGAAGGATTTTACACAGGCTCTTTCAGTGCCTCCAGTGCATCCTGGAGAATGTAGTTCTTCTTTGGGTTCAACAGTAGTGAACTTGCCCGAATGCCAACGTCTCTCTTAGCACTTTTGGACCGTTTCCACCATGTGATAAATAGTGCTGTTTAGTCCAAATTTGTAAATGCCATATTTCATGGAGCCCCTGTGGGAACAGCAGTATTAGCCCACCGCATGTGTGCCCTTTGCTTCAGGGACCAGTTCCTCAGTAACTACCATTAAAATAGAACACACATACAGACACACATACACATACATACCCACACGCAAGCTCACAGTCTCGGGCATACATGCATACATACTAGCCTAATAGTAAAACTGGACTATTTCACCTTAGTGAAAGAAAAGTAATTGGAGCTTTGCTGTATCTTCCCCAGAGGCATTTGTGTTTTATGATTACTTAAGTTATGCCAAGCAAGTAGCATGGTAATCTGAAGAAATCAATAACTTGGTAGGTGTAATGGATAGCTCCAGTTATGCTATTTCTTGAATAATCTTAAGTTCCTTGATTCTGAGTGGGAAGGAGGTTAGAGAGTATGGCACTTGGCTTTAAAAGAGAACCCTGACAGACCATGTTAGGCTTCGCATGAGAAGACTGCCCAGCACACACATGCTGGAACACTTGTCTAACCTCTGTCAAGAGAAATGACACATTCAATTCTTCTGTGTCTGTGTAATTAACTAATATGGGCAGTGTTTGGAGTTTATGCGTGCTACATAATTTTTTGAGAAACGATAAAGTGAGGTCTGAAGTACATGGAGCCCCAGATGTTTCTTGTAGAAAGTGCAGATGTGCTGTGGGAATTCTGCACCACATTCTGCGTAGCTTAGCTTGGTTCATCTCAAGGGTCCCGCGAGGAATTCCGCTGAGCGGCCTCCGCTCCCATTTGCGCACAAGTCTTGAGCAATGGGCTGAAGTGATAGCTGAGCCCCTCACGTTGTTCTGAAATGCTTTAGCCTTTTGTGCTTTTCCGTGACTACGAAGGGAGGGGAGAAAATAGACATAGAGGTTGAAGTAACTTCACCATCCACGTTCCCGTTGTGGGCCGTCTATAAACGTGACCAGCTACGTGGGCTAATAGCCAAAAACATGTCCTTCAGCCCTGCCAAGTGTGAGAAAGGCAGGCCAGCTTTCTCCATTTTGAAGGATTGGAAAATGTACTTTCTTAACCTTCTTTTGAATTGTAAGGAGTTAGCCAAGAAAATCATTTTCCCCTCCTCCTCCTGACCTGGGGAAAGCAAACAGCCGTGCTGTTGGGATGGGAGCACTTTGCACAGCTGACTTGGCTTTGTCAAAAACAGGTGACCAGGTCATCAGAGTGGGAAGAGCCTGCTGGCTGGCTTTGTGGTTGCCACCTGGAGACACTGGCTTTTTAAACATTGTTTCAGTCATTTTTGAGAGAATATCTTGTTCGTGTATCCTTCTTGTTCATGAGCAGGGGTTCTAGGACAAACAGCTGTGAGCTCACAAGGAATCAACCATGCAGAGGAAGACTGGTTTTTGGTTTTTGGTTTTTGTTTTCCTGGAAAAAAAAAAATCATAAAAGCGGGACTACAGGCCAATAGCTGTGTGGTTTTCGGTCAGTTCCTCAGCATCTCTGGGCCTCAGTTTTCTCATATATACAATGAAAGAATTAGGCTAGGTCTGTATGTAATTAAAGAATGTAATCATAAACACCTGTGAAACTTTATCAAAGGACAGATAACACACAGATTTTTTTAAGGGGGGCAACGGGGCATGCATTTCTCAAGACTGGATATCGAACCCAGGAAAGTCCTGTGTGGGTTCACCGCTAGCCACACCCCCAGCCCTGGGGTGGACTCTTGCACACGTGGCCTGAATCAGCCATTCAGGTGATTCCCGTACACGGATGTGGTGGAGCCACTTGAATTAGACGGTGTCAGAGATTCACTGGCAGGACAGTCGACAAGTGTGTCTTTCCCCACAGGGGCTGAACTCAATGCTTTCTGCTTTTTCTTCTTCCCTTCCCACTCACGTTTTCATCTCCCCTCTCTGCCTCCCTCCTTCCTCTTCATCTTCCCTCTCTGCCTGCTTCCTTCCTCTTCACCGTCCCTCTCTGTCTCTTTCCATCCTTCCTCTTTTGTTCATCCATGCTAAATGGCTACCCCATTCTATCGCTAACAAACTCTTGAAGTGTCACTGGGCCCAGTACTGCATATGATTCATGGTGATTCATGCCACAGGGCAGAGACCTACCCCTGCCTGACACTCACTCGCTGCTGGCAAATACAGATGCCTGATGTCAAAGAACTTTGTAAAAATATAATGCAAATTAAGTTTTTAAACAGTATACCTGCTATATTTTTGTCACCCTGGAGACACCTTTTAGGTAAACTATCTCCAAATTTAAAACAATTAACATAATCATTTACTAATCTGAAAAACAACATCATAAGTATATTATTTTACAGTACATTTGCCATACTCAAAGCATATTTATTGTAATTTGTTTCAGATTAGTAATTGACCCATTGTTTTAAACTTGGGAGTATTCTCCCTAAAAAGGTATCAGGAAATGGGAGGGGTGCATCTTATTCCAAAGTACAAGTTTTTCAGAAAGTGCAATTTGCATAGTGTTGAAAAAAATAACTTTATCCTACGTCTTCTTACATTCCTAGTTCCTATAGTTGTTTAATAAATATTTTCAGGGCTTTGCGATCATAGAAATATGTTAATTTAAGAAATATTTCCCAAATATATCACTATAAATTTTTAAAAAACTTATCTGAGCTGGGTGGTGGTGGCACACGCCTTTAATCCCAGCACTTGGAGGCAGAGGCAGGCGGATCTCTGTGAGTTAGAGGCCAGCCTTGTCTACAAGAGCTAGTTCCAGGACAGGCTCCAAAGCTACAGACAAACCCTGTCTCGAAAAAAATTACCTGAAGAATTATGAGTTTATTACAATTTTACTTACAATTTTGCATCATACCTTTAGATATTTTGAATCATAAGATCAGACATTTAAAAATAAAACTTTATTAATATGAGTTTTTAGATACGCATCTTGTGTAGAGAGATACGGGTCTGTCCTTTCAACAACAGGACTACTGATTCCCATTTCCATTTCTCTTAGTATTATTTATTTTTATGTGCATTAGTGTTCTGCCTGCATGCGAGGGTATCAGGGCCCCTGGAACCGGAGCTATAGGCAGTTGTAAGCTGCCATGTCAGTTCTGGGAATTGAACTTGGGTCTTCTAGAAGAGCGGCCAGTGTGCTTAACCCCTGAGCCATCTCGCCACCCTTTCTATTTTTTTTTAAGATTTATTTTCTTTGTAGTTACGGGGAGGGGGCAGGAGGAACAGGGAGGGATATGTACGCGTGTAAGTGAAGTTGCCACAGAGGCAGGAAGACGGCCTCGGGTCCCCCTGAAGCTGGGGCTATTGTTGCAGATGTTGTGATACACGTTACATGGATGCTGGGAACCGAGCACAAGCTCTCTGGGAGAAGAGTGCCCCTCCTAACCATTGAGCCATCCCTATAACCCAGTTCTCATCTCTTTGGCTAGTGGAGCAGTCTTTTTTTAAAAATATATTTATTTTTATTTATTTATTATGTATACAATATTCTTTCTGCATGTATGCCTGCAGGCCAGAAGAGGGCACCAGACCTCATTACAGATGGTTGTGAGCCATCATGTGGTTGCCGGGAATTGAACTCAGGACCTTAGGAAGAGCAGGCAATGCTCTTAACTGCTGAGCCATCTCTGCAGCCCCTGGAGCAGTCTTTAAACTGGCTAGTTGTAGTTATTTCTGTAGCCAGTATTATTTTCATCCTTGCACAGACATAATTCCACATATATTCTATAACACGAAGTTCTTAAAAACCGCACTTCATGTTCTACGCAGAGGCTTACTTCCGAGTCTCAATAAAATGTGACAGACATATAGTTTGTGGAAATTCATTAATAGGATTTGTTACCCATCTCCTTTCTTTGCCTTTTTGGTCTGTGGTTTTAGTTGCTGCTTGTGGCTATCCAGTATGGCCATCGTTTCAGCCTCCACAAGCTACACGGAACTTGAAAAGTCACTCTGGTGCATGTGACCAGCAAGCATAAGTCCCTGGGTCCCTTCCTGGACACACTGAATGAATAGTAGCAGTCACCATCACTAGTGCTGCGTCTGCACAGCAAAAATCAAAGAGGACCGGGGATGCTTCTTCAGTTTCCCCGACTTTTGTTTGTTTGCTATTGTGTTTTTAATTTAATCTAACTTTTTTTTAATGTAATAAGGCTTTTAAGTTCACAATTCTACAATCTGACTAGCTTTCCAATGTCCCTTGGACTTCTCACTGTGCAGGTACAACCAACCAGTCACGAAATCAACTGCCTCGGCACCTCTTCCTGTTCAGTGCGCATTGCTGAATCAAACATCCCGGGGCCTGAGTGGACGTTTCTGCACTTGGGTTGTGTGCAGGGTGTAACTGAAAACTCTCACTTTCGATCATTTTGTGAATCATACAAGGCTCTGGACGCGGGAAGAGCTAAGCCATAGCTGACAGAGTTGAAGGATCATTGGGAGAGGAAGTGGGGGCAGGCGGGGGGCTGCCTCCCAGTGTGACACAGACGTTTGTATTTGTGGATTTAACTGTCCTCAAGTTTCCCAGCTAATCCCATGTTTGTGATGGATTCCAAACTCCTATAAAAGGGCGTGGGATGGAGGCTCACTGTGTCATTCATGTGGCCGCCCGAGGGATCAGAGACATAATACAGAAAGATAGCTTTCTTGTCAGTGGGCTCAGAAGGGAATCCCTGCTCTGGCTTGGGAGGCCCAGCAGCAGTGCCCCTTCATCCCCCAGTGCCACCCACCAACCCCACCTATATCCTAGAAAGCCAACTCTCTGTTTTCCCGATCTGCAGCCCTGTCCCCAGCTCTAGAACATGGTAGGTACTTAATAACCATGAACAGAGTGAATCCTCGCTGTAGTACAGCGGTGTGCAGTGCTCAGAAAAACATTTTACTATAATTTCATTCTGATACTCAAGCCGTAAAGTTATGAGATGATTTCTTCTCTACAAATCTGGTACTTAGGGACCATGTTATACATAATATAAAGACAAAAGAAGCCAGTATTGTTTCTTCCCTGAGTCTTTCTTGTTTGGGGTTTAGGTTGTTTTTGTTGTTTGGTTTGGTTTGGTTGTGTTTCGAGACCAAATTCTCCACGTAGACCTTGTTCTTGGAACGGGTAGACTAGGCTGGCCTAGGGCTCGGAGATCTGCCTGCCTCATCTCCCAAATGCTGGGATTAAAAGCATGCGCCCGGCCTATCTAGGGTGTTTTGTGTTTTTTTTCTAGCTGAAGTTTCTGAGAAGCTTCCCTCTCACTGGGATAAAACTAGGTGAGAGGCAAGAGTCAAAGACGGGCTGGCCACCCTCCTTTCCCTTCCTCCATCCCACAGTGACAGACATTTGAACTAGGACTACACAGCAGAGGGGAACTTGGTCCTCAGAGATGAGCATCGGAAAGGAAGCTCTGTGGCCTTCCTCTTCCCCATGAGCTACACTCCCTACTTAAGAGAGAGGTGGAGGAAGCATCCTCAGACAGGCTTTGGGGCTGCCCCACGGTGACAGGCTGTCATTTACTCCTGATTTCAACCTGCTTGCTAGGAACCCTAGTTGCTTGAGTTATTATTATTGTAAAGTCTCAGGTTCCAGGGACTAATTGGCAGTGGCTCAACTTTTTAAGAAGCCTAACCAACTTATTTGTCCAGATATGATCATGTTTTAATTTGACACTTTTTTTCTTTTTTACCACAGTCAGACAAATGCCCCCCAAGTGCAGAGTATATATACCTCATGCATCTTTACTTTGGGTTGGGGGGGGGGTCCTCAAGGTTAACCCGATGTCCTGATGAGGAATCCACTGGGTTCAAGGCTCTAGCTGCTAAGCAGCTGTGGCTTGGCAGCCCCTCAATCAAGCACATCTGCAGCTGAGGTCTTCAAAAGAAAGAAAAGCCGGAAGGTTGAATGAACGTCGCTGTGGCTTACCCAGCACGGTTGATGCCTGTGGTCTCCTACACATGGCTGTCCTTCCACAGATATGTCCTGTGTAGGAAATGCCTTTAACTGGTGGCTCTCACTGAGTTGGGGGAGTTGGATGCATCACTTAATTCTCTAGACTTCTTACTCTAGTCTACCTCGGTGGCCTCCGTTAGAATATGTACGTCATGGTGATATTCTTAGTTTATACTTTATTTGATTCCAGATGCCCGAGTTAGAGGCTATCTCTTCAGGGGGCTGGACGGTGGCTAGCCGAAGTGGTGTTCTGTAGTCATTGTCACCACCTGGATGGATGACCAGATTTATTAAAAGTCACCCGGAAACACTCTGGCTAGCAAGGTTCAGCTCACAGCTCTATCCATTCCTCCCTGTGGTCAGTTCCAAATCCAGAAGTTGCTATATTCAGGGATATATATCCTTCCCAGACCCAACAGTTGTTCTAAATAGATTCCTTGCAGTACACTATGATAGCCACAGATAAAATAGATCCGAGCGGTGGTGGTGCACGCCTTTAATCCTAGCACTCGGGAGACAGAGGCAGGCAGATCTCTGTGAGTCCGAGGTCTATAGAGTGAGTTCCAGGACAGCCAGGGCTACTCGGAGAAACCCCGTCTCCGAAAACCTAAAATGAAAGAAACAGAAAAGCAGAGTTATTAAGTAGAAAATCACCAATGGGATGTATGTACAACAAAGACTTCCTTGTCTTTGGCAAAAAAAAAAAAAAAAATGCTAACTGTGAGCGTTATATTCATCATGGGAAATACAGAGGATTTAAAGCGTGGGACTCGGAGTGCTGTGCTCATGTGTGTTTGTATAGTCACAGAGTATTAATAGCCGTGTTTAAAATGTCCATGGCTTTTGACCAAGGTTTGCTTGAAGATAGTGCCATTTGATTGAGTCCTGATAGTTTTGAGAACCCCGATAGCATTCTCATTTATTTCAGAGGTACACTAAGCAGAAGTGCAGCAGGCAGTAAAGTCCCCTCTGGGTCGTGCTAACCCCGGCTGGTACAGGTTGCACATGCAACCAGACCCAGCGGAAAGTACTTTCTAGTGCACTGTAATTAGTTGAGCCATTAACTTTTCAGCAGATCCTCAGGACCCCAAATGTCTGTCACATTCTAATGAAGCCGGGCTCAATCATAAGCCCACACTGGAAGACATGCAGCCGGAGTAGCAGAGCCTACCAGCCTCATTGGCAGCAACACTCGGGGGAGCATCTCCCAGCAGGTTCCTAAGTGACTCCGATGTGCCGTGCAAGGGCTCTCTAGATGTGACATTAATAATCACCAGTTGGAATCTGGGTCACCTCAGCCCTGACTCCGAGATCAAACACCGCCCAGTGGTAATGAGTGTGTGAAGGTACCCACTGGGCTTCCTAATAACACCTTTGGCCTCTTTAGCGCTGTTAGGGGCAGAGTGGAAATCCAGCCGCTGGAGCCCTCCGGCTGGACTTCGGGGTACAGCTGACACCCTTTCATGGGGACTCTCAAGGATGTCACAGGGCTTCTGTTGTCCTAGCTCCTCAAATGGTTACCGAGACCCTTTCATCTTTTCCTGACCATGCCATATCAGAGTATTGATGCCTATTTTGCATATTCACTTGTCTCAGTAAACTCACATATGCATGTCAGCCTTTAGTATTCAACTTTGTCGTGTGTATTTCAACTTGGGGACATGGTTTTCTTGTAGCCTTTACTGGGTGGTTGCATCATTCCAGGCTTAGAGTAAGGCTCTAGGAACACAAGCATTAGGCTGGCCCAATCTTGAGAGAGCCACTGTTGGTAGTGAATAAAAGCACTTGAACAGGATATATACGTGTATATATATATATACGTATATATATATCATCCTAGCACAGAGGTCAAGGCACAGGCCCCTTTTGTCCTGTGCAGGGTTGTGATGAGAAGCAAGCTCAGGTTAAGTGGGACCCGAAGGATGAGCAGGAGTCGGCCAAGCCATTAGAACTGGAGATCGAGTCATTTTAGATACAAGGCAGAGTGGATGGAAACCAGGAGAGAGCCATGAGGTCTGTGAGCTGCAAGTCTTTCTCAGTGACACAGGCATTGATTCTGCTGTTTGTGAAGGGGCTGCTACCCCTCTACAGTTCAATCAGCAGTTAGAGATGACTTTGACAACCTTCCCTCTGGGCTTCTGAGTAAGAGGGGAGGTCGAGAACAGCTGCCCCCTCTCCTCCCATAGGTGTACACTCACGGATCCTTTTGTCATTGTATGAACACACTCCAAACTCTTTGGGTTCGCTGCCAAGTTTGGATCTCTGCTTGGCCAGCACCAAGGGATACAGGTTATGCGTCGAGGTTGCTTGTGCTAGCTCCTGGTAGAGATTCTGTGGACTCTAAGGATCAGGCAGAAAAAGTCCAAGTATCACTGAGTAGCCTCAAATTGTGATTTGCTATGTTGCTATCTCTGTTTTCATGAAACCCTTTTTAATGTTTAAAAAAAATAAAACAAAACAAAAAAACAACAACAAAAAACCTTACTGGGGCTGGAGAGATGGCTCAGTGGTTAAGAGCACTGGCTGCTCTTCCAGAGGTCCCAAGTTCAATTCTCAGCAACCACATGGTGGCTCACAACCATCTATTATGAGATCTGGTGCCCTCTTCTGGCGTGCAGGCATACATGCAGACAGAATATTGTATACATGATAAATAAATCTTTCTAAAAAAAAGAGCCTACAAGTACAAATAGTAAACAGTAGACTCATAGGAGATTAGGAAATGAACTGCTTTCTGCTTATCTCCCTCCTCCTCCTCCTCCTCCTTCTCCTCCTCCTCCTCCTCCTTGTCCCTTTGGAGGCAGTCTCACTATGTGACCCTGTCTGGCCTGGAACTCACTATCCCAGGAGAGACTGAGACTCAGAGATCCCCCTGCCTCTGCCTCCAGAGTGCTGGGCGTAAAGGCGTGCACCGCCACTACCAGGTCTTCATTGGTTGATATTTCTTGAATTCTTTTTTTTTTAAAAAAATGTAATTTATCAAAACAGAGCAAATTTTACAAACTATAATCCAGCTTTTAAAATAACAATCTAAACTACTCTACTTTTGCTTGAAAAGGAATCATGTCCGTTTGTCTGTTTGGAAAGGTGAACCCTCTCCTTAGAGCTGTGGTTGGTTCTTCAATGTGGGAATACTACAGTTTCTTGACTTAACACTTTAGAATCTCTTGTCTCCTAGTTGCTACCGATCATGCTTCCAGGCAGTCTGGCATGTGATAAATATTTTGTAGCATATGTGGCTGAACATGCCAATTTCAAAGAGCTTTACAGGCTTTAATTAATTTTCCCAGCATCCAGATGCTCTTGGTTTATTGATGGGAAATCCACAGACAGCAGGGCTCAGACGCGTTGCTTGAATGCATCTACCAAAGCGGTCTTCAGACTTTGATGGCATCCTAGGAGCAGCTAAATACTTTATGCGAACATCAGACGACCTGGAGCCCAGCATGTAGAGTTAGGTTGCCATGCTGGGGGCAGGAAAGTTGTTCTGTATTGGGCTCCCTTTTTATCCAGAAGAAAAGTCGTCCTGTGCTGCTGGCCAAACTTGAATTTCGAATAGCAGTGTTTTCAATGCCAGTTGTCCTAACGATTGCATGTTCCCTAAACTTACTCACTGTTTATGTGAATTCAAGTTTAATTGTGCAATCTGTGTTACACGTGGTAACCCCAAGCTGCTGGCTGTAGCCGCTCTCTCATTCCCTTGTCTCCTAGACAGGTGAGGTTCTTGGCTCCGTGAACACATTTGAAGGCCACAGACAGGAGCAAGCTGGACAAATACTGGGAAAGAGCGAGCGCTGCCCCCCATGTTCCTGAGACTCTGGGGGTGCACCCACCAGTGCACACGAGCGCTGCCCCCCAATGTTTCTGAGACTCTGGGGGTTCTCCCACCAGTGCATACAAGCTCATCTCTAGAGTTACTGTTTTCCCTTCCCTTTCTTTTCCCCTCAGTCAAATCATTCAGTGCCCTGGTCTTTGGCAACAGTGTTTACTGTCGCCCATGTGTGGAACCTAACACATAACCCCTAGCAGGAGGCAGAGCTGGTGGTATAACCATGACTGCAGGTTGCTTGCAGTGAGCAGATAATGAGGAACGTGAATAGGAGCTATGGGAATGGTCCTAAGGTGACCATGACTGGAGGTCAGGGGTGGGGTTGGCTGCCATGGAGTCACCCTTGTCTTTTGGTCTGGATGCCAGAGGCCTTCAGAGGCGCTGCCCTGCTCTCGATATTCAGCAATGCATGTCTGTTTTCACACTGCCACATCTTAAAGCAGACTTTGGAAGTTGTCCTTGTTTTCCTAGCCAGAATATACTCCACAGAGTATCTTTATTTATTCAGCCATTCAGTTTCTCAGTGTGAGTGAGCATGGAGGCCAAAACCAGTGTGTTTGTTTTAGAAAAGAAACTCCTTTCTTACCAAGGGAGCTCGGTGATTAGCTGATAAAATTAGTTTAAAATATAGAAGAGCCGGGAGGTGGCACACTCCTTTAATTTCAGCACTCAGAAGGCAGAAGCAGGTGGATCTCTTGGGTTCGAGGCAAGCCTGGTCTACAGAGTGAGTTCCAGGACAGCCAGGGCTTCACAGAGAAAACCTATCTGGAAAAGCAAAACAAACAATATATAAAGAAACTGGGGTCCTTATCCTGGGATTAAGGTGACCCAAGTGCCTTGGGTTTGCTTTTCTGCATGGCTGTCTAGCCACCTGTGAAAGAGTTTGCATCTGTGAAACATGTTAGCTGTGGTTTGTTCTTTGATAGATGCATCTGATAGGGTGTGATCTAATTCTTTAGGTTTTTCTCTGTCTTCCCGAAATTTGTGCTGTAAGCGTGTTACTTGCAACATGAAAAGGAGATATTTGAGACCTTGTTTTATCTCATTTCTATGTGTTATTTATCTGCAGTGCCAGGAGTCAAATCCAGGGCCTTGCACGGCTATTTCAGTCCTCTCCTGTCCAGCTACCGTACATCAAGCCCAGACATGTTCAGCGGTTGTAGATGCCCGCACGAAGTTGTAGGTGGAGATCTTCCGGGATGGAGATCTCTTGCTATTGTTGTTTTGAGACAGGGCCTCACTGTGCAGCCCTGGCTGGCCTAGTACTTGCTATATAGAGCATCCTGGCCTCAAATACACAGAAATCCTCCTGCCTCAGCCTCCTGAATGTTGATATTACAGACATGCACCACCACGCTCTCCGAGGTATACATGCCTTAGTTTGCAAATGTTTGTGTCTTCCTAGCTTCGTCATTATGTGTAACCCGCTCAAATTGTCTGTCAACTTCTTTGACTTACCCGCCACAGGGTTGTTGAGATAGTCCCTTGTGTCATGAGACAAGGTAGTGGGTAGAAGGACAGGAAAGGGGAGGGGAAGCTACAGTGTAGCATCCCCTTCCTCAGTACTTATGGGTAGGGGACGGTGCTATTCTCCCAGCTGCTCTGCGGAGGAGAATGGTGGGCTTCCATTAGCTATGAGTGTTCTCATGTCCAAGGATGACGGAGAAATCACCAGGCTCAATGTTTCCATCAATACCTAAAGGCCCAGGACACCTGAGGTCCTGGTAGGGTTTGTAATCTGATACTGTAAAAGCAAGCACAAGCTCCCATCCAATCATGTGGATCTTGAAGCAATCAAACCCAAAGCCTAAAACCAGTGAACTCATCCACCACCTCCAAGGAGGCCAGTGGCAGGATTGGCTGCAGACTCAGGCCAGGGTCTGGCCAGCGTTTCACGTGGTCTCACTTGTGCAATGGCTTCCTTTCCACTGGCTAGTTTCAAGGAATCTAATTTTAATCAACTAGATAAATAATACAAACTACATGGGCATTTTCCTTGTTTCTTTTCTGTTGTCTGCTTTTTAGCTTTTATGTATTCTTTTAAAGGAGAAAATAGCCTGTAATTTGAGAATTTGAATACCTCCTTTCAAATCTAGCTCTCCTTGTCCTTGGAATGTCAGCCAGTGGGCAAGTGCTTCCTGGGTCTGCCTGGAGAATCATCCCAATCTATAATGCAATATGGAGGAGGCTGAGATACACGAGCTTCTTCTCTCTCTGATATTTATGTAGGGATGCTGCAGGGTTGGGGAGGACCTGCTTCACTCTGTCAGTGGCTAGATGAAAGCAGGATTTGTTGGGTAACTTGTGGAGCATCTGCGTGTGATAAAGCCTAGCATCCTAAAAGATTTCATTCTTGCTAACGGCGACTTTCAGAGTCAAAATTAAATGTATCCAGACTGTTTCATACTAGGTATTAAAACTGCATTTTTATTGACTTTGACTTGTCAATACTCATGAAAATAATCTCCCAGATATAAAAATAATTTGAGCACTGGATAAGCATAAAGGAACTTTCTTAAGGATTTGCATAATCATGAATAAACCGGTTGTTTTAGAGAGACAGGAGCACTGTGCCCAGTTGGCAGCTCGCAGTCCCTGAGGTGGCGAAGTCAGGGGTATGTCTTCCTCTGCTGAACCGCCACGTGGAGTTTATCTACAACTGAGGCCAAAGCCTCTTGATTCTTTAGGACTCCTGTGAATTTGATCACAGAGCCACCTCATGACCCATTTGAAAGATAGTCATTTAAACACGGACTCTGACAACTGTTTAACAATGCGTAGTAAAACACAGGTCAGGTATGACTCAAGAAAAGGAAGTATACTAATTGAAACAGCCAGGGCTAGTCGGGTAGGTGGCTGCAGCAACCGGGTGTCTGGGCACCAGTCTCCTGTCACTGACTTAATGAGCTCCCGAGGCTGAGCCCCCTGCTTCCCATTACCGCGGTGCCACGGAACACCACAATGGGACCTCTATTGCAAGTGATTCACAAAGGAACGCCCTGGGTCACACAGTGCCCGTGGTACCCTCTGCAGATCTCTGATTTCAGAATCTGCTTTTTTCCCAGATGTCATATCGCTCATCTTAAACATGAAGAGCGTGGTAGAGTGATGTGCTCCCATAATTGATCCATCTATTATTCCAGGGACTGTGTCACCATGTAGAAGTCAATTTGTCTTGTTTGAAGGGCCATGTTTAATTGAACAGGTCAGTTAAAAAAAAAAAAAAGTTATATAACTGTTTTTGACTTTTAATCTGTGCTTTGCTTTTTCTCCAAGACCACAGAACAGTGCGATCAATTTCCTTAATCAACACAGCTGGAACCATAAACGCGCTATATACTGAAACCTAAGTTAATGAGCCCAGTGATAGATAGTCCTTGAAGTGGCTCGTTTGCAGAAATCCTCCCACAGCCTGCGAAGGAAAAGAGGCACTAGGTGGCGCTCTTCAGCTAGAAATGACCTTTCCTAAACCAAGCGCACCCAGAAAGAAGCTCTTGCTTTTTATAAATGGACTTGGCTTCATAAAAGCTGCGAATCCAAGAGCAATGTGAAGCTTTGAATTTCGTTTTTAAAATTAAGGACAAATCCTTATTAATGCTGTTTTAGGTCTCCTGCTGAGGTTGTTTTGTTACTGAATTCTTTTACTGTCTCGTTTAACGACACGTTTTAAAAAGGCTAGTGGAGAATTTTTTTTTTTTTTTTTTTTGGTTTTTCGAGACAGGGTTTCTCTGTGACTTTGGAGCCTGTCCTGGAACTAGCTCTGTAGACCAGGCTGGTCTCGAACTCACAGAGATCCGCCTGCCTCTGCCTCCCAAGTGCTGGGATTAAAGGCGTGCGCCACCACCGCCCGGCTGCGGAGAATTCTTTTAGGCATTAAAAGCTCAGACAAAATGGTGGTATGTCCACAAGGAGGGAGGAGTGTGCACCTCCTAAGAAGGAATATAGAGAGGGAAAATCGTGTGAGACACACACAGGCTATATTTAAGTGGAAGGAGACAGTTGTGGAAGGATATGTATAAAGTCATTGTTCTTTGGGGAAAAGTAATATAATACATATTCAACTGTGTTTATGGACTTGTCCTTGGCTGTCTCTGGAAAACAAGATTTAGGATTGATTGATTGATTGATTGATTGATTGATTGATTATATTTACTGTGAAAATAATATTCTGGGGGGGAATATCCTGGACATATAATTCTGCACTTGGTAGTTTGGAGACACGAGTTCAATTTTGTCCTTAGCTACACAGCAAGTTTTAAGCTAGTCTGGGCTACAAGACCTTGTCTTAAACAAACCAGCTTGGCTGTGGAGATAGTTCATTTGGTAAAGTGCAATCTGAGGACCTGATTTGATCCCCCAAACCCATGCTTTACAAACAAAAGCAAATAAACAACAACAACAAAAAAAAAAAACCCTCTGAATTGGTGGCAAGAACTTGTAGTCCCAGCTGGGGATTCAGTGACTAGCCAGGCCAGTCTTCCTGGAGAGCTCCTGACCAATGAAAGACAGTTTCAGAAAGCAAGAGGGCTGATGCCAGAGGACCAACCCTGCAGGTTTTCTCACCCCGCCTCTCTCTCTCTCTCTCTCTCTCTCTCACACACACACACACACACACACACACACACACACACACACACACACACAATCATCCTTTATCCCCTGCTAGTTGACTTAATGCTTCTTCATTCTCTTTATGACCTTTGAAAAGGTGCCGGCTGAGGACAGAGGAGCAGTGGGGTGGAATTGTTTCTTCCCGTGGCCCTCTCCCACTGCTCCATCCTCAAGACTACACCCCTAGAAAAACACTTACATCAGTTCCCCAGTTCCTGTGATCCCTGCCCCCAGATCTTGCCTTTCCCACAGCCATTCACTAACTTGAAGAAGGTTCTTGCTTCAGGGGCGGCAGACCTGTGTCCAGGCTTGGGGCTCTCTCCACAAAAGAACTGTTCCATGGGAGGCGGTAGCTGGTCTCAGCAAATAGAGGGTCTCTAATTAACCTATAGTGTTATTATTGCTGTCTGACTGGATTCGCTTGGGTGTTCGTGAAGAATAGTTTCAAATGTAGATCTCTGCCAACTCTTATAGTCTTTGTTTACTTCCAATTTGCTAGAGCTAGTGTTCTTTCCCCAAATATTAATATAAGTTAGTCAGGCAGATTAAATACCAGTTAATCGTCTGTGCAGTTATTGCTGTTACCAGTGCAATTGAACTCTGTATTGTTACACAACAGTAAACGTATCCTTTTGTTTTTGTTTCCATCCCACTAGAAACTTTGAAATACAGTCATTGAGACAACACACACACACCCCAAAAAAATCCTCAAATCTGAATCCTTCTTCCAAAGATATTAGTGTAGTGGTAAAGTTGACTTGAAATTTGGGAAGTGTTAGTATTCATAGATTTTAAAATATGACCCCAAGAAAGATCTCGATACTGTTTAGAAAGAGACGAATTTAATTATCAAAAAGATATGACTGATAAGTCAAGTTTTCTTACCATTCTTTTGTTTGTTTTTGAGACAAGGTTTCTCTGTGTAGCCCTGGCTGTCCCGGATCTCATACTGTAGACCAGGCTGGCCTCCAACTCAGAGATCTGCCTGCCTCTGCCTCCTGAATGCTGAGATTAAAGGCATGTGCCACCACTGTCCAGCAAGTCAAATCTTCCTGATATTATTTCACTTTAGACATTGCTAGACCATATACAGTAGACATGCCTTTGATCTCAGCATTCAGGAGGCAGAGGCAGGCGATCTAGCTATGTATGGAGTCCCTGGCCAGCCTGATCTACACAGGGAGACCCTGTCTGACAAAAAGAAAAGGAGAGGGAAGAGGAGGAAGGGAAATTGCTGCTTGTTTGTGGTGCTCAACATCAAACATCTGGGTTACTCTAGTTAGTAATCATTTCTTGAACCTGTTATGTTTGCATAACAACATCTAAGTTCTTCCCAGTCTGTTTAATATCAAGCAATCGGAGCGCTTTCTCTCTGCCCATTTATCTTGCAAATAAAACGTGAAAACAGATTGGATTTAAACCCCTTCAGCAGGCACGTAGCTGGAGAAGGCGACAATGTTCTTCTTCCTCGGCTTGTTTCTATTTTATTAGCCCAAGGCAAGTTTCTCTTGTGGCAGCCAGCTCACCGTGGTTTCCAAAACCATGGCCCTGTCCTGGTTACTGTTTTAAATATTTTTATTAAAGCCGCTGAGACGTTAATGCAAGCCCCGTCCCTGTCGGTCATCCAGTGTTTCTGTCCAGTCATTTCTCTTACGTTATCTTAGCCAGTTTTCTTCCACCCGTATAGATGGAATTGTCCTTTCCTACTGGAGTCAAGATATGAAGGCCAGTCTTCATAAAGCCCTCTCCATATTAAAAAGTGATGTCTACATTTCATTTATTCTCATAAGTCTTTCCCCTGCTCTGACACTTAGCTGTGTATTGGCTCCTGAAGCTTTCCGTCTTTATTTTCTTTCCTTCATCCATTTGTGTATTTAATAGTTAGTTCTAATTCTTATTTTGTTTTCCGGATTTTTTTTTTTTGAGTCTTTGCCTGAACGTATAGGTACCATGAGTGTACCTGGTAGCCACTGAGGCTAGAAGAGGTCACTGGATCCCTTTGACTAGAGTTACAGATGTTTGTGAGCCACCATGTGGGTGTTAGGAATCCAGCGAGGATCCTCTGGACAAGCAGCTAGCGCTTTTAACCACTGAGCCATCTCTCCAGCCCCTAGTTCTTTGTTTGTTTTTGTTGTTGGTTGGTTGTTTTATTTTTTGAGACAGGATCTTACTGTGTAGCCCTGGCTGGCCTCGAACTCACAGGGATCCACCTGCCTTTTGCTTCCTGAGTATGGGATTAAAGATGGGCGCCACCACGCTTCACTCCCTCGTGCTTGTTTTTAAGGTCTCTCCCAGAAGTGCTTGCCTTCAGAATTTACCGTAGTTAATGCTATATCAGCCAGTCTCAAGTACATTCATGACTCTGTAAAGCTTTCTGTAGCTCTAATATGTATATATTATAGCCTGACTCTTCCTTTTATAGCATCGACATTTTATAATCTGAAATTAACCTCTTTGTCGCTTGACATGGTTCTCTAGTGAGTGTCCCTCCCCATCTTAGCCTTTCCTACTTTAATATTACCACATTAGCATATGTATATGCCTTAGTTTTTCTTAAGCTTTCGATCTGAAAATTAGTTTTATTTTTTCCAGTATATCTCTAAAGGCTACATTGACTGACTCACAGTGGTTTGAATTCTTTTTTGTAAAGACAGGTTCTCATTCAGTAGCCCCAAGTTGGCCTAATACTTGAGATCCTCGGGGCTGGAGAGATGGCTCAGCGGTTAAAAGCACTGACTGCTCTTCCAGAGGTCCTGAGTTCAATTCCCAGCAACCACATGGTGGCTCACAACCATCTGTAATAAGATCTGGTGCCCTCTTCTGGGGTGTAGGTACACATGCAGGCAGAACAAAAATCTTTGAAAAAAAAAAAAAACTTGTGCTTGAAGTTCTGATGTCTGGGGTTGGGTATGTGGCTTGCAATTAAGAAATACATTATAATTGGATAATATCCTGATCTTTGATTGACATGCTTTTCCATCAGACTTAAGAACCAGGTCATTAGTACTAAAAGCATTCTACTTGAAAACTAATACAAATCTTATTTATACTCTGATAAATCTCAAATGAGGACTTGTAACATGTATTTTACCCTATAATTAAAAACTGGTTACTTTCTAAACCTGTGGTTTTCAAGTTTAAAACAAAGACCTTTAATTCTTGTACAGAATGGAGCTAACGTCCTGCAGTACATGGCACATAAACTAAGGATAAATGGCGCCAATTAGCTCTTCTATGACTGCTCCAAAACTCGGACATTAAATAGAGTCAAAAATAGTATTCAGAAGAAAAACGCGGGGATAATGTGGAAGTTTGGTAGAACAAAGGTCAGGGAAGTGACTGGGAGTGGGAAGGTTCCTTCTTAAGGAAGCCGCCCTGCCACTGTCACTTGTAAAGGGAAAAGGCTTCTTGCTAGATATGTCGTCCTAGCTTCTGCAATAGCAGGTGACAGTCAGTTATGAAGGGGCTAGTATGATGTCTGCTAAGTCTTAACTTTGGGCCCTTCCCTAACATGTCATCCTAATAGCTTCCCAGAGTTCCTGGGACTTATCTCATTTTGATCTTGTCAGGGGTGTGACAAATGCCTCAGGGAAGCAGGACGGACATAATCAGTCTTCAGAGATTTATGGGATTCCAAGCAGCACAGACCCTGGGCCTCTTCTTTGTTCTTCAGGACAGAGTTCTGTTACTATGTTTATGTGAGTAGTCAATGTTAGCAGGATTATTACTTCTATTAGGACCTGTTGCATGGAGATAGGGCTCTCAACCTTCCACAATGGGGGGCGTTTTTTCTTGACTCATAGGCGTTTATAGTTGAGTGAGCTCCCTTCTGAATAGTGTTTGCTATGCATAGGATGGCCTTCAGTGTCGAAGATCCTGACTTTAACCATGACAAGGCATGAAAGTGACCTGATCTAGTTGACAGAAGTAGTAAACACTACTCTTTAGTGGAGAAATTGAACCCTCCTTCCTCCTCCCCTTTTCTCCCTTCTGTCTGTGCCTCCTTTGCTTTCTTTTTCTCTGACATCGTTTCCACCCCAACACACAGTCCTGAACAATAGAAATAGGATAAATTTGAATGCACGTTTTAGAGACCGTTCATACCTAAAAGTCGAAAGATAATCCATTTAACTGGATTTGGGGTTTTAATTCTCTGCTTTGACTTTGAAGAGATGGTCCCTATTCCTTTCTTTTCTGGTGCATTAAGAATTGTTGGGAGAGCCAGGCTGTGGTGGCGCATGCCTTTAATCCCAGCACTTGAGAGGCAGAGGCAGGCACTCATTCTGTGAGGTCGAGGCCAGCCTGGTCTACAAGAGCCAGCTCCAGGACAGGCTCCAAAGCTACAGAGAAACCCTGTCTTGAAAAAAAAAACAAAACCAAACAACAAAAAAGAATTGTTGGGGAGACTGGAAAGATGGCTTAGCCATTAAGAGCACTGGTTACTCTTCCAGAGGTCCTGAGTTCAATTCCCAGCAATCGCATGGCTCACAGCCATCTGTCCTGAGATCCGATGCCCTCTCCTGACTTGCAGGCATGCATGCAAGTAGAACACTGTATGCATAATAATTTTTTTAAAAAGAATTGTTGGTTAGACATTCATTTTGTGAGACGATGTCTAGGAACCTGAGAGGATCACTTCATTGGCCTGCGATTGTGTATGCATAAAGAAAGCCCTTCAGCATGGGCAGCAAGCCTCACCCATCTGATGTCTCCCCACTGGGGAAGCTGTCATGTGGGTAGAATCTATACCAGAGCCAAGAAGGAGGTCAGTTACTACTTGTTTGATAGAGACCAGGATAGCTCCCTTAGCATGGGAAGTCTTAAGTGAGTTTTATTTTGGTCTCTGTTAATGACACAGGATTAATAACTTTGTAACAACACCGCTCTTCTGAACTCATATCTCTGATAGTTCAGATGGATAGATTGCTGCTTCCTAAAACCTAAGAGAAGAGCAGTTGTGGGTAACAAGGAAGGAAAAATGATCTCCTTACGTCTCTAATGTATGGATAGCACCCCACAGGACCCAAGCTCTTTGTCCTTTGGTTTTTTGTTTTTGTTTTTGCCCCAGGCCTTTTGCAAATTCTTTGGTGCTCCCAAATCTTAAGTTTTCTTAAATTAAGAAATTTCCTTAATTTTTTTACTGAAATTTCCGCTCAAAACAGCACGCTAAAAGCTAAGACCTCTTGATGAAAATGGTACACAGTCAATCATGCAATTGGCTACCTTGGATTATATACCCTTTAAAAAACAAACAAACAAAGCCTGGCGGTGGTGGCACACGCCTTTAATCCCAGCACTCAGGAGGCAGAGGCAGGTGGATCTCTGTGAGTTCGAGACCAGCCTGGTCTACA
>NC_022017.1:17801069-17815663 GCF_000317375.1 Microtus ochrogaster
AAAACAAACACTGCCCCTCTGCTGGCCATTTAACTGACTGAAGGTAACTAATTCAGTATATTCACTGCTTCAACAGTGCCTTCTGCTCTCTGAGCCGAGCAGCCCTCGGCTGCCATTTTTACCGTTATCCTCCGCATATCTGAGCTCTTCGGAGGAGAATGAAGCTATTTAAGAGAAAAATCAGATCATAAAAGCCGAGAGAGAGCACTGTATTACTTTGTGTGAGCAGACTTTTTACAACAGTGTGGCTTTGTAGTTTAGTTACCCAAAGGCAGCAGGCAGGCGAGTCCCAGTGAGCCTGTGGTCTCGCCAGCGCCCACTTAGAGCTGGCATCTGCTGGCCTAGGATAAAGCCAGCCAGGGACCCAGGCAAGCAGCGTCCTGTTGGAGACCTTAACTGCACTTTCCACTACAGCCTTGGAATTTTCCTAAGGCAGTTTCGCAGCTGGAATGTTAAGGAAGGTTGGCCCTTCAATAAAATGGCAGTAAATCTTAGGAAACATTGTGCCTTTTTTGTTGTTGTTGTTGCCGTTGTTTTAATTAACCTGGCATTTCTCTACCATTAACAAATTGTTGGCTGCTCCCCTCTCCCTTTTCATTTTTAATGGTAATTCTGGACAAAGAATAATTATGAAGCGTTTTTTTTGCATATTACAAAGTAGGGTGATATAAATATGTCACAGAATATTTATTTACATCTTGTATTTTGTTCATAAAAGTGTGCGTGCCTGCGTCCATCTAAGGTGCAGTTCCTTTACTGATGTGACTGAGCGTTGCTTTGTTTGTGTTCTGTTGACATGTTTCTTAGAGACCACCTGCGTATCCCATGCTCCTCTCCAGGCTTCGGAGACACCATCATGCTTGGAAGCCTCCTTTGGAAGCTGTCACACTCCAAAATGCCACTTTCTGGTCCTGTAGCTTTTCTCTTGAAAAGCTGGGTTTAATGACTGCTATTGGAACAGTCTAGTCAAGCACTGAATGTGACAGTCCCTTATTTTAAAGTGTCAAACCTGTTCACTTTTTGATTGAAAAGAAAAACTGCAGAGTTTTGGAGGGAGTTCCTTAGCATGGGCTTGAGAAGCTTCCCAGAGAGAGAAGTGTTGCACGGTTACATAAAACAACCATGAAACCTAAAATTTTGATTTTGATGACTCCCCCGGAAGCCTCGGTATTATAACAATCCATGGCTCCCTGAATTGCGCACAGCAAATGAACAACAGGCTGCATCCGGTTCTCCTGCCTCCAAAAGAATCTTTTAAATGAACAGTTTTACCATACAGCACCAGGAGAGGGAATGGGGGACAAGGCAGAGTTACCTGCTGCTCCGATACAAATCAGAAACACGAATTGTCTGAACTTGTAAATTATTTAGAATTTTCGGTGGATCCTCCCAGTTGATGCGAGCAGTTCTGCTAGTTTGCCCATCATCCATCTGTTTAGCCGGCATTACTGCTACTTCTCAGTCCTAGGGCTGTAACCCAGCCAGTCTACAAAAGGTTGACCCCAACTATGTAGGCGTTGAATAAATTGTGTTTTATAAAACAGCCGCCTGCTGTTGTCTCAACCCCCCATTCCCAACGCTTAGCGTAGGGTGAACTTCCTGTTGTTGACTAGCCCCAGCCAGTGACTGTGGTAGGACTGCAGCTTTGGTCCCTGACCTACGCTAAACCATACGCTCCCTGAAGGCAAGGGAGTGTATCGTTCTACAAGGGACATCTGGCACACGGGAGGTGCGGAAAACAGTTGCTGATTTAGTGGAAGGACATTTATGAAGTTCATTCCAATTTACAGAATGCAGTTTTCAGTCTTGTGCATCTCAACCCCCCTTTCCAGCCCGACAGACAGACATTGAAAACTGAAGAGCACAGTGACTTACAGACATCTTATCCAGCTAGAGAGGTCAGTCATCCGGGCACTTGACAAAGATTTCTCAGACCACCGCGAAGTAGTGGCATATGCCTTTAATCCCAGCACTCAGGAGACAAAGGCAGGCAGATCTCTGTGAGTTTGAGGTCAACCTGGTCTACAGAGCAAGTTCCAGGACAGCCAGGCTACTCAGAGAAACTGTCTCAAAAAATAAAAACAAGCAAACAAAATTCTAAGACCTTTCTTTATGTCGGGTCCTGTTCCTGAGTAAGATGCTGTCCGTGACACTGGAGCTAGCTGAGTGAGCGTGGGCAGACTGTGAAGTGGGATAGTAACTTCTTAAAGGGCTGCCCTGAAGATGACAGAAATCCCCACATATAAGATGCGTGACCCCGATACAGGTAATTAGTTATTATTATCATGGTGCTGCGGAACATTGTTGTTGTTGTTGTTTCAGAAAGAGCCAAGATAAACATAACTTGTGATGAATCTGGAAGGAGGTAAGGGATCAGGTCTTCCCAGGGTCCCGTTACCTTAGGGATGTGGTGAGGTCCTGTAGCTTTTTGTCTCTGCCTAGATTCGAAAACCCCAGTTAGTGATTTCTGCAAGCAATTGCTTAAGGCAACCTTGTAAGTGGCCACTTAAACCTAATCAATAGGGCTTTATGCGCGAACCACAGAAAAGAATATGATTGTATCCAGCCACTGAGGAGGGTGGTAAATGTTTGCTTACCTTCCAGTGGAATTTAGAGACACTGTAATATTACAGACCTAACCCCAGGCTGTTTATAAAGAAATCATATTTGGTGATTAAATAGTGAAAGGTGTAATTCTTAGAATAATAGAAGGTTTCTGTGTGCTGGCATGAGGAGGGAGGCTGTTCTGCTGAGCAACCAAGCAGCTCACAGAGCAAAGGCTGCACAGAAATAATTGCCCTTCCAGGAGGGATCTGGAGGGTGGCTCTTTAAAGTTGTTCTTTAATGCCAACCTTATTTCTTAGGGCTAGGATGTTTAGACTGTCTGAGAGCTTACAAATACCTAGTTGTTCTATTTTAAATTTTTGTAGTAAGCCCTGAAACGTTAACAAAAACATTTTCAGGCCTGAGCGTCTTTGTCTTTGGAAACACGAAGAAACATTAGGATAATGATCTTTGTGCCCCTTTTAAGAAAACCCTCTGTGTGGAGCACGGATGTGGAAGATCTTACACTTTCACGATAGAAATGCAATGGAGCCCTCGGTGGCACGTGCCATGCGCCATCCATCCCAGCCCTGGGAGAGCAGAGGCAGGTGGGTCTCCGTGAGTTCGCAGCCAGCCTGGGCTGCATAGTAAGCTTCAGGCCAGTCAGGGATAGGTAATGATCTTATATATATATTACATATATGAGTGTGTGTGTGTGTGTGTGTGTGTGTATGTGTGTGTCTTCATTCCCTTGCTAGAGCTTCTACACAAGCTCTCAAGTATTTTGCTGAAATGAAGTAGACAAGCTGATTTGATATTCCCACATGAAGAATGTTCTCTGCTTATTATTATTTAATAATTGTAAGTCTTTTACGAATTTATGTATTCTCTGGCAATTTGAAGGCTTGGCAGAAGTTTTTGGTTTTTATTTTTTTTTTATTTTTTAAGAGTTACCCATGGGGCTGGAGAGATGGCTCAGTGGTTAAGAGCACTGCCTGCTCTTCCAAAGGTCCTGAGTTCAATTCCCGGCAACCACATGGTGGCTCACAACCATCTGGAATGAGATCTGGTGTTCTCTTCTGGCCTGCAGACATACACAAAGACAGAACATTGTATACATAATAAATAAATATTTAAAAAAAAAAAAGAGTTACCCATGTGGAAAGCAATGCTTTCTGAATCAGTGGGTCTTACTAACGTGCTGTGTGTTCCTGTCTGCTAAGGTATTGCACCTAAGGAAGAGCGCTGGAGAACCTTTATTGAGATGGACTTGTGCTCGTATTGGTACCAGCGGTAAAGGGAACTTGAGCCCAGGTTTTAGTGGGAAAATTACTCTGCCAGGAACAGAGCGTGGCTTTACAGTAGTAAAATGCTTGTTCCCTTTATTCTCTTGGCTTAGTGATGGCCCTCCCTCCCTCCTTCCCTCCCTCTCTCTCCCGCCTCCTGGTTTTTCAAGGCAGGGTTTCTCTCTGTGTAGCCCTGGCCATCCTGGAATTCATTCTGATTGTAGATCAATCAGGCTGACCTCGAACTCACTGAGATCCACCTGCCCATCTGTCCCGAGTGCTGGGATTAAACGTGTGCGCCACCACCCCCGGGTCAGTGATGAATGAGTCTCTTAAGTGCAAAACTTTCTAATCAGAATCTTCATCATCTCATATGAAGCTTTTGCATCCCTGGAAGTGTCTGGTTCTTATTCGGTGTGCCCTGTGAATTATTAGAGTCAAGGAGGCGGGGTGGGGATGGGGCCGTCTTCCACCTCTGAAAGTTACCAGCCCCCCTGTTCTAGTCTCCCTTTTGCAAGATAATCAGGGAAACATCCTTGCTTCTCTTGAAAGCAGTCTTCAGCTACTATTTTGGACTTTTTAAAAATAGGTTTTCACTTAATTCTGAAGGTTTCCATTTTGAAATTGTAGCTTATTTTTCTTGTTCTCCCTCAGAATTTTACAGTAAACAAAGTAAATTTCAGCATAATGCCCTGCACTGGAGCCAGTGAGATGGCGCGGCCTGTGAAGGTGCCGGCTTCCAAGCCTGGTTGAGCAGCGTTTGATGCTTGGGTCACAAATGGTGGAAGGAGAGGGACAAGACAACGCCTATAGTTATACTCTGGCCTCTGCATCCATCCATGGTGCACACACAAAATGAATAAATAGATTTAAAAAAAAAAGCCTGTTGTGAAATACCTGTACCCAAGGAGACCATTCCCATTTTCCAGAAATTTGCTGTTTGCTGAAACTGCAGAGTCTTTGTGTGCGTTCCCCATACAAGTGCTGGCCTTTGCCCAGCTGCCCCAGACCAACTCCTCCCTTAGTCCTTCTCAAGGGGAGAGGTGAAGGGCTCTGCAGTTCAGAGCACTGCTGCGCTTCCAGAGGATGTGGGTTCAATTCCCAGCACCCACATGGCAACTCAAAACATCTGTAAGTCCAGTTCCAAGAGATCTGACACCCTCATACAGACATATATGCAGGCAAAACGCCATGCACATAAATTAAAGATCATTTAAAAAAATTGTTTTAGGGAAACGATGCCTTCTAGGTGGAGCCCCCTACTGGTGGTTGTTGGGACTGATGGGCAGGAATGGAAGGAGTGAAATAATAAACCAGCTCTCCTTTGATGAGTTGTCTGATCCAGGCTCTATACTTAGTACTACAAATTATCTTCCTGAGTTCCCACACCTTCTACCTTTTTGTGTGTAACACGGAGAAGCTGTGATTTCCCCCATGCTACAGAAGCAGACAGGGACGTAATGACATTAAGTTGCTTTCTTGAAAGTACAATTACGGTAAATGGCTAATGGAGTTCTTGATTTTAGGATTGCTTTACTTGTTTGCTTGTTTGTTTCAGTCGGTTCGCTGGTTTAAGGGTTTTGTGTTCGGGGGGTTGTTTTGTTTTGGTTTCTGTGTGTTTGTAAAGCAGCGAGAAAGGGAGAGAGAGATGGCCAGGATCCTGAAAATTAGCCGTCAGTGGATTTATGAATTAAAAATCTTCCTTGCCATCGGTTAGTAAGTATGTAATCTCTGCTTATGAAATTAGCTGGGTCCAGCAGAGGACCTTTTGAAAGCAGACAGTTTACTGGCTTCTTTTAAGAAGGGAAATGGCCAGATGAACATCTGCCCTTCCTTTGGGCCACACACAAAGCAGAGTCCGGCTCCAGCTCCTGGCTCACACATGTGTGCCGCTCTCCGCTAGGGTCTCCTCTCCCTCGGCTTGTTTGCCACCATACAGAGATGAGACCCTCATTCTTTGCAGGTGGATCAATATTTACAGCCATTGAGAAGTTGCTGGCTCCCTGTTCTTTAGGCTTCTGGGCAACAAAAGCCTCCTGTCTTCCCCCGGGGTTCTCCCCCATCTGCTAGCACGACTGTGGTCAGCATCACCCAGAGCCTGAGATGAGGCCAGCCCAAAGGAAGTCTGTTTGCAGGGCTTACAACCGTCTCCCTCTTTGCTGGGAAGACAAATGACTCTGTGACATGAAGGCATCAGCCCCAGAGGTAGCCATGCCGTTCACAGTGGACATTCATTTTCCCATCTCCGTTCTCACGGTCCCCTCAGCATCCTGAGGTGTGCTCCGCCGCTGTGCAATTAAAGCTGCTGAAGATACTGCGCAGGAAAATTGAAGGTTAGATAGGTGCATATTAAAAGGGTGGTGCAAATAAGTAAAGAAATAGAGGCATGATCACAACTTTTTTAAATTAATGAATGTGATTTTAATTATTTAAAAAAATATGGGGCTGGAGAGATGGCTCAGTGGTTAAGAGCATTGCCTGCTCTTCCAAAGGTCCTGAGTTCAATTACCAGCAACCACATGGTGGCTCACAACCATCTGTAAAGAGGTCTGGCGCCCTCTTCTGGCCTTCAGGTATACACACAGAATATTGTATACATAATAAATAAATAAATATTTAAAAAAAAAAAATATGGCCGGGCGGTGGTGGCGCACGCCTTTAATCCCAGCACTCGGGAGGCAGAGGCAGGTGGATCTCTGTGAGTTCGAGACCAGCCTGGTCTACAAGAGCTAGTTCCAGGACAGGCTCCAAAACCACAGAGAAACCCTGTCTCGAAAAACCAAAAAAAAAAAAAATGTATGCCTAACAGGCTTCCTTGATCCGACTTTTTTCTGCTGACCATGGCACATTTTTCTTCCAACAATTGCACTGCTCAGCTTCATCATCAAACAGATGGTTTCTATTAATCCTCGAGGAAAGTAAATGATTACAAGTAGTCAACCACTCAAAACTCAGGGATTCTGGGGTTTTGTCTTGTTATTCCAGGCATGAACCCACGTGTTGCCCTCTCTCTGACAGTCATGGTGTCTCCTGGAGTTCTCAAAGCTCCGGTGAACCCCGGTTGCCTTTCCTGGCTCTAAGCATTTCTGAGTTTCCTTGCTTCTTGTTTTAGAACTTGAATACAGGTGGAAATAGTCTAGATAAATCTGAGCACAGCTAAAGATAGTTCCAGAACTGTAAATTGAGGTAAGACTCGAGGGGCTATTTCTTTTAAACAAGCACCATGTTGCCCACCTCAGGAGTCTTAGGTCAGAAAGGTCACCATGAATTCAAGGCCTGGGCTACGTTCTACAAAGTAAGACCCTGTAACAGAAAGAAAACACAGTAACACCACATAATGCTTTTCTTCCTCATCCTATCACAATATACATAAGGTGTGAAAACAAGTTATTTCACTGGGTTCAAAGAAAGGACGAAGTGGTGGAGACTGTCCCTATACACTAATGTTGGTTGTTGGTAGCAGGTTTCTCCCAACTTGTTGGCCTCCAGCAAGCGACCCTGCTTTCATTTTGAAGTTTGGTCATACTTGACACATGTCTGTTTGGTTGGGTTCCTGCACGTGCTCTCCAGATGCTTACAGAGAGGGTCCCAAGTCCAAGCCTGAGTTATCCATGACCCCCGTGGCCCAGCGCCAGGCGCGCCTCTCCGCACACAGAAGGGTACCGAGAGAGGATGAAAGCAGGGTTAGTGCTGGCACTGAAGCCGGAAGATGAGACATGACCAGTTGTCAGCATAGTGGCCCCAAAGCTGGGGAGGGTCAAGGACTGCCCAGGAAATTAGATGTTGCCAAGGGTACATTTCAAGGTAGAGTAGCAAGAGCTCAGATAGGCTGGTGGGCTGGGGCCAGTTAATGATGCCCTTCCGTGCTGTGCGAGAGGGGTCAGATGTTATCTGGCAGGGACTTTCTTTATGGGAGCAGTCTGGAGGATTGAGAGATTGAGGAGGTGAGGCCAGACTGGGGAACAGCTAAGTCGTCTTGTGTAGAAGTAAGTGTTCACAGGCTCCCGGTTCAGATAGCCATGCGTCCCACGAAACAGGGCTGGGATGGACAAGCTCAGCTGCAGGGACCCTTGAGCCACCCATAGGTGTCCATAGGCCATGGCAGTCCTGGTCTGGGGCCTAAGGGAAAGACAGAGCCTGGAGTCCCAGGTAATCCTTGCACTGAGAACTCAGCACATGGCTGGGGAGACTGTCAAGGTGAGCTTTGGGCAGCCAGCCTCTCCTGCTGTCCCCCTTGTGGTTAACTTGGTTCTACATGGGTGTGGATTCCTGCGGAGCTTGTCTGGTTCAAGCATCGGGGCTTCACATCATACAGACCTAGGAATGAGACCCACTGGGATGGGTGAGAGCCGCTGATTGCTGTGCTGGTGAGGCTCTTCTTCCAGCTTCCTGTGAGGTCTCGGGTTTAGGAATGTAGGAGCCATTCTTCCGCCAAGACCAAAGGTTGTGTCTTCAGACACCCAGGGTGCGTCTTTCCTGGTAGGTGGGGTAGACGGGGCAGAGCCTTCTTCCATCTGTAATGATGACTTCCAGCTTGCTCCCCTCCCAAGGCTGCTCTCTAAGGACCAGCTCAGAATCCACCCTTTCCTTTGAACTTACCTCCCACAAGCCAGCCAGCCCTGCTCCTCAGAACCCCAGCAGTGTTTATTATTTTATCTCTTCTTTAGCACTTAGCATCCACACATGGCGGAGTTAGTCATTCTGGTCCGTGTCGATGCCTTATTATCCTCCCAGGGGGAAATCTTCACAGAGTCCCCAGTTCTGTTTTCCATATTGTCTTATGCCTAGAAACACATAATAATTTGTGTTAATATTCTAGGGTGACCTAAAGTATGTGTTTTTCTACTCCACATAGTATATATAGTATATATAAGTGTGGTCTTCTCATAAATAAACACTATCAGCTATAAGCAGCTCCCTTTATGATATATAACACTATTAATGTGTTATAACTTAGAAAATAGGGCTATCTAATGCCTAGCTTTTAATCTTAAGCGGGCCTTATAATAGCAGTTCATATTATTTGAACACAACGCGTATTATCCCATGCGATATTTTGAAATAACACGATGACTAGGGTTATGGCTCAGGGGTAAGGCACTTGCTTAGCATGCATGGGTCCCTGGGTTCAAGCCGTACGAAAAGACTAACAACTGAAAAATAACGTCATGAGGTGTTCTCTTCTGAGCTTTGAGGGCAGGAAAGCTGGGCCTTGGAGAATTTGCATAGTCTGTCAGGAGAATCATAGCTCTGAAGAGGCAAGCTGGAAAGTGGGCCCAGAAAGGTTCAGCCACACACAGTACAGCAGGCGCTCATGCATCTGTATGCATCTGCCATTGTACACATCAGCCTAAGGACCTTGTGATACCATTGTTAGCATCCTTTTCGGAAGAATAAGCTGAAATTTCAAAACTAAGTCTAAGAGCCTCCCAGCCTTTTCCTTTCCCACCGGGTACCACTTCTTCCCAGTACATGCTGGGTTCTTCACTAAGATCTTTCCATCCAAGGAGCCTGTTATTATGAGACCAAAGTGTATCATGGAAATAACGTTACAGGGGTAGAAACTGTCCTCACCATGGAAATCGAACTTCATGACTCTTTGGGTTTCTCTTATTAAGTAAACATACAGGAGTTCTTCGAACTTGGAACTCATTCAAAACAAAACCGGGTTTATCTGGTCAGAACTGTTGAGTCCTCTTGTGAGGAAAGCAGAAGGCAGACAACAGTGAAACAGAGAACTGGGGTTCTCAGCACGCCCACGAAAACTGTACCATTCAGCCAGTAAAGCTGAGTTTTACAGCCACGAAAGTGAGCTTATAAGCATTCTTGAGCACTATGTGAAAGACTTGCTTCAGGGTTCTAATTGAAGAGCCGGGCTTGATGGCTCTGTCGATGGAGTGCCTGCTGTGCCAACACAGAGAGCTGAAATTTATCCCCAGAACCTGTGTGAATATTCATGGAAGATGCACTTGTTCTAATCCCAACCCTGGAGAGGCTGAGGCAGGAGGATCCCTGCTCTCACTGACCGGACCATCTAGCCCCAGTGGTGAGTTGCAGGTCAAAGAGGAGATCCTGTCAGGATGAAGGTGGATACGTTGCTCACTGAGGATGTTACTTTTAGCGGTTTCAGTCAGCATCACGTCTGTGAGAAGTGCTTTCCATGGAACAAATCTCCTTCACTCTCCCTCGTCATGTCTACTCAGCTAACTTTATTTCTTCCTGACATATCGCTGACTACCGGTGATTAGCAGTCCACTTTGATTTATTATATTATTTAACTATGCCATCCCCAAATGTGTCCTGAGGTGTACTGATGAGCTGAGGGTCTTTTCAGAGTATTTGCAGTTTGTTCTTTTGGTTTTGCACCAGGCTTTTGTTTTTCTACACAGGGTTTCCCTGTGTAATATAGCCCTACCTGTCCTGGAACTCACTTTGTAGACCAGGTTGGCCTTGAACTCACAGAGATCCTCCTGCCTCTGCCACCTGAGTGCTGGGATTAAAGCCGTGCGCTACCATGGCCCAGCCAAATAATTCTTTTTCTGTAAAACATAAATTGTAAGTACTAATCTCTCTGCTGTTGTAATGAACACTGTCTTGAGCTCCATTTCAACCATCCCCTGGCTGCCATAGACTCTGTTCGCATTGTAACATTTCTTGACATTTTGCTAGTGTTTTTTGAATAATTTTGTTTCTGAATGTAGGCTATAGGGTACTTTCTGGTGAGTCTTTGTTTGTTTGTTAGTTAGTTAGTTAGTTAGTTAGTTAGTTAGTTAGTTAGTTTGTTTGTTTGTTTTTGAGATGGGTTTTTCTGTGTATACTCCTGGCTGTCCTGGAATTGGCTCTGTAGACCAGGCTGGCCTTGAACTCAAAGATCCACCTGCCTCTGCCTCCCGGATATTGGGCACCACTGTCCCCCTATAGTTTGAGTCTTAAGTGCCCCCCTGCTGCCCATGTGTTAAAGGGGGTCAGTTCCATAGGGTTTATGGGGATGTGCCCAACAGGGACTCATGGGAGCATGCTTCTTTTTTATTCTCCTAGGATTTTTAGCCGTGAAGTGAACAGTTTTGTTCTCCACTGACAGTTACCTTCACCAAAACCTTCCAAACAAAAGATGCTCTCTCTCACTCCTGGACTGTGGTGAACAGAGGCAAACACTCTGTCTCAATATTTATCATAGTGGTGGAGCACTGACACAACACACAACATGCTTTTGTTTTCTTCTTTTTTATTTGTTATTTATTTACTTATTTATTTATTTATTTTGAGGCAGGTCTCACTGGCCTGGGACTTGCTGTGTCAACCAGGGAAGGTATCCTCAAATTCTCAGATCAGACTGGCTCTGCCTGCAGAGTACTGAGATTAAATATGTACACTACCGTGACCAACCCACATACTTCTTTTTAAAAAGCAAAAATCCAGATATCTTCCTCTGCTCCTAAATACTTTGTTCAGGTTAAGGGAAAATTTCTGAGCAGGAGCACAAAGGAGGACTTCGTAGGAAAGGAGGCGGGATATTTCATGTGGGATGAGCCATGGTCAGTTTCTTGTCTGCTCTTAAAATATTACCATTTGATTCAGGGAATGGTGGCACACGCCTTTAATCCCAGCACTCGGGAGGCAGATGCAGATAGATCTCTGGGTTTAAGGCTAGCTTGGTCTACAGAGAGAGTTTCAGGGCAGCCAGGGATCTATAGGAAAACCCTGTCTCAAACAAACAAACAAACAAACACAAACAGCAATAGCCTTTATCTTAAAATTGGCATACATAGCTGCTTCCTTACTGCGTACTGAGCAGCGTGTGGTCAGTAGAGTATTTAATGTTCTCAACAGCCCTGTTCTCAGTCCCATTTCACAGAGGAAAACTGTCTTCCAGAGACTTTTCCTAAGGCCTGTGTGCTGTGACGGCTGAGTGGAGGCAGCTGTTAGTCCAGGCTTTCAGCCTTCACTGCCATAACCTTCCTGCCATGGCGTTGTCTCTTTCTGGGGAGAGATGCTGTCCTCTGGTGATGCTCCCCGGGCCAACGTAGAGAGGTGAAGAATCGTGTTACAGACTTCCATTGGCTTAGGTTTTGTAGAGTAACTTTTAGTATTCTTTTAAAAGTAACTTTTAAAATATGTCCATCTTTTAATGTGCCAGACGCCATCTAAAATGAAGCCAGGGAGGTACATGGGCTATGCAGTGTATCCCAGCTTAGCCTGGAGCAGGGCGGGTTGATTTTCCTCTCACACTGACTAGAATGTCACCTGGGAGAACTATCAAATGTCTCTAGGATATTGGTTTGTAGTTAAAGGGCCCCGCCCCTCTTTTGCTTCACCTCCCTCAGAAGGCCAAGATCCGAACAAGAACTAGAACATTCTTGACGTTTTGTTCAGTCCTGCAGGGTAATGAAGCTTGTTCCTTGCTGCTTTCTTTGGAATACATTTACCAAGGCACAGAGGACTCATCGCTGTTTTCGCTTAACGCAGAGAACTGTGCCTCTTTATAAAGACGGCCGACTTTCTCAACTTCATTGCAGAATTCTTCATTCATAACTGATTGTAAGCAGTAGGCACCGTGGTTTATAGGAAAATAAGGGCTTGCTGGGGGATAGTTATGAGGACTGTAGGGATGTCTGCTTACAGCAGGGCTTCTGCCAGCACCAGAAACATCTTCACTTTCCAGGACAGCGTGTGTGGGTTTGGAAGACAAAGACAGGAAGTTTCTGGGCGCGTTTTTCAGACAGTATTTAAGCGTTTCCTACCTCCGAGGTGGGAAGGCCCTTGTCTTGTCTGTTATCATTTTCCTGCACTTTCCCGCCGACTCACACTACAGCTCCTGTCCCAAAGGAAGAGGGGTCTTGTCATCCTCGTTGCTTGGACCCTGGATGGTCGTATAATGCAGGCCGTCCTCATCTCTAGTCCATCTGTCCTGACTCTGATCCCTATCAGGTCTCTCAAAACCACCTCTGGAGAAAAAGAACTTGTTGCTTCGTTCAGACGAGAAGCCCAGGAGCAAATCGGCTTCAAGCACCGTCTGTTTGATGATTACCTAGAACCCAGCCTCCACCCCTGCGCCTTCTTCCTCCTGCATTGGCATCTTTCTCAGGTGCAGCACGCGGCCTGGTGGCAACAAACTCACACCTTCTCAGTTGTTCAGGAACATCCCAGGGCCGAGCTCGGGTGTCATCAGTCATCATGCTAGCTCCAAGATGACTTCTGGTCCAGGAAATGGGATTCTAATTGCTTACGTTTGAAGCGTTACTGTGGTCAACTTCAAAAGCAGGCCACCAGAGGGAATGAGAGATGACTTCTGTCTTAGTTTTTTTTATTTCTGTATAAAGATCATGACCAAAAGCAGCTTGGCGAGGAAGGGGATTGTTTGGCTCAGATGTCCTCATCTTTGCATCACTGAGTGACACAGAGTCAGGAACTCCAGCATGGTAGGAACTGACGCAGAGGCCATAGAGGAATACCGCCTACTGGCTTGTTGTTCCTGGCTTGCTCACTTTGCATTCTTATAGAGCAGGGGACCACCTGCCCAGGGGTAACAGCACCCACAATAGGCTGGGCCCTTCTGTATCGATCATTCCTGATCAAATGCCCCATGGGCTTGCCTACGGGATAATCTTCAGGAAGCATTTTTGTTTTGTTCTCAATTGACTTTCCCTTCTTCCTAAATGACTGGAGCTTGTGTCAAGTTGAAAAAAAAAAAAAGCTAATCACACAGCTTGCCACAGGAGAATAAGGAAAATGGTATTTGAAAGACAAAGATCATAGATAGGTATCTGCTACAGCACTCTCTCCTGGGTCCTATTTGTTATTTTTCTCCAGTAGCTAAAAACAAAACAAAACAAAAAAAACCACTTTCGTAGCTTCAAGGACTATAGGCATCAGGGTAAAAAAAAAAAAAAAAATGAGGAGAGGCAATCCAGTGAAGGAAGTTGGCAGAACCCTGCTCACTTCACACGTCATGCCACCCTAGACAAGATAGCAATTTGGCAGGTGCTTAGTAAGGCCTACCTCCACCGTGTCTATGGGGAGCAAACCCACCATCATGTGGGAAGCTCTTAATGCATGCGTGACTCACCAGACATGCTAAGCGCTCAATCTGTTGCTCTCATGTAGGGCTGGCTCATCTGAGGACTCCCACGGCTTGTGTGGTTTTATTACCCTTCTTACCCTTCCCAGACTCCCCTGGGCGCCCTCCGTCTTGCCTCTGCAAATGCATGCTGCTTCCTGTTCTGGTCTGTCTGCCCCGTGCCCACCAGGTGCCGGTGTCAGTGAAGGGGATTTTCAAGCCCTTACCCAGCCATAGGTCTACGGTATTCTTCCACAGAGTCCTTCTTTCCGTCATTGCCTCTGAAATTGTAAAGGAATGAAACGTATGCCCTGGCCATGCTGAAGCAAGCATACCTGGGCAGCCCGTATATGGTGGTTCTGTTGATCATGAACCCTAGATGGACAAGACAGTTGTTGCCTCTCCCCAATCTGTAATGACCTGGTGATTTGGGGTGATTTCCCTAAGTCTAAGCTCCCCTTTATAAGCAGACCTTGGGCAAAAATATCTTAGTAAGACAGATCGCGGTGATGTCGGATATTTTCTGGACCCGTTTAAGGGTACTTGGAACTTTGTCGAAGCTGCAATGAAGACTGTCTCAACAGCTAGACAGCTAGTGATGGGCTAATACTGCAGAGGAACAGAGAGCGGGCTGGTTAGTGATGGGCTAATACTGCAGAGGAACGGAGAGCAGGCTGGTTAGTGATGGGCTAATACTGCAGAGGAAC